>NC_082728.1:25448289-25754129 GCF_030144855.1 Hypanus sabinus | reverse complement strand
AGCTGAAGAAAGTTGTAAACCTGGCCAGCTCCATCATGGGTACTAGCCTCCCCAGCATCAAGGACACCTTCAAAATGATCCCCATCATCTAGGACATACCCTCTTTGATGGCTCTGGGCTTGTAGCCACTGGAATTCAGAAGAATGAGGGGGATTTCAATGAAACCTATCAAATGGTGAAAGGCCTCATTAGAATAGACTTGGAGAGGATATTTTCTATGGTGGGGAGTCTAAGACCAGAAGGCACAGCTTCAGAACAGAGGGACATCCATTTAGAATGGAGGTGAGGAGGAATTTCTTTAGCTAGAAAGTGAAGAACATGTGGAATTCATTGCCACAGGCAGCAGCAGGGGACAAGTCACTAGATATATTTAAGACAGAGGTTGATAAATTCTTGATTGGTTAGGGCATGAAGGGATATGGGGAGACGGCAGGAAACTGGGGCTGAGAGGGAAACGGACCAGCCATGAAGAAATGGTGCAGCAGACTTGATCGGCCAAACGGCCCAATTCCACTCTCATATCTCATGTTCTTCTCATTGCTGCGATACAGGAGCCTGAAGACACACACTCAATGTTTTAGGAACAGATTCTACCCCTCTGCCATCAGATTTCTGAATGGACAGTGAACCCATGAACACTATTTCACTAATTTCTATTCCTCTCTTTTTACACTACTTATTTAATTTAATCTTTTTATATTTACTTTTTATTCTTTTTGTTTTTATTATTGCAATGTGCTGCTGCTGCAAAGCAACATGTTTCACGACAGTTGCCAGTAATTCTGATAATTTTGCTCTTCCTTGTACAATTTTGCATAATTTCTGTTTATGTATTTTGTGTCTCTGATGCTATGTGCCTTTGATGATGCACAAGTAAGTTCGTTATTGCAGCAATGCATACATGTACTTATTTATATGACAAGAAACTCAACTTTGACAGTGATAGCTTAAAGATACAAACAGCAGGGCATGTTAGTAGAAGTAACTGATATTTAATGTTATTGACAGATCTCCAAAAATGTTTCAGACTCTTTAGACATCTGTGTATTTGATCAGGGTGTATAACTCTGAAGCGGTTAAGGCATGCATTGATTCCTTTCTAGCCTGGTGAGCAGAGGCCAGCTGTTGCACATAAGCAAGGCCGCGTGCCTCCTGCTGCCATGCAGACCAAATGCTCTTGCTCAGCCTGCCCCAAGGGAGCAAATTCGGGAGTGGAGCAGCCAAGCAGAAGTTATAGACGGGAAGATAATAATGATTTAAATATGATAAAGCAAGTCATAAGACAAGCACTGAAGCCAAGTCAGAGACATTTACCATACAGAAGGAGTCTCTCAGTCCCTAAGTATCTGAGCTGGCTCTTTGTCAAAACAATTGCACAGTTTTGAAATGCCATTATTCAAACTTGACAACCACTTGAGTAATCTGAATAATACCGTTACTATGTCCCTGTGCACCATCCCCCATACCCCTATCTCCACATCTGATAGATTGACATTAGGAGTTTAAATTAAGTCCCTGGCCTTATCTAGTCACAGTTACAGGGGTTGTGATGTAGCAGCTGTCTACTCATGATAGCAGATGATAAGTTGCTTGGTGATAGACGAGCATTGTTGTAAAACTGAAGCAGAAGTTCAGAGTGTTGTCTATCTTACTTGCTCAAAGGAGAGAAACAAGAAACACTATGGTTTATGGCCTGGGTGCAGCAGGTCGTGCTCATGTACGTGGCTGCTCAGTGGCAGGTGAGGGTAGAAGGGTAGAAGGGTCTTTATCATGCTAAGTGACCAGGTAAGTAGTTGGAGATGGGGAGAATTATGATGGGTGCTGTAATTACCTGAACAAATGAACAAGTGAACCCTTGGAGATCTGCACTAGCTGTTGACAGAAATCAATAGTTGCTGAGCTGATTGAAGGGCAGCGGAGAAATCAGAAGATGGGAAGATGGGACTGCAGATCAGAAGGAGGTTGATGGCTGGGATGGGGGAAGGTGGGCACGAAGGATAAAAGGTAGGCATGCCCAGTAATGTTCACTCCTTTTGTGGGAAGAGTCTCATCATATTTCTACAGTGATGCAAGGTGATCTGTAAATGATAAATAAGAAACTGCAGATGCTGAAAATCTGAAATAAAATGCTGGAAACACTCAACAGGTCAAGCACAATCTGTAGAAAGAGAGGCAGAGGTTCTGGTTGAAGAACTGACAGGAAGATGTTCCTCAACCTGAAATGTTAACTTTGTTTCTCTTTCCACAGGTGCTGACTGACCTGTTGAGTGTTTCCACATTTTTTGTTGTACTTCAACCTGTAAGTGGCCATTATTACAGTTGACACCACGTTACATCCTCTTTCAGTCATGTGGTGTTGAATCAAACAACATTGCATGAAATAACGTCTCAGTAAAGAATCCTGACAGGAAGGGTGGTGCTCATGAGGTGGCTTCGACAAAGGTAGATGCACTATTACACCCTCAGGCTTTGCTGCTTTATATAAATACGGGCAGAAACGTTCTGACAATGGGTCGCAGCCAAAAAGTCCAAATGAGGAATTCAAAACAGAATCCTCTTTGCTAAGAGTCGTGACACTGCGGAACTTGTTACCACAGGGGGCAGTTGAAGAGACTAGTAGAAAAGTATTTAAGGGGAGGCTGAACAAATATTTGAGTGGGAAGGGAATAGAGGGTGACACCACTCAGACAAGCAAAGATGGGAGGTGCTTGAGTGGAGCACAAGAATTGGCATAGATTTGTTGGTTCATGGCCTGTTTCTGTGTTGTGCAACCTATATAACTGCTGAATGAACAGATTCTCCACCGACAGGATGATTAACATTTGAGCTTCAGAAAGGTTCTAAACAAAAAATATTAAGGCATTTCAGAGATAAATTCTATACCTGAAACAGATGGAGAAGGGGAACTTGGTGTTCCATACCCATAGTCATTTACTGCTATTACTCGGAAATCATAGCTCACACCTTGCTTCAGGATGTCCATGCTGAAGGTGTATGATGTCACTTCTTTAGGAACATCCTTAATTAGAATATCCCATAGACCTTCATCTGGAAAACATAAAAATAACACTGTTATTTAACTGGGTTCATGACAATGTATTGGAGAGAAAATCACTTTTGTAATTTAAGCAACATACAGGCAAACCATTCTCTATTTAGACTTTGTAGCTATAGGAACCATTTTAATTTCAACCATTAGTTGCAAAAGAAATATATTTTAATATATTACATTTTTTCATTGCATGAACACATTTTTATGGTTGAAGCTGCAGGTTATGGGACCTCTCATGGTGTCAGAACACATTCTACAAAGTGAGGAAAGTTCACCAATGCCACTACTTTCTGAGGGAGCTGAAGAGAGCTGGACTATCTACATCTATACTCATGTCATTCTACAGGTGTGCAGTAGAGAGCATGAGAACAAGTTGCATCACTGCACGGTACAGAAATGGTACAGCAACGGACAGGGAGGTTCTACAACTGTCATGACATGCGCAGGCAATACCGGAACCCAAGAGCAGAGGAAAGACAAACTCTGATGTGGAAACAGCATCGAGAATTTATTCATAATAATTCCAAAAGAAGGCAGAGCGACACCACGAGAAGTAACATTCTCAAAACTTGGATTAGTGCTAATTGGACATCTGTTTAAATAATGCAAGTAACATGGAATCCTGGAGCCTATCAAAATAAACTTATCAAGTTCAAACAGAAAGGACAAGGAGACCACAATACAAGGAGTGAGCTGCTTGAGAAAAACACAAGGAACTCTAAACAATTAATGAATCTCATTAAAGAACAATTAACTAATACAAATACTCTAAAAACCTCAGAGCCCAAAACTCTCTGGTGTCCACCACAGGCTTGAAGAGCTCATTACAGTACTCCCCTCCCTATGACGAGCACCTGAGTCCAGGGAGACCTGAAGCTTGAGATCCCCAAGGATGACTCCAGAGGCAGAGAGACCTGGGGAACGTTGAAAGACACTTGAGAACCTCGAGAGAGACTTGGGAGTATTTGAGATGGGGAGAACGTTGAAGAGACTTAGGAAACCTTGAAAAGTTTTTGAAAACCTTGAAACATAGAAACATAGAAAATAAGTGCAGGAGTAGACCATTCGGCCCTTCGAGCCTGCACCGCCATTCAGTATGATCATGGCTGATCATCCAACTCAGAACCCTGTACCTGCTCTCTCTCCATACCCACTGATCCCTTTAGCCACAAGGGCCATATCTAACTTTCTCTTAAGTATAGCCAATGAACCAGCCTCAACTGTTTCCTGTGGCAGAGAATTGCACAGATTCACCACTCTCTGTGTGAAGAAGTTTTTCCTCATCTCGGTCCTAAAAGGCTTCCCCTTTATCCTTAAACTGTGACCTCTCGTTCTGGACTTCCCCAACATCGGAAACAATCTTCCTGCATCTAGCCTGTCCAATCCCTTTAGAATTTTATACGTTTCAATAAGATCCCCCCTCAATCTTCTAAATTCCAGTGAGTATAAGCCTAGTCGATCCAGTCTTTCTTCATATGAAAGTCCTGCCATCCCAGGAATCAATCTGGTGAACCTTCTTTGTAGTCCCTCTATGGTAAGAATGTCTTTCCTCAAATTAGGGGACCAAAACTGCACACAATACTCTAGGTGCGGTCTCACCAAGGCCTTGTACAACTGCAGTAGAACCTCCCTGCTCCTGTACTCAAAGCCTTTTGCTGGAATCCTGTACTCAAATCCTTTTGAAAACCTGGAAGGCCATGGGAAACCTACAGGGATATGGAAGACCTTGAGAACCTTAAATGCTTAGACCTGGAAAATGCCTTGAGACCTGGAAAAAGCCTAAAGACCCAGAAGCTTGAGTCCTTGAAAACATGAAAGTTGAGTTCTAGAGAAGGATCCTTGAAGGACCTTTCTAAACAGTGTTTTACCCTTCACTATTTTTCCAGTGGCAATTAGGATACCGAAGACTGTATTCTCAATTTTACAGATTGAGACAGCATGGACAGCACTTCTTATTGCTGAGCTAGCTGGCTCTCTATAGATCTGTTCCACTTGTTTCCTGAAAGTTCAGTTTTCACAGTCTGTACCATGACTTTCAACCAGAGGTTCAATGTAAGGTAGCTTACTCTTGGAAGAGTTACTTTACTTGTGTGTTTGTGCACTTCAGCCAGGGATCAAGTTTCAGACATGGCTCATCAGGGTCGCAAACTCAGATTACTGTTTCAGGAGACATTTGTACAGTATACTGGAATGTTTGCTACCATTAGCATCACTTATCCGAACAGACAGATGGAAATTATGTATTGTAAAAGGTTAATCTATCCCACTGCCATTGTTGGCAAGTAAGCTGACCTCAATTATTCCTGGCCATGTCCTTCTGAACGTTGATTTGACGTTAACAAAGGTGTACCATTAATTGCAAGGAACAACGTCAGGAAAGGACAAGTTCTTCCAAACTTTACAGTATTGACTTGAATGCTGATTTGTTGAATCAAATAAACTGTATTGATAAGCTTGCTTGAAGCACTCAAATGTTATACCTTTCTGAGTCACGGGGCCCTGAAGCTGGAAAATCAGGTACTAACAACTTGAGAAGCTCGGAACGGAGACTGGAGACACAGAACATAGATTAGAGAAGTTTAGAACGTGGACTTGAGAAACTCGGAATGTAAACCTGAGAAACTCAGATTGTGGATTTGAGAGTAGATGGCATTCTCACCTAAAGCCAACCAATGTCAAAGAGCTGCCAATCAACCTCCACTGGATCCATTACTTGTCAGGGTCTTTCTGTCATGATGTGCGCTGACAATATCGGAACCCAAGTGTGAAGGAAAGACAGACTCTGATATGGAGATGGTCAAAAGGATTTATCCATAATAATTCAAAGGAATATTGGTGGCTTGGCCGAGTGAGAAGTAACATTCTCAAAACAAAGTCCCCGTGATTAGCACTAATCAGGTATCCGCTTAAACAATGAGTAGTCAAAACTGCCTAACATATCACTGGCACCAGCCTACCTGCTATCAAAGACATACTGTATATACAGAAAGGTGCCGGTAAAGGGCCAGTAATAACATGAAATAGATCTCACTCACCCTGCTCATGGACTGTTTATCCCACTCCCATCAGGATGCAGGCTACATAGCACCCATGCCAGGACCACCAGACTCAAAAACAAGTACTTTCTCCAAACAGTAAAGCTAATGAACACTTTCAATCACTAGCCCATCCCTCCACTCCCCCGACCATCAGTACTATATTATTTTCGATAAGTCACTTTAAGAGCAGACATTCCTGTGCTCAGCTTCCTCTTACGGACAGACAATCAATCTATGTATATAAGCTATCTTGAGTATTTATAATTATTGTGCTTATTATTATTATTACAGTGTCTTTTTGTGCTACATTGATTATGGAGTAACAATTATTTTGATTTCCTTTATACTTGTTTACTGGAAATGAGTCAAGTCAAGTCAAGTCACTTTTATCGTCATTTCGACTATAACTGCTGGTACAGTACACAGTAAAAATGAGACAATGTTTTTCAGGACCATGGTGTTAAATGGCACAGAATAAAAACTAGACTGAACTACATTAAAAAAAAACAGAGAAAGCTACACCAGACTACAGACCTACACAGGACTGCGTAAAGTGCACAAAAACAGTGCAGGCATTAAAATAAATAATAAACAGGACAATAGGGCGATGACATTAAACAATCATGATTCTTGAACGTTATCATATTATCACTGGGAAGAAATACATTTTACACATCTTTTACGAAGGAAATAATTATCATGACCAAGGAATCATTTTCTACCAGTTATGTCTTCCCTCTCTTTATTTCCCTGCATGCCTACAATTTATTCTGTCTCACCCACAACCACTAACTCTCTATGCTGAGGGCTCACAGCATCAGGAGAAAAATTCACACACTCATGGAGAGGACGTACAAAGAGCTACAAGGCGGTAGCACTTGCTACTGAACCGGTACTATGAGAGCACTCGATAAGAATCTGCGCTCTGAGGAAGCCTACAAGGTGGCAAGTGCAATTGTTCACACTGTCTGCTCCTTCCATCTTAAGAAAAATGGAGATGAATTGTGGAGTGTGGAAATTGGGTGAACACCTTAAAGCAACAGAGAGGCTGCACAGATCAGCAATAGCAGTAGACACTGACAGGGAGTCTAAGCGTGGCTGTGTCTTAGTTTCCATGGGCAACGAGGTTCAGGCACAAGTGAACTGTGTTTGAGGACACAGGAAATCATAGGCCCCAGGAAGCAAGATCTGTAAACAAATAAGGATGGCTGGTCTTTCAGACAACAGAGCATGGAAATCATGTATCAGAAAAGATTTTTGGGAATTGCACCACGGCTGATGTCATTTGAGAGAACTCTACGCTGATAGCATAATTGAAAATCCTGCCAAAAAAAACAATGTTTATATTTCCTTGTGGATTCTAAAACTACTATAGCCTGGATTCAGTCAATTTTCAGCGTCAGATCACTCTTTGTTTGTTTGGAGCTGTGCAGAGGATTTTCTCGGTATGTGAGTCAGGTGTGGCTTTTGGCTCGGAGTCAGAACATCATGGTACAAGTCCCACTGTATGGAAGTGAGCCAAGAGTATAAACTGACAATCACTGCAGAGTGAAGAAAATTAAAAAAAAACTATTAAAGAAAAGATAGTCATCCAAGATCCTCTCTAACCTCTTGTGAAAATGATGGATACCATGTTGACAAGATGTTCCAAAGATGCTGGAAATCTTGAGAAACACACCCAAAATGCTGGAGGAACTCAGCAGGTCAGGCAGCATCTATGGAGGGAAATAATCAAAGTTTTGTCTGAGAATCTGATGAAGGGTCTCAGCCTGAAATGTCGACTGTTTATTTACCTTGAGATACAGTGTCTCACCTGCTGAGTTCTTCAAGGAAACCATAATACAATATGTGGAAAAGTAGGCAGGCCTTCCCTATTTACTGACCAATTTCTGTCCTTTATATATAAAAACACAATTAGTTGGATTATTACTGCATTGCTGTATGTGAGTGCTTCCAGTGTTTAAACTGATTAATCCCATACAATAGTAAGAAGATCTCAAAAGTATTTACTTATATGTAAAATGCTTTGGGACATCCTTAAAGAGATGTGAAAGACAGTAAAAGTGGAAGGTATAAAATAATGAAGGGAGGAATTTGGTGTGGATGTATTAGACAGTCATATTTTCTCAATAGTAGCTTCATCAGCCAGCTGAGAAATAGAATAAATGAATAAGACCATAAGACATAGGAGCAGAATTAGGCCATTTGGCCCATCAAGTCTGCTCCGCCATTCAGTCATGGCTGATCCTTTTTTTCTATCTCCTCCTCAACCCCAGTTCCCGGCCTTCTCCCCATAATCTTTGATGCCATGTCCAACCAAGAACCTATCAATCTCAAACTCACACCTAATGACCTGGCCTCCACAGCTGCATGTGGCGACAAATTTCAAAAATTCACCACCCTTTGGCTAAAGAAATTTCTCTGCATCTCTGTTTTGAAAGGGTTCCCCTCTCTCGAGGCTCTGCCTTCTTGTCCGAGACTCTCTCACCATGGGAAACATCCTTTCCATATTTGCTCTGTCTAGGCCTTTCAATATTTGAAAGGTTTCAATGTGATCCACCCTCATCCTTCTGAATCACAGCAAGTACAGACTTAGAGCCATCAAACGTTCCTTATATTATAACCCTTTCATTCCTGGAATCAACCTTCTGAACCTCCTCTGGACCCTCTCCAATGCCAGCATTTCTTTTCTAAGATGAGGGGTCCAAAACTGTTCACAATACTCAAGGTGAGGCCTCACCAGAGCCTTATAAAGCCTCAACATCACATCCTTGCTCTTGTATTCTAGACCTCTTGAAATGAATGCTATCATAGCATTTGCCTTCATCACCACTGACTCAACCTACAAGTAAGCCTTCAGGGTGTTCTGCATAAGGACTCACAAGTCCCTAGGCATGTCAGATTCCTTAGACTTTCTCCCAGTTCAGAAAATAGTTTGCACATTTATTTCTACTACCAAAGCCCATGACCATGCATTTTCCAACATTGTATTTCATTTGCCACATTCTTGCCCATTCTCCTAATCTGTCTAAGTCCTTCTCATCCTACCTGTTTCCTCAACACTACCTGCCCCTCCACCAATTTTTATATCATCCACAAACTTGGCAACAAAGCCACCTATTCCATCATCTAAATCATTTATATACAGCATGAAAAGAAGTGGTCCCAAAACTGATCCCTGCGGAACACCACCAGTCACTGGCAGAAAAGGATCTTTTTAATCCCACTCGTTGCCTCCTATCAATCAGCCAATGCTCTATCCGTGTTAGTAACTTTCCAGTAATACAATGGGCTCTTAACTTGGTAAGCAGCCGCGTGTGTGGCACCTTGTCAAAAGCCTTCTGCAAATCCAAATATACAACATCCACAGCATCCCCTTTATCTATCCTACTTGTAATCTCCTCAAAGAATTTCAGTAGGTTCATCAGGCAGGACTTTTCCTGAAGGAAACCATGCTGACTTTGTACTATCTTGTCCTGTGTCACCAAGTACACCATCACCTCATCCTTAACAATTGACTCTAACATCTTCCCAACCACTGAGGTCAGGCTAACTGGTCTATAATTTCCTTTCTGCTGCCTTCCTCCTTTCTTAAAGAGTGGAGTGACAGTTGTAATTTTCCAGTCCTCTGGCACCATGCCAGAGTCCAATGATTTTTGAAAGATCATTTCTAATGCCACCACAATCTCTAATGCTACCTTTTTCAGAACCATAGGGTGCAGTCCGGGTGACCTATGTACGTTTGATCCTTTAAGCTTTTTGAGCACCTTCACTCCTGTAATAGTAACTGCACCCCCTTCTCTTCCTTCACACACTACAACATCAGGCATACTGCTAGTGTCTTCCACAGTGAAGACTGATGCAAAAAAACTCATTTAGTTCATCAGTCATCTCCTTGTTCCCCGTTATTATTTCTCCTGCCTCATTTTCTAGCAGTTCTATACCTACTCTCATTTCTTTTATTTTAACACATTTGAAATAACTTATATTGTCCACTTTGATGTTATTTGCTAGCTTGCTTTCATATTTCATCTTTTTCCTTCTAATGATTTTTTTAGTTGCTCTCTGCAGGTTTTTAAAAACTTCCCAATCCTCTGTCTTCTCACTAATTTTTGCTTTGTTGCATGCCCTTTCTTTTGCTTTTACAATAGCTTTGACTTTCCTCGTCAGCCATGGTTGTACTATTTTAGCATTTGAGTATTTCTTCATTTTTGGAAGACTCATGTCTTGCACCTTCCTCATTTTTCCCAGAAATGCATGCTGTTGCTGATCTGCTGACATCCCTGCCAGCAGCTCCTTCCAATTTACTTTGGCCAACTCCTCTCTCATACCACTGTGATTTCCCTTACTCTACTGAAATACTGCTACATCAGACTTTACTTTCTCCCTAACAAATTTCAAGTTGAACTTAATCATATTGTGATCACTGGTTCTAAGGGGTTCGTTTACCTTTAGTTCCCTAATCGCCTCCGGTTCATTACCTAACACCCAATCCAGTATAACTGATACCCTAGTAGGCTCCACAACAAACTGCTCTAAAAAGCTATCTCTTAGGCATTAAACAAACTCACTCTTTTGAGATCCACTACCAAGCTGATTTTCCCAATCGACCTGCAGGTTAAAATCTCTCATGACTACCATAACATTGCCCTTTTGACTCGTCTTTTCTATTTCCTGTTGTAACCTGTAGTCCACCTCCCAGCCACTGTTGGGAGGCCTGTTTTTAACTGCCATCAATGTCCTTTTACCCTTGAAGTTTCTTAACTCAATTTGTTGGCTGCAACTAAGTCCCATCACCTGCCTGCCCTTCCTAACAGTCTGACTGCACACTATCTTTTCTTCTTCACCATCCATCCTCTCCAGAGTCCCTTCACTCCGAGTTCCCACCCCCTTGCCAAGTTAGCTTAAACCCTCCCCAATAGCTCTAACAAACCTGCCCGTAAGAATTCTGAACCCCCTCGAGTTCAGGTGCAACCCATCACTTTTGAGCAGGCCATACCTCCCCCAGAAGAGATCCCAATTATCCAAGAACCTGAAGCTCTGCACCAGCTTCTCAGCCTTGCATTTATCTGTCAAATCATCCTGTTTCTCCCCTCACTGAATAGTTGGCAAATGCCTTTAGGATCAGTCTACACTCTTGCTGGGTACTGGAAATCAATAAACTAATCAGCAGAAACCATTCTTGATAAAAGTCACAAATAAATATGAGGAAGTACTAAATTTATGAAGCAGAGTCATATAAGAACAAATGGCCTCAACTTTGGAAGAAAGACAGAACATAAGTTTGTTATTTTCTCATGACCTTACCATATGCTCACTGAGATAGGCAATGCAAAATCAGTTCTTTAGACCATAAGATATAGGCCATTTGGCCCATTGAGTTTACTCTGCCATTTCATCATGGCTGATCCAATTTTTCTCTCAGCCCCGATCTCCTGCCTTCTCGCTGTACCCTTTCATGCCCTGACCAATCAAGAATCTATTTTTAGGAACTTTGTTAAGAATAGATGAACAAATTTTGATCAGTTTTCGTGAGTGTTAACAACCAAGGCCAGAATTGATCTTTGTGCTTTGTGTTCTCTGATCTCAAATCTGACACTGGCAGGATCTCAGCCCAACTGTTTATTCATCCACAGACACTGCCTGTCCTGCTGATTTCCTCCAGCATTTTGTGTGTGTTGTTCTAGATTTCCAGCATCTGCAGAACCTCTTGTGCATATGGCCACAGATGACCTTGGAATGAAAAGGTACTCCCAGAACCAGACTGCAGAAACTTATCTGGAGGGTCAATGATGCTATACTTCTGCTTGGTTCTGTCCTGTAATTCTCTTGAATTCCTAAGGGGTTGGGGTTGTTCTCTTGCAGCAGTAGAAATTCATTTCTAAGGAGGCCAACTTATTATGCAAACCAGCTTTATGGCCAAGAAGCCGGTCACTAGCTCATGTGATGGTGTTGAAGGTATTCACTAAAACATGCCAGCTCCATGGCTCTAAAGCAGTCTTTTTGTCCTGGAGGAACCCTTGAAATAATTTTCATGTCTCAGGGGATTATATCTACAGCTCATGTTAATAGATATAAAAGTATATAAGAGTGTAGGTTGTAGATATAAAAATTCAAAAACAATTGTCAATGTTGTTTTGAGTAGAGAATTAATTTTTAGCTATCCTTTCTTGAGAAAGAACAGGTAGTTAAGCTTAGCTTACCTTTCTTGAAATTAATCTCTTTCTTTACCTTCCATAAATTTTAAGAATTTATAAGGCAAACATAATAAATTTCTGTTTTCAATAATACTCTGATACAATAAGACTTTCTGATATCCTTCCTCAATCTCAAGCACAAGCAGCGGTGGAAACATTTCAAGATTTCCTTTTGCAACATGATTTTTCCAAAGATTCAGTTTCCTTTTAAATCCAAGATTCTTGTCACTTGCAGTTAAAACATTTTCTCCAGTGCCTTGTAGAGACTTGATCAACTGCTTCATTTGATGAAAAATGTCTGCAAAGTAGGCTAGTTTCTGCAGCCGTTCTTCATCTTCAAAGCACTCAGCAAAATCTGGCCAACTATTTATTTTCTTGGAAGTACCCCTGCAATTCATCTTTCAGCTCAAACGCCCTGTAGAGAACCTTTCCTCTGCTAAGCCACTGGAATTTTGGATGTAGCAAGAGATTGGTGTGCTCTTTGTCCAGGCTTTCACAGTTTTTAAAACTTTCTCGAGTGAACTTATCTTTGTTTAATAAAGTTAACCATTTTTGGAGCATCACACTGAACCTTTTTCATTTCATCTCCAAGAGTTTTTGACATCAGCACCTCACTGTGAAGAAAGCAGTGTGTCAAGACAGTGTCAGAATTTTCTTTTTTTTAAACAAGAGAAACAAAGCCTCTCATGGAGCCAACCACTGATGGGATACCACCAGTATAGATGCCAACACAGTTCCTCCAAGACAGACCTTTTGTCTCAGCTATGAGGACAAAACACTAAATATATTTTGGCTTTTGCTTGTTTTGGGCAGCTCTCTGCAACAGAAAAAGTTTTCTTGAATTTCTCCATCATTTACAAATCTTACAAATGCTACAACATGACATTTATTGGTGAAATATGTTGATTCATGAACCTGGATAGAGATGCTGTTGCTCTTCAGTTTATCACACAAAACCTCTTCAACATCATGTGACATGTCATCAATACATCAACTTATCCTACTGTTTGAGAGTGAAACCTTTTCAATTTCTTGTACTGCATCTTGTCCTAACACAGGTATTAACAGAATATGAAAAAGAACGGCAAAATAAATAACTAAATGAGAAAACTGCAAAAAATACGAAAACCTCACAATACAGTTCAGTTCTAACCTAAACAATTTGCCATTTACAACAGCAAAGTGGCAAGCCAGCAGCTGAATTGTGGCACATAAAAATTGCTTCTTTAGAATGAACATTTCCCTCTAATTTTCTACTACATCAGTAGAGTTTGTTCGCTTCCATAAGTTAGTCAGCAGCATATAAGGGGAAGTTGAGGAAGGTAATTGGGTAGGGAGAATCTGATGTCACAGCCCAAGTTGGGTGAGTCCATTTAGTGTTCAGAAAATGCACTTCACACTCCTCATCAAAATACAGTCCTCTCTTCTGTGCAATACAGTGCTCACCAATTATCAATGGCCTCCCTATCTGACGTCAAACACTGACAATGAACTCAACCCAATAAACGTGGTCCTACAGTGCACTGCCATACTGGACAGAGAGACCTCTAACGAGATTGCTAGCGGGCTGCTCGGTCACTGCCCACCACTGCGAGTGCTAGCATTGCGCATTGTGTGAAGTTCAAAAAGCAATGTTTATTTTTTCAAAAAATCATGATCTCTCGCGGAACCCCGGTTGAGGAAGCTTGCACTATAACTTTAACCATAGTGAAGTGTTAACATTGCTACTCCACCAGTGGAGATAGTAATTACTGTCCTAATCTTGTAAATGAAAAGGAGGCCATTTGGGTTAAAGTTCAGGAGGTTTCGCCCCTTGGACACAAAAATACAAACAGGCTAATTTTTATACATTGGAATCATCCATCTTCTTTTCATGCCAACAGACATCAAAGGAAGCATCAAGAAAAATAGCAGTGTATCTCTTGGCAAAGTTTGTCCAAAGACATAAGAAGCAGTGGATGTACTTCCATGAAAAAAAAATGAACTCAAGGGCAGATTTTTTTTTAGACAGTTCTAAATAAAATTTGTTCTGACATTTCCAGAACATTTAACTTAACATGTTTGATAGGGCATGGAAGATACACTGTATGCAATGTTGATGCCTAGGGCACCAAAATCACAGTCAAAGGGATTCTTATGTGAGGGAACAGAATAAGTGATTCTGTAGCGATGTGCTACACACAGCGCTGAAATAATGACACGCAGTTGGTAAGTCGTTTCGAGACTAGCTTATACAAACTTCGCGGCGCTGGCATTTAAATCCCTAGCGCCCGCCCTCTCCGGGTGGAAATGACGTCAGAGGTACATTACTAAAGTCTCTCCCCGCGCACTGGCTATTTGTGAGCCGGTTCGCCTGCGCAAAAAGTGGGTTGCCACATAACCCCTCCCCAGAACCGGCGATACACCCCCCCCAATGTCCACAGTCTGGATCAGCCTCTGTTTGGGAGGTCTGCCTCTGCGCTGCGATGCCTGAACCTCGACCAGCTGCGCCACGTCCACATGGGCTGGTTTGAGTTGGTCCACCATGAAAACCTCCTCTCTCCCCCCAATGTCCAGAACATACATGGACCCGTTGTTGTTGATCACCTTGAACGGCCCTTCGTATGGCCGCTGTAGCGGCGCCCGGTGTCCGCCCCTTCATACAAACACAAATGTACAGTTCTGCAGGTCTTTGGGTACATGTGTCGGGGTCCGTCTGTGCTGTGAAGTTGGTATGGGGGCCAGGTTGCCGAGCCTTTCGCGTAGTCTGTCCAGGACTGCTGCGGGTTCTTCCTCTTGCCCCCTTGGGGCTGGTATGAACTCTCCCGGGACGGCCAGGGGTGCGCCGTACACCAACTCGGCCGACGAGGCGTGCAGATCCTCTTTGGGCGCTGTACGAATTCCAAGCAGGACCCAGGGAAGTTCATCCACCCAGTTAGGTCTTCTGAGGCAGGCCATGAGAGCCGACTTCAAGTGACGGTGGAAGCGTTCCACCAGTCCGTTCGACTGTGGGTGGTAGGCAGTTGTGTGGTGCAGCTGCGTTCCCAAAAGGCTGGCCATAGCCAACCACAGGCTGGAGGTGAACTGAGCACCTCTGTTGGAGGTAATGTGGGCTGGTACCCCGAAGCGTGCTACCCAGGTTGCGACCAGTGCTCGGGCGCAGGAATCAGCAGATGTGTTGGTGAGCGGGACCGCCTCTGGCCACCTCGTGAACCGGTCTACCATAGTTAGAAGGTACCGCGCTCCTCGGGACACTGGTAGGGGGCCCACGATATCCACATGAATGTAGTTGAACTTCCGGTGGGTGGGTTCGAACTGCTGCAGCGGGGCTTTAGTGTGCCGCTGCACCTTGGCTGTTTGGCACTGTACGCACGTTCTGGTCCATTCACTGACCTGCTTGCGAAGTCCGTGCCACTCAAACTTGCTGGAGACCAGCCGGACGGTTGTCCTGGTAGATGGGTGCGCCAAACCATGTATGGAGTCGAAAACTTGCCGCCTCCAGGCTGCCGGGATGATGGGGCGAGGTTGGCCGGTAGCTATGTTGCACAGGAGGGTCCTATCACCTGGGCCTATGAGAAAGTCCTGCAGCTGCAAACCCGAGACTGCGGTCCTGCAGCTGGGCATCTCGTCGTCTGCCTGCTGCGCCTCCGCCAGTGCTGCATAGTCCACCCCCAGGGACAGGGCCTGGACAGCTGGTCTGGAGAGTGCGTCCGCCACGACGTTGTCCTTCCCCGAGACATGCTGGATGTCTGTCGTGTACTCGGAGATGTAGGACAGATGTCGCTGCTGGCGAGCCGACCAGGGATCGGACACCTTCATGAACGCGAAGGTCAGTGGTTTGTCCGTTCTGGGGTGTACCAGCATCACGGCATCTGCCAAGGCTTCCTTGGCCTTAACGAAAGCAGCTGCGGCCTCCTCGTCCCAAGTAATGTCCTTGCCTTTACCCGACATGAGGGTGTACAAAGGGCACACGATATGGGCTGCTGAGGGGAGGAAACAGTGGTAGAAGTTCACCGTACTAACGAACTCCTGCAGGCCTTTGACCGTGTTGGGCCGGGCAAAGTAGCGGATCGCGTCTACCTTGGCGGTCAGAGGTGCTGCCCCGTCTTTGGTAATCCTGTGGCCCAGGAAATTGATGGTATCAAGACCGAAGTGGCATTTGGCCGGGTTGATCGTGAGGCCGAAATCTCTCAGGCGGGAGTACAGCTGGCGGAGGTGGGACAGATGCTCCTTACGACAACTGCTGGCTATAAGGATGTCGTCCAAATAGATGAACGCAAAGACCAAGTCGCGTCCAACCGCATCCATTAGCCGCTGGAACGTCTGTGCGGCATTCGGAGGAACTCGAACAGGCCGAACGGGGTGATAAGTGCTGTTTTGGGGATGTCTTCAGGGTGCACCGGGATTTGATGGTATCCGCGGATGAGGTCTACTTTGGAAAATATTCTTGCCCCATGCAGGTTTGCTGCAAAGTCCTGTATGTGCGGCACGGGGTAGCGGTCTGGAGTTGTAGCCTCGTTCAGTCTGCGGTAGTCGCTGCATGGTCTCCAATCCCTGGCTGCTTTGGGCACCATGTGCAGGGGGGAGGCCCATGGGCTGTCGGACCTCCATACGATCCCCAATTCCTCCATCCTCTTGAACTCCTCCTCCGCCAGGTGGAGCGTTTCCGAGGGGAGCCTTCGTGCGCGGGTGTGGAGGGGTGGTCCCTGGGTCGGAATGTGGTGCTGTACCCTGTGTCTGGGCATGGCTGCCATGAACTGCGGTGTCAGAATCGATGGGAAGTCCGCCAGGAGTCTGGTGAATTCATTGTCTGATAGCGTGATGGAGTCCAGGTGTGGGGCCGACAACTTGGCTCCACCCAGGGAGAATGTCTGGAAAGTCTCGGCATGTACCAGTCTTTTCCCTTGCAAGTCGACCAACAGGCTGTGAGCTCGCAAGAAGTCCACCCCCAGGAGTGGTTGGGCCACCGCGGCCAGTGTGAAGTCCCACATGAACCGGCTGGAGCCGAACTGCAGCTGCACTGTGCGGGTGCCGTAGGTCCATATCGTGCTGCCGTTTGCGGCTCTCAGGGTGGGTCCTGGCTTCCTGTTGCAGGTGCCCCGTTGGGGGCAAGATGCTTATCTCCGCTCCAGTGTCGACCAAGAAGTGGCGTCCCGACTGTTTGTCCCGGACGTACAAGAGGCTGTCCTGGTGGCCAGCCGCCAGTCATTAGCGGCAGCTGGCCCTGGCCCTTGCAGGGCGGGCGACAACGGCGGGCTTCTGTACCCCACCGCTGGTGGTAGAAACACCACTGTTCACTGGCCTCCTCACTCCTGCCTCTGTGTTGTGTGCGCCCCCTTGCCGGGCCTGGTCTGGTCTGCTGTTGGGCACATGGCCTGGTAATCTGACTGACGGATGCCATGCTCTCCCTCTTGGCTTTCCACAGCATGTCCGCCCGGGCTGCCACCTTCCAGGGGTCGCTGAAATCTGCGTCGGCCAGCAGCAGAAGTATGTCCTCGGGCAGTCGCTCTAGGAACACTTGCTTGAACATGAGGCAGGGCTTGTGTCTGTCAGCCAGGGACAGCATCTCGTTCATCAATGCTGACAGCAGCCCACCTCCCAAACTGTCCAGGTGAAGCAGGCGGGCACCCCGCTCACGCCATGAGAGGCCAAAAGTCCCAATGAGCAGCGCCTTGAATGATTCATATTTGCCTTCTTCCGGGGGCGAGTGTACGAAATCCGCAACCTGGGCGGCCGTCTCCTGGTCAAGGGCGCTCACCACATGGTAGTAACGTGTGGAATCAGAGGATTTCTGCCATATCTGGAACTGGGCTTCTGCTTGGCTAAACCACATGCGTGGTCGCAGCGTCCAGAAAGTCGGCAGTTGTAGTGAAACTGCGTGAACAGATGAAGAGTTGGTCATCTTTGGTCCAAATCCCGTTTGGATCGTCGGGATCACCAATGTAGTGATGTGCTACACACAGTGCTGAAATAACGACACACAGTCGGTAAGTTATTTAAATTTGGTATTTAAACCCCTAGCACCCGCCCTCTCCGGGTGGAAATGATGTCAGAGATGCATTACCAAAGTCTCTCCCCGTGCGCTGGCTATTTGTGAGCCGGTTCGCCTGCGCAGAAAGTGGGTCACCACAATTCAATGAAATGCTTCTTCAAATTATCAGGGTGTGAAAGACAATAGAGGAAAACTGTTGTGGACTTCAAAGCTCAATGGTCTGGATCTTGGTGGTTTTCATTTAAATGATTATTGCACAAAGGAATTCTTCATCTTGGGATAGTTTTAACTTCGGCAAAAAATTGCCAGAACTGACTTCAAAATGAATTTCACAACTTGCATGAAAAGGGTCTCGGCCCGAAATGTCGACAGTGCTTCTCCTTATAGACGCTGCCTGGCCTGCTGTGTTCCACCAGCATTTTGTGTGTGTTGTGTTTGAATTTATTCTCCATTGATTTAAATGGGTGCACAATCAGACCCTTATAGATTCCCACCAATTCAAAGTTAGTCACTTTGTTTGAGATTGTATAAAAACTCGGATAACTAATCTTCTCTATTTAGTTGGGGATTATAATTTACAAATCAAAAATCATTTTCTTAATCCCTGAGCTCTAACTGACACATCTCTTTAGTGGTTCATGGAAGAAGCAGTATGACTGGATGAGATAACAGCCAATAGTGACAGCAGGAATAGAAGGGTGCTCTTTACTGGGGCTCTGCACAAAACACTGCAGATGCTGGACGTCTGGATAAGGCATAAAGGTGCTGGAGGAACTCAGTAAGGGGGTCAGGTAGCATCTGTGGGGGAAATGGGCAGTTGATGTTTTGGTCAAGACCCTTCATCTGGATTTATCTTCATCTAGATGAAGGGTCTTGATCAGAAACACTGGCTATCTATTTCTCTCCATAGGTGCAGCCTGTTCCACCGAGTACCCCCAGTGCCTTGTGTTTTACGGTGCCTCTGTGGTTGTGTCCTCCACATTCGAACTCTAATTATAGTCATGGCCTGCACATTACAAGTAAGGGCATGTCACTGCAGGGAACAGTGAGTCAACATGGATTTTTACAGTGTTAGGACATGATATACTGTACTTACTGAACTAATAGGTGATCTTACACCTGTCTAGTCAGGCAGCTTAGGCAATTACATTTTTATTTTCTTAAAGCAAAATTAAGCAGCTTTAATAAAAAATGCTATTCTGTTAGTTTTCTGCTGCCGTAAATGTACATTTCAACAGGAATCAGTTTTTCCTATACGTACGTCTACTTGGGTTTCACATGATCATTTCTGGTGAAAAGCCTGTGGTGTGGCACTCTGACATTCCATATTGATCTAAAACACTGAATAAACAGAGCTAACAGTGGCCAGGTACCAAGCAGGAAGGGCTATCTCCTGCCCCAGTTAACAAAGATCCGGTCCCCATCCTCATGCTGAATGTCTGTGGGACAGTATTTTCCATAAAATGTGAAGGAACCCTTACAGTTAACTCTGGACTACTACTGAAACCTCCTTTCAAGGAACACTGGCCAATATAGAGCTGAAGGATGGGGTGGGTGGGGGGGGGGCACAGAGAGCAGTAGCATTTTTGGAGCCACAGGGGTCATCTCTTCTTTTGAGTCAAAGCTGCTTTGCGTTAGCTGTATGCTGCCTTCCCAAGGGAGCCACTCAATGTAAGCAGCCAGTACCAGTGTGCTACCCATCCTGCAGAGGAGCAATTTCTCACCATCAGCTTCAGGAACCTGTCCATGGCACAACATGAGCACTCACTCCACCCTGCAGACTTTAAACAGCTCTAACAGTCAGGAGCTGGCTTGATCCCAGCAGGCTGACAGGGCTCCGGTGCATTGAAACCATTGTATCGGCAGGACCAAAGCAAATCTCATCAATAACAGTGACTACTCCAATGATCTTTAGGTAAATACTTTTGCATATGTTCCTTACACTTTTGCGACCAGAATAAAAAGATCATTTCATCTGCCTTGCTTTTTCCCAAATATCACTCTGCCCCATACTGTGCTGTGCAAACCTTTTTCCAGTATTCAATGTTTTGTTCATCCTGATAGAGCAGATTTACTCAGTACTGACATGTTATGACAGGCCTCCTTGACCTGAACTAAACTCAGGCTTCTTTCTCTCTGGCTTGCTACAGATTAACTCCATCTATCTCCTCAAAACACATGAATCAAGTAGAGAATAAAGCTCTGATCAAGGAAAGAATAGACAATCCCAGAACAATGGACTTGGGTGGTTTTATTGTGCAAAGGTAATGCAATAAATGCTTTTAACAAATGTATCTACCCTTAGATTGTGTCACCATTTTCTTGTAAGTTAGGTTCTTGGTAACCTGGTACAGTATTGATTAATTAAAAACAGAACTGTGATAAATAAGCATTTAAAACATTTATGACGAAACTGGCTATTACAACATGAGAATCAGAATCATCAGTAGGGACTTCTCTTGACACAAAGGCATTCTGGTGAAGACATACAGATGTCAGAATTGGCAGAGAGGTACTTTGATGAGGAGAACCATGGTTGGCAGTAGAACAGCCTTGGGAGGGTGCATCAATGAAACAACTGGGTAACTTCAGAAGGCAATTTTGCTGGAACATATCCCAGCAATCAGAAGATTCACTTAATTATCATTTCTAGTTTAATTTCAATGAATTAATTCATTAAGCCCGCTGGCCATGGATTATCTGTCAAAGACCAAAAAATAAGTTCCACTAATATGCTGCTGGGGAAAAAAAATGAGGTGTAAGTTTATTACTGTACAAACTGGGAGCATATTCAGAGAATTATGGAAAAAATGCAAGCTGCTGATCTCAAGATTTTTGTGGTTGATTGAGAATGCACTGGAGTTTGCTCCAAATTAATGGCACCTTACCAATGCAATCTCATTATTTTAAGAACCTGCTCCATTTTCACTTCAATTGCCCATTAAACACATCACAGAGAGGTAATAAGTTAATGACTTCTCTTCCTATAACAGTACTTACACAGCTCCTATAATTCCAGTATGTAGTCAATTTGTTTAGTAAAAAAATCAAATTTATAATTCTTATACAGTACTTCTTATTTTCTCTTTTTTACTTTGCTCCGAATCCACAATTTCAATTTTTGTTTTCCCTTGCTGGCTGACTTCCTTTCATAATAAATTAGATTTGACCATAAATTATAATCCATCCCTGTTGTTTATGTGCTTGTCCAGTCATTAATTTTCATTATTTAGGGAGACTGATTGTCAGAAGGACATTAACTAATCTTCTGTTACCCATGTTTCTCAGTTAACTGCTAAAGTTTCCAGTAGGTTACAGCACAAATATTTTATGAGTCAAAGTATGCAGAATGAAATGGAATTAATGTGGCTTTTCATGAGATGCCCGACTCAAATTCTGTCTGGCAATGAGACCCATACAGTTGCAAGAGTAACACTAATTTCACATGCTACAAATAAAGCTGAAGCTGTTGCTTCAAAGCTGGTATTTCCACATTGTGCCGTACTTTCCGAAGGTATCACAATGTGCTTATCTTTGTTTACAGCAGCTGTGCTCTTTGGGCCATATGGCAAGCTGCAAGTCAGTTGTACAACAGTAATTTGACAGCTTTGTCAGTAAGATTAATGCAGCTGATGCAACGTCCAACTTTTTGACCTTGGTGTCAAAGATATGACCTTCACAGCATTATCATCTGGAGTTGATGATAATGGGAGATCAGAGCACAACTCTTGATGCTCTAAGTGTCAACAAGAAATGTCTCACAATTAATTAAATGTGGAAGGTGTGGCTAATTTGTCTAACTTAGTGACTTGAAGATCCTAAAATGTCCAAAGGCAAAAACCTTGTCCCCACATAATACAGAATCAAAATCAAATTTATTATCACTAACATTTGTGAATTTTTTTTGTTTTATAACAGCATTCAATGCAATACATAAAAAATGTATGTTACAACAAGAAATATAAAGAAGTGGTGCAAAAAGAGAGCAAAAAGCCAGGTAGTGTTCTTGGCCCATTCCACTGAGTAAGGATTGTTTCCGTTTTTGTTCAAAAGTTTTTTGTAAAGTTCCTTCACAAAAAAAGTGTTTAAGTTCTTTTCTTTTTTCCCTTTTTTTCTATTACATTTCCTGAAGCATTATTACGGGGAAATGCAAGGGCATCTAAGTGAAGTGATAATTATGTGATAGCTGGTGGTATGCACAGAAATCATAATTAGCATGGCACAACAGAAAGATATGGACAAAGAACAGCCATTTCAGAAATGGTGGTGACTGGAACCAGGCCAGGAACCAGTCAAATTAAAAACAAGGAACAGAAAAACAAAATGCAAATTCTTGCAACAAACTGAAATTTTAAAAGTGCAGATGCTGGAAATCAGAAATAAAAACAGTTAAAAACAGCTTTTTTATCTGAAGCATTAACTGTTTCTTTTTCACAGATCCTATCTCAACTGCTGAGAGACTAGGATTTTCTGGTCTTAAGTAACAATCCTAGCTCACCATGTTTGTCCTGAAACCCAGAGTTCCAGGTGACATCTTGCAGACCGCATAATGCTGCTTTTTTCCAGTGTTGCACAACTGAGGGATAACTTTTCCCACAGTGATGAACAGTAACAACCACTTCTGGATTATTTAACTTGACTTGGAAAATTTGACAGGGGACTTTCCAATCTGAATCAATGTACTTAAAGGGATTTAGCACTGGAATGACATTATTCCCCATATGGCTTTCCTTTGTTAGCATTCTGAGAAATACTAGACTAAGTTTTCCCATTGTCAACCCTCATCGCCCATCCCCCTGGCAATAATGTTTGACTACCTCAATTCTAAATGAGGATTCTGCAACGTGTCACCTCAATTTGATCTTTTAGTCCACACCAAGTACAAGGTGTTGACCTCCCCAGCTTATGAAACTTACTGCTGACTCCAATCAGGATCCTGGTCCTAATCAATCTCATCCTCTTTGTGCCATTCCCGCACACTAACCCAATCTCCAGCTCAGCTAAATGCCCTCCTCAGATACCTAAGCTCAGACCCAGATCCTAGTCCTCTAGCTCTCTTTCCAAGACCTCCCTCCACACCAGACTTAGCCTCAGATTCAGGTGGCCTATTTCCTTTTGGCATCAGCCGCTGCTGAAACTTACACTGAAGTGGTCACTGTGTTCTACCCATGTCTGTAATCCAACCATGTTAGAGCATTACAGCCTCTAGCCCAATATCATCACCTTGAAAGGAAACAGTGTTCCAGGCTTCAAGAGCAAAAGCAAGTGACCTAAATAATTTTAACATAGAACATAGAACAATAGAGCACAGTACAAGCTCTTCAACTCACAATGTTCAGCCAACATTTTAACCTACTTTTTGATTAATCTAACCCTTCTCTCCCAAATATGCCAATCTAAAAGTTGCTTAAATGTCACTGATATATATGCCTCAACCACCACTGGTGGTAGTGCGTTCTACACATTCACCATTCTCTGTGTAAAAATCTACCTCTGATATCCCCCTATACTTTCCTCCAAATACATGAAAGTTATGCCCCTTTGTATTAGCCATTTCTACACTGAGAAAAAGTCTCTGGATGACCATTTGATCTCTGTCTCTTATTATCCTGAGTACCTCTAACGAGTCACCTCTCATCCTCCTTCACTCCAAACAGAAAAGCCCTAGCTTGCTTAGCCTATCCTCATAAGACATGCTCTCTAATCCAGGCAGCTTCCTGGTAAATCTCTTCTGCACCCTCTCTAAAACTTCCACATCTTTCCTATAATGAGGTGACTAGAACCGAACAGTCTAATCAGTTTTATAGAGCTGCGGTATTACCTTGTGGATTGTGAACTCAAATCCACTGATTAACGAAAGTCAGCACACCACATATCTTTTGTTCAACTACCCTGTCAACTTGCGCTGCATACTTGAGGGATCTATGGACATGAAGCCCAAGATATCTCCTTTTCTCCACATGATTAAGAATTCTGCCTTCAAGTTTGAGCTTCCAGAGTGAATCACTTCACCCTTTTCCTGACTGACCTCCATCTGCCACTTCTCAGCCCAACTCCTATCAATGTCCCACTGTAACCTACAACAACTTCTATACTATTCACTTCTTCATCCAAGTCATTTATAAAAAAACATAAAGAGTCATTTTTCTGCATAGGTGGACCTTCTGCACAACTTGGAATGTCAAAGTTCAAAGTTCAAAGTACACTTATTATCAAAGTTATACAACTTTGAGATTCATCTCCTTACGGGCAGCCACAAGCCAAGAAAGAACCCATTAAAAAAGACAAACACCCAACGTGCAGAGAAAGAAGTCATGCAAATAATATAAACAAGCAACAGCATTCAAAATGAAAGTGAGTCCATAGACACAAATCCCGGAGCAGCCAGTGCAGGCCCACAGCTTCAGCCTCAGTTCATCACACAGTGGAGCAACTTATCGCAGAGCTTACAGACACGAAGCCTGGAGCAGCTGGAGCAAGCCTCAGCACTGCAGAGGGCCTCACCAACTTCCTACTGACAAACAGCTGCCACATACATTGGGAACTACTGTCTTGATAATATTGCAATGACCAAGGAAATCAGAACCTTTACTGAACAGCTCCTCTGATCATGATCAACATTGGTAACATATCAACAGGAAAGCATCGCTTTCTCTCCACAGCAAATCATCAAGTAAATAAATGCTTTCTTCTTCACGCTAGACGTGATGCCTTTATTTTACACAACACTTCACAGTACCAGCGAACCGGGTTCAATTCCCGCCACTGCCTGTAAGGAGTTTGTATGTCCATGCGGGTTTCCATTGGATGCTCAAAGTTGAAAGATGTTGGTAGGTTAATTGGTCATTGTAACTTGTCCCGTGATTAAGCTAAGATTAAATTGGGTGGTTTACTGGGTGGCGCAGCTCAAAGGGCCGGAAGGACACTTTCTGCACTGTATCTCAACAAAATAAAAAAGAAAGCCATTCAAGCCAGTCTTCTTTATTCCAGAAGAACAAGACACTGTGTAATCTTGGGAGATCAAAGCATCTTTTACGATCATGGCTTCTGACATCTGTACGTTTTCCCAGCATAACATCTGAATTCCACAGCAATGATAAATGTTCAACTGCAAGCAAAAGAACGTATTATTTTCATTTTGATGACATGCTTTATGTTCCTGGCTCAATCTGTGGCCTTTCAGCCACCATGAGCGCAGTCTTATACATGCTCAACTTTAGCAGAGGGAGGCTTTTTGCAGGGAAGTCCTAGAGACAAGCAAGTTTCTATTCTGAGTAAATGCATTATCAAAGTAACTTGCCAGTCAGCAACATAAGAGATAACACACAACTAAAATAGCCAATCATACTGATGGGACCATACCCGCCCCAAGCCTCAGAATGGTCCACACACAGTGAAGATGCATTCCATGGGGTACGTGCATGGACAGTGAAAGAATGCCTCCAACTGGAATAAGAAATGGCAAAGTCTTCAGTTTGTAGACTATTTTTCATAGAAATAGGATAAGACTGAATGTGTGTGGCACATATGCCACAGAGACTTGTAAGGAATGGCTAGATGCCCAGAATAAAGGCAGTCTACAAAGTCACCACACCAAACGTGCCAAACTCTGGCTCTTTTCCCCATGGCTGATCAACCTAATTATACTTTTTCCTTTAATTGAATTGGCTTGGCTCTAGTAGCAGGTGGCCGTGACTGCATTGGCTGCCACCTGCTATTAGTCACACTGTTCTCCTTTGGAGTCTGCTGTATTACATGATACACTCACTGAGTGTGGAAACAGGGCCCTCCCTCGCACAATGGCCACGCTGCCCACCGAGCATCAATCCTATTTCACAGTAATTGGCTGGTTTTCTTCTATCTCCTAGCAATTCAAGTGCCTTTCCAGCAGTGAAAGTGAGAGAACCTGTTTTCAGCACTCCCTCAGACAAAGCATTCCAGATTCAAGTCACCCGCTGGCTGAATTATTTCTTTCTCAGAACTTTCAATCCCTTATTTTAAATCTATGTCCCTTGGTGTTACATACCTTTGCTATGAGGAAATGTTTCTTACCATCTACCTGATCCACACCTCTCATGACTTTGTATAACTCATTTAGGTTCCCTCAAAGAAAACAAACCTAGGGTGTCCAATCTCTTCTCTTAACTGAAACATTTCACGCCAGGCAACACTCTGGTGAACATCCTTTGTAGTCCTTTTTAGTGCAATCATGATTTTCCAGTATTGTGGTGACCAGAATAAAACATACATCATCTGTGGTTTAACCAATGTTTTATTAATTTTAACCAAAATCTCCCTGCACTTTTGTGTTATGTGTAGGCCTTCTTTAGTCTCGATAGACCATGGATTTGCACCTTGGAAAGTTTCCAGGACGCAAGCCTGGGCAAGGTTTTTTTTATGGAAGACCGGCAGTTGCCCAAGCTGCAAGTCTCCCCTCTCCACACCACCGATGCTGTCCAAGGGTTTTGTGTTATATCTAATGAAGTATTACATATACCTTCTTCATCAACTTATGTACCTGTGCTGCCTCTGTAAGGATTGGTTTGTGTTCCCTCGTCTTACCCTTCCTGAAGCCCATAAACAGCTCTTTCCTCTTACTGATATTGAGTGCAAGGTTGTTGCTGCGGCACCACTCAACCAACTGGCACATCTCACTCCTGTACGTCTTCTCATCTCCATCCGAGATTCTACCAACATTGGTTGTATCATCAGCACATTTATAGATGGTACAGGTTTCCCCCACTATCCAAAAGTACAGCATTCCTATGAAACCTTTCATAAGCCGAAATGGCGTAAAGCGAAGAAGCAATTACCATTAATTTATTAATTTTTGAGCATTCCCAGACCCAAAAAATAACCTACCAAATCATACATAAAACCTAAAATAACACTAACATATAGTAAAAGCAGGAATGATATGATAAATACACAGCCTATATAAAGTAGAAATAATGTATATACAGTGTAGTTTCACTTATCAGAATTGGAAAGATTTAGCCAAAACCGATTTGTAGAAAAAAATACATGCACGCACACACACACACCTGCCCGTGCAAGGCTTCACGGTCATGGTAGTCTTTCTCAGTGTAAACACAAGTTTAAAGCGGGCGCCCTTTTTTTTTGTAAAAGTGAAAATCCTCTTTGGATTTCTTTCGGTTAGCGCAAACAGGTACTAATGTAGGTCTTTTGTAAAAGCGACGTGGCATAAAGAGAACTTTTGTAAACCAGGGGACACCTGTATTGGAAATCGAGGATCCAGTTGCAGAGGGAGGTACTGCTGCCCAGGTTCTGCAACTTCTCAATCAGGATTGTGGGAATGATGCTGTTGAACGCTGAGCTGCAATCAACGAACAGCATCCTGACGTAGGTATTTTTATTGTCCAGGTGATCTAATGCTGTGTAGACCTGTTGTGGCAATAGGCAAATTGCAGTGGGTCAGGGTTCAGGTCTTTGCTGAGGCAGGAGTTCATGGTAGCCACGACTAACCTCTCAAAGCATTTCATCACCATAGATGTGAGTGCTACTGAGTGACAGTCATTAAGGCAGCTCACATTACTATTCTTAGGCAGTGGTATAATTGTTGCCATTTTGAAGCAGGTGAGAACTTCTGACCATAGCAGTGAGAGGTTGAAAATGTCCTTGAATACTCCCCCCAGTTGGTTGGCACAAGTTTTCAGAGCCTTACCAGGTACTCCCCTGGGGCCTGCCCCCTGCAAGAATTCACCCTCCTTAAAGATAGCTTAACATCGGCCTCCAGGACAGAGATCACAGGGTCACCAGGCGCAGTCTCCTCTGCTTTGTTGAGACCGTGCAGCACGAGTGACTGTTTTTCAGAGCTCCGCCTGTGGTGCCTCTGTCTCACCCAACCCCCCCCCGCCGCCTTTACACAAGCTCCTCCACTCACAGTGGTGAAGCAGGGTCTTTTCCCAAAAAATAAATAATTCCCTACCCTCCCACAGATGCTGCTTGACCTACCGAATTCCTCTAGCATCTTGGTTTTGCTCCAAATTCTGTTACTCTACAGCCTCTCATGCCTCCACTCACAATCAATTCCAGAAACAGGGAATTTTAGAAGCGGAACCCAAAAATTCTTGAGCAATTAAGCAATTTGCAAACTTTTTGACAGTGGGAAATGTTGGAGCCAAACCCAATCACGTTTCACCCTATGATATCATGCTCATATGTAATGACAATGTGTGAACAGAACCAACTTTGATGATTTTCTTCCTAATAGTGCGATTAAAAAATGGGATCTTTATAGTTACTCCAACTGAGATCATTTAACATAGAACAGACCAACACTGAACCTAAGTCCTCTTCATTCTTCAAGCTTCTGAGAAGAACATTTATTGGCTGAGTCACCAGCTACAGCATCTGGTTACATTTCATTTTAATGGAATAGTATTTTCAGATGTATTGTAGTAAAACATTAACACATGATACAAAATTCTGGGAAAAATTATCATGTAAAAATCTGCAAGATTAATTACTTATTTGACCTTGACTATAAACTCAGCAATGGTCACATGTCCAAGATACAGTCTGAGGACTGAAGGCAATTCTGGTCACCATACTGCACTGGTGAGGATGCAGAGTGGAGTTACAAAGACATTGCTGAGACTGGAAAACTTTAGCAAGAAGCAATGACTAGATATGTTCCGGTAGTTTCCTTTGGAACTGGGGAGTCTGAGAGGAAATTTAATAGAGACACATAAAATATGAAGGTGCAATATAGAGTAAATAAGAAGGAGCTGTTTTCTGTCACAAACATCATAAGAATCAAGGACAGATTTTAAATAATTGGTAGAAGAGAGATGAGGTTTGTCTAGTGAATGGTAGACTTCTGGACATTGCTTGAAAGGGCTGTAGAGGCAGAAACCCTCATCATCTTAAAACTGTACATGAATTTGTACTCGAAGTGTTTTGACCTTTAGGATAACGAAGCAAATGCTGGAACGTCAGATTAAGTTTAACACTCCTTTTTTGACCAGCATGGTCATTACGATCTGAGTAGTGCCCTTCAGTATCATAAATCTTCAGTGATCCTGATCCAGAGGAGCAATGTCACTCGCTGCAATGTGAAACTGTAACTCACTTTCAAAGTTTAAAATACGTTTCAATAGCTCTATTTAACGTCTGAGAAATGTATGCAATATGCATCCTGAAGTTCTTGTTCTACACAGACATCCACAAAAACAGAAGACAGCCCCAAAGAATGAGGGACAGTTAAAATGTCAAAAGTACATGTCACTGTATACAATCCTGAGATTTGTTTTATTGTGGGCAAAAATAGTAAATCCAAGAAACACAGGTGAATCAATGAAAGACCATACCCAACAGGATGGACAAGTAACCAATGCGCAAAGGACAACAAACTGTGTAAATACAAAGGAGAAAAACTTAAATAATCAATAAATATGGAGACCATAAGATGAAGAGTCCTTGAAAGTCAGCCCTTAGGTTGTGGGAACAGTTCAGTGATGGGGGCGAGCAAAGGTTAGAGAAGTTATCCCCTCTAGGATGACAATTGAGCAGAGATGACTACAAAAAGCCCGAATGAAGTCTGCATTTATGATTTGAAATATATTGGTGTGGGCAGTTTCTTGTTTGATGATGACAGCATTCAATAGCATGTGTGCCTGGTTAACATTAGCTTTTGGCAGTATCTAAACTGTGGTCAGAATCATGGAAGAGAACTCTCTCGGTATGTAGAACAGTCGGTGCTTAATCATTAGATCTTCCAGGTTGGGGGAAGAAGAGTGCAACAAGACCAAGCCCGCTGCGTTCAAATGCCACACAGCGAGTTTATCATGAAACATTAGGCCCCCACCTTTTGCCTTCTCCAAATCAGCAATTCAGTCCATCCTGCATATTGAGAAGCCCTCAGGTCTGATTGCCAAATCCAATGTGTTCAGGGTGAGCCATGTCTCCATGAAACTTAGAACACAGCAATTTCTCATCTCCTTCCAATACAGAAATCTTGCTCTTAGGTCCTCAATCTTTTTCTCCAGCGACTGTACATTTGCTAACACTTTCCCCTCTCAACCCACAACAGTTATGTCAGGCAACTACCACCACTACTGCACATCTTTCATTCATCTCTTGCAACTTCCAGTTCACTCACTTTAGTATCATGCCAAGGGATGCAATAACTTATTCTGACTAAAAGATGTAGACAGTAAGGAAAGCTATTATGTCACTACTCTACCAACCAAGGAACACTTTATAATATCAGTCATTTTAAGTTTCCGCAGCTTTGAATTACTAATTAAGAAGAATTAAAACATGTCTCAACAGCAGTTACGGTCAACAGGTCAGTCACACCTCAGTGTTCTTTTGACAAGCTAACTCATTATAATTCTGTGAAGTTTTTCCAGTCTCATTGTTCACAGGTAATATAATGAAACAAAATAAAAATTACACGTTCACCTTTTATTCTGGATTTGAGTGTCCAAAGAACTCTTCCCCAACACCCAACACCCTGCCATCAGCATTCTTCCAGTCAGGAGACCAGAGGGGTAGAAATTTATCTTTGGTTATTGATGCAAGAAGAAAAGTGCTGGAGAAATCCAGCATATCAGTCATCTGTAGAGGGAAATGCACAGTCGATGTTTTGGGTCCAAACCCTTAATCTGAACTGGATTTGCTGTTTTCTTCCAGCAGTTTGGTTCTTGCTCCAAATCTCAGTATCTGCTGTCTCTTGTGTCTGCTATCAACCAATAATGACCAGTAAATTGAATCTCACACTGAAAGTCAATGAGCAGCTGATTGCAGCTGCTGAAAGTGAAGTGTACTTCTGAACCGGGTATGATCAGCCAGTTCCAGGTGGAGATTTTCTTCCGATGCAAGTGTAGGAAACAACATCTAAGGGCATATCTCGATGAATTTTTACTCAGCTATCGTTGACAATGACCACCTCTACCACCGTTCGGCTTTCTGCCGTCTCCTCTCTCTCTCTCTCTCTCTCCAAGTTCAGGTTGTGACAAGTGGCCCACTTAGCAGAGAAGATGATTGGCTGTCAGCTACAGACTTTCAAAGACCTGTTCATTGCCAGAGTGAAGAAAGGAGCTGGAAAAATTACTGCTGACTTCACCCACCCTAGCAGTTGTCTTTTCACCAAATTACCATCAGGCAGACACCATGAGTCCACCACCACCAGGACCACACGTCATCTCCAAAGCTTCTTTGCTGTAGCTATCCAGTTTCTCAACAAAACTCACTCAGGAGTAATACCCTAAATGTCCCTGCACAACTTCTGTTGAGTGGTCTTTCCTACTGCAGAAGCTATGGAGCATTATGGACGGTCCCCCTCACCCCCACCATAACATACTGGACAAACAGAGGGGCACTTTTAGTACAGACTGAATCCACTGAGGTGCACCACTGAACGCCACAGGAGATTCTTTCTCCGTGTCTATAAGACTCTACAACTCCTCCTCCTTAAGTATATACGCAAATGGTTTCATTGCACATCTGTATTTTGCACTATTACTTTTTAAAGTACATTTTGCATTCTTTTTCATACAATGCTTACAATTTTGTGTTTTAAAATGTAAATTTCTGACAGACCAACCTTTCAACAATAATTTCCTTTGGGATAAGTTTTATCTTTGTTCTGTTGATAATTATTGATTCTGTTCATATGATCACATTTATTTAAGTTTAATTATTGATGTTTGTACATGTGACCATTGTGCTAATTGCTGATTGCTTATGGCTGTCTTGGAAATTGTTGGTTGCTATTGTGTTGCCTGTTACTGTATGCTCCTGTCTTTTTTGCTTGGCACTGAACCACAATCAATTCTGGTATGTTTTCAAGACTGCCAATAAAGTGATTTTGATTCTGATTTTGATTGAGAAAAGGAAATACCAAAATAGGAATACCAAGACAGACCATTCAGACATCCAATGGAAAGTAATGCTTTTGTCAATTTCTTCAGTGAAAATATCATAGAAAGCAGCTACAATGATTCAATAAACTCTCATCTTCACTGGCCACAAGAATCGTAGTAGAAGACTGGAGAGTGGTACCTCCTTCGTTCAAGACAGGTATTAGGGATAAAAATGGAAATTATAGACCAATGAGGCTTACATTAGGGGTGGACAAACTATTGGAGTGGATTCTTATGGAAAGGATTTATGAGTATTCAGAGAAGTATAGTTTGATTGGGGATAATCAGCATGGCTTTGTGAGGGGCAGGTCATGCCTCATGAGCCTGATTGACTTTCTTGAGGAAGTGACAAAACAAGCTGATGAAGATAGGACAGTGGAAGAGGTGTACATGGATTTTAGTCAGGTTTTTTGACAAGGTTCTCCGTGGTAGGTACATTCTGAAAGTCAAAAGGCATGAGATTCAGGGAGATTTGGCTGCATGAATATGGAATTGCCTTGCCCACAGAAAACAGAGGATGGTAGTAGATAGAGTGTACTCTGCCTGGAGGTATTCCACAGGGATCTCTTCTGGGACCACTGCACCTTGTGACTTTTACCAGGAAGTGGAAGGGTTGGGTCATAAGTTTCCAGATGCCAGATAGGCTGGTGGTGCTCCAGATAGTGTAGAAGGTTGTCACAGGTTACAATAGGATATTGATAGGATGCAGAGTTGGGTTGAGAATTTGCAGCAGAAGTTCAATCCAGGAAAGTATGAAGTGGTAAACTTTGGATGGTTGTACTTGATGGCTGAGTTAATGGTAGGATTCTTAGTAGTGTAAAGGAATGGAGTGTACTTGGGATGCACGTACATATATCCCTCAACGTTTATGTGTAAATTGACAGGGTGGTTAAGAAGGCATGTGATGTGTTAGTCTTCATTTGTCACTAAAGACTCTCACAAATTTCTACAGATGTATCAGAGAGAACATTCTATCTGCTTACATCACTGTCTGGTATGGAGGGGCTATGGCACAGTTTTGGAAAAAGCCTCAGAAAGTTGTAAACTCAGCCATCTCTATCATGGGCACTTGCCTCCCCTGCAATGAGGGCACCTTCAAAAGAGTATGCCTCAAAGAGGACCATCATTAAGGACCCCCATCACCCAGAACATGCTCTCTTCACATTGCTACCATCAAGGAGGTGGCGCAGGACCCTTAAACACACACTCAACATTTTAGGAATAGCTTCTTCCTCCCCATCATCAGATTTCTTAATCTACACTATACTCCATATGCACTTCCTCAAGATTCTTCTTTTATTTGTTCTCTTTTTGCACCACTTATTTCATTCATTTTAATGTATATTTCCTATTGTAATTTATAGTTTTTTTGTTACTATGTATCGCAATGCACTGCTGCTGCAAAACAACAAATTTTATGACATATGCCAGTGATACTAAACCTGATGCTCTGCCGGGTGTGGAGGTAGAGGCAGATATATAAGGGACATTTAAGAGACTCTTAGGGAATCACATGGATGAAAGAAAAATGAAGGTTATGTGGAGGAAAGGGCTTAGATCGTCCCTGGAGTAGGTGAAAAGGTTGGCACAAAAAAGTGGTCCACAGGGCCTGTATTGTGTTGTACTGCTTAATGTTCTATATTCCAAACTGAAACAAATATCCACAGATGCCTGAAAGAAACAGGAAGAATGATTCAGAAGCTATACAGGAGAATTACCTTTATTAGCAAAGCGATGGAGTATAAGAACATGAAAGTTAAATGATTTAAAAACTTGAGGGTATTGTGGACAGTTCTGGTCACCACATTATGAGAAGGCACTTGAGTGGATGGAGTGGGGATACATATTCTTATTTCTGTAACTGAACTATTTTTTATATGAGGGCTAGGCTGAAGTTGATTTCTTTAAAATAATAGAGGCCAAAGAGAGAATTAGTTAAAGTGTAAAAAAGTATAATATGTCCAGAGGGGCAAAAGAAAAAGTTGAAGAACAGTCATACAGATTTAAGGTAATAAGTGAAAGGCTTGGAAGGGAGAAGACGAATTCATGCCACCCGATCTCTTTGGTTATAGTTCACACATTTAACGATTGTAGGCATCACTATAAGGAAGGTGTGTTATGTGGTTAACAGAAAAACAATGCAGACAGCATGCTTCCTTTTGAAAACAGGAAGCACAGAGAGGTCAGGAATGATCAAACTGAAGGAAATTACAAAAACAGGGAACTGCAAAACCATGGCGGGATGTGAAGAAATGGATGAGAACTTTAAAATGGAGGATTGGAAATGCCAGGACTCAAAGTACAAGGGTGATTCCCACAAGCCATTTTGCATTCCTTATAGTACCCTTGCCCTCCAATGGGAGAGACTCAGAATAGACTGGGCACTCATGTGTCGACCATATCAGCAGAAGAAATGTATGGTACCAAAATATGAAACCTCATGCTTGATGTATTGGATCACAAATGGCGGTAAACAGCCAACAGAAGAAGGCTGCTCCAAGTACATCCCTGTCCTCAACAATATTGGGTCCAGTACGTGAGTGTTGAAGACATGATTGAAACTTTGCAGCCACATTTAACCAGACATGCCACGTACGTGATCCATTAGGTTCGCTCCTGAGATTTGGACCATCACAGAACCCGGTCTCCAACCTCCATCTAATGTCAAAAATGGTGAAGAGCCTCAGATTGTGCAGAGACAATGGGACTAAACAATATCTCACACATAGTAGAGACGACCTGTACTCCTGCACTGGATAAGCCTCTAGCTGAGTTGTTCCAGGAAAACGCAGGCATCTATCAGAAAATACAGAAAGTATGCTTGGTTCACAAAAAGCAGGTTGAATACAATCGAGCTAACAACCGTGCAATCAATTAATCATTAGCAAAGTGAAGTAAGTAGTCATCAACGGTGCCATGAAGAAGCACTTGCTCAGGTACATCCTGCTCACTGATGCCCAGAACCACTCGACTCCATATCTCATCAGATTCTTCGGCCACTCATGGACTAAAAGGTTAGACTGTCTGCACTTGACATTAAGTCAATGAGGCACCCTTGTAATACTAAAGGCAATGGGCAATGGCAGAAAAACACTCTAATGCTGGTGTTACATCTCACAAAAGGAGATGGCCGTGACTGTCAGAGCACAATCATTTTATCTCAGAATCTAACTACTGGCATTCCTCAGGGCTGTGGAACCTGGGCTTAACCATCTTTAGTCACTTCATTAATGACCTTCCTCTCACCATTCATAACTCCACAGCAAATGCATCAGCCCATGCTATAAGACTGAGACAACATTCAGGGATGGGGTAATAAGCAGCAAATAATTTCTGCCCCACAGAAGTGCCAAGCGTAGAATACCTCCAGCAGAGAAGATTTAATTACTGCTCTTGAAATTCAATGGCATTACTATCGCTGTGTCATATATCATCAATATTCTGGGAGTCACCATTAACCAGAACCTGGCAGGACTAACTATATAAATAGCAAGACTAGGACAGCAGGTGAAAGGCAGGATATCCAGAAGTGAATTGCTCTCCTTCTGACACCCTAAAGCTTTTCCAGCATCTACAAGGCACAAATCAGGAACACGATGTAGACTCTTCACCTGCCCAGGTAAGTACAGAGCCAACTTGTCTCAAGAAGCTCAATATCATCCGCATTACTTTACGGCAGAGAAGGAAAAACAATTCATTTGACTGGTAGCACATTGATCTCCCAAAGTATTTGTTCTTTGCACAACCAGTGAACATATGGGTGCAGTATTAACCATCTCCAACATGGATGCTAGTTCCTTGCCAAGCCTACTTGACGATACCTGTGACGATACCTGAAACCTGTTACTTCTGGTAACAGGGAGAATGAAGGCAACAACTGTATTCAAATACCTTCGCCTGCAAGTTCCCATCAAATCTCACACCATCCTGAAGTTGACTACCAGTGCATGCTCTATATCAATCTTCATCAAAATCCTAAGATGTTAAGCTTTCCTTATACTAATTTCTTTAAACTCTTCATTTATTCTAAAGCAGTAGTTCTCCATTTACTTCCATGAGGTTTCTTGTGTCTTCATTTATGAAGGCTGATAGGAAGTATTGGATATTCTTGAACCTTTTGTCATTTTTTAATATAATTTCTGCTTCACTCAGTCAGGGACCCATATTAACTTTCACTTTTTACACACTGATAGTAACTTTTATGGTCAGGTTTGTTTTTGCAAGGTTATTTGTGATGTCCACTTTCCCTTTCCTTATCAATGGCTAGGTTCTCCTTTGTTGAATCCTGAAATATTTCCATTTGTCTGGGTTTCTGGTTTTTTGTCACATTATACACTGTTTTTTCTTTGATTTATTGATGTCTTTAAATTCTATTGATATCTCTGACTGGATCTTATTTCAGCTTTTTATACCTCAAAATGAAATAGCATTGCTTGTAACTATACAGCATTTTTTTACTTTTTAGGCACTGCTTGTTCACTGCCATGCCTTTTCCCAGTTACCATAGTCAACTCACAACATATGCCTTCATAATTTGTTTTAATTCAGATTTAAGAACCTGGTTTCAGACCAAACTAAATTACTTTCAACTTTTACATAAAATTCTATATTGTAGCGGTGTGCTACATGCAGCGCTAAAATTACGACACGGAGTCGGTAACTGCAGTCGAAGGAAAAACTTTATTTGAAATCCTCAGCCTCATTTTTAAGCCTCCCTCAACCTGCCCCCCGTGGCGCAGAGGCTCCAAAGCTCTGTGCTCGCAAACCCCCGTAGGCTATCTCCCTTAGCCGGAAAGCTGGCTAATTGTGAGCCGGTTCGGATGTGCCAGGAAATGGGTCGCCACATAACCCCCCCCCAGAACCGGCGATACACCCCCCAATGTCCACAGTCTGGGCCGGAACCTGCTTGGGAGGTCGGCCTCTGCGCCGAGGTGCCGGAAACCCAACCGGTTGCGCCAGGTCCACATGGGCCGGTTTGAGTCGGTCCACCGTGAAAACCTCCTCTTTCCCCCCAACGTCCAGCACAAACGTGGACCCGTTGTTCCGGAGCACCATAAACGGCCCCTCGTATGGCCGCTGCAGCGGTGGCCGATGCCCGCCCCTTCGTACAAACACAAACTTACAGTTCTGCCGGTCTTTGGGTACGCAGGTCGGGTTCCGCCCGTGCTGCGAAGTGGGTATGGGGGCCAGGTTACCGAGCTTCTCGCGTAGTCTGCCCAGGACTGCTGCGGGATCTTCCTCTTGCCCCCGTGGGGCTGGTAGGAACTCCCCGGGGACGACCAGGGGCGCGCCGTATACCAACTCGGCCGACGAGGCATGCAGGTCGTCCTTGGGCGCTGTGCGGATGCCAAGTAGGACCCAGGGAAGCTTGTCCGCCCAGTTGGCTCCTCGCAGGCGGGCCAAGAGGGCCGACTTCAGGTGACGGTGGAAACGCTCCACTAGCCAGTTCGACTGTGGGTGGTAGGCAGTTGTGTGGTGCAGCTGAGTCCCCAAAAGGCTGGCCATAGCTGACCACAGGCTGGAGGTGAACTGGGCGCCTCTGTCGGAGGTAATGTGGGCCGGTACACCAAAGCGAGATATCCAGGTGGTGATCAGGGCTCGGGCGCAAGATTCGGAGGTGGTGTCGGTGAGTGGGACCGCCTCTGGCCATCTTGTGAACCGGTCCACGATAGTCAGGAGGTGCCACTGTCAGGGGGCCCACGATATCCACATGAATGTGGTCGAAATGCCGGTGGGCGGGATGGAACTGCTGCGGTGGGGCTTTGGTGTGCCGCTGCACCTTGGCCGTCTGGCAGGGCATGCACGTTTTGGCCCATTCACTGACCTGTTTGCAGAGTCCGTGCCAAACGAACTTGCTGGAAACCATCCAGACAGTTGTCCGGATGGAGGGATGCGCCAAGTTATGAATGGAGTCAAAAACACGGCGCCGCCAGGCTGTCGAGATGACGGGACGGGGCTGGCCAGTGGCGACGTCACAGAGTAGGGTCCTCCCACCCGGGCCTATGGGGAGGTCCTGGAGCTGCAAACCGGAGACTGCAGTTCTGTAACTCGGAATCTCCTCATCTGCCTGCTGCGCCTCTGCCAGTGCCTCAAAGTCTACCCCTTGGGAAAGGGCATGAACGGTAGGGCGAGAGAGCGCATCCGCCACGACATTGTCCTTACCCGAGACGTGCCGGACATCCGTCGTGTATTCAGAGATGTAGGACAGGTGGCGTTGCTGGCGAGACGACCAGGGGTCGGATGCTTTCGTAAATGCAAAGGTAAGTGGTTTGTGGTCCGTGAACGCGGTGAAGGGCCGACCTTCTAGGAAGTACCTGAAATGCCGGATTGCCAGGTAGAGCGCCAACAGTTCCCGGTCGAAAGCACTGTACTTGAGCTCGGGTGGCCGCAGGTGTTTGCTGAAAAACACCAGGGGTTGCCAGCGACCTGCGATGAGTTGCTCCAGCACCCCACCGACTGCCGTGTTAGATACGTCCACTGTGAGGGCGGTAGGGGCGTCCGTTCTGGGGTGTACTAGTATCGTGGCATTTGCCAAGGCTTCCTTCGTTTGAATGAAAGCGGCGGCGGACTCCTCGTCCCAGGTAATGTCCTTGCTCGGACCCGACATCAGTGCAAATAGGGGACGAATGATCCGGGCAGCTGAAGGGAGGAAGCGGTGGTAGAAATTGACCATACCTACGAACTCCTGAAGGCCTTTGATCGTGGTGGGTCGGGGGAAGTGGCGGACCGCATCTACCTTAGCGGGCAGAGGGGTTGCCCCGTCTTTAGTAATCCTGTGGCCCAGGAAGTCAATGGTATCGAGTCCGAACTGGCATTTGGCGGGGTTGATTGTAAGACCGTACTCACTCAGTCGGGCGCAGAGTTGACGGAGGTGGGACAGATGCTCCTGACGACTGCTGCTGGCTATGAGGATGTCGTCCAAATAGATGAACGCCAAGTCCAGGTCCCGTCCCACCGCGTCCATTAACCGCTGGAACGTCTGTGCGGCATTCTTCAGGCCAAACGGCATGCGGAGGAACTCGAAAAGGCCAAACGGGGTGATGAGAGCCGTTTTGGGGACGTCGTCTGGATGCATCGGGATTTGATGGTACCCTCGGACGAGGTCTACCTTGGAGAAGATCCATGCGCTGTGCAGGTTTGCCGCAAAGTCCTGAATGAGCGGCACAGGGTAGCGGTCCGGTGTGGTAGCCTCGTTCAGCCTGCGGTAGTCGCCGCACGGTCTCCAGCCCCCCGTCGCTTTGGGCACCATGTGCAGGGGGGAGGCCCATGGGCTGTCGGACCGCCGGATGATCCCCAATTCCTCCATCCTCTGGAACTCCTCCTTCGCCAGTCGGAGCTTGTCCGGGGGAAGCCACCGAGCATGGGTGTGGAGGGGTGGTCCCTGGGTCGGGATGTGGTGCTGTATGCCGTGTCGGGGCATGGATGCTGTGAACTGCGGTGCCAGAACCGATGGGAAATCCACCAGGACCCTGGTGAAGTCGTTGTCGGACAGGGTGATGGAGTCTCGGTGTGGGGCCGGCAACTGGGCTGCACCCAGGGAGAACGTCTGAAAGGTCTCGGCGTGTACCAGTCTCTTCCTGGGCAGGTCGACCAGTAGGCTGTGAGCCCGCAAAAAATCCGCACCCAGAAGCGATTGGGCTACGGCAGCCAGTGTAAAGTCCCACGTGAACTGGCTGGAGCCGAACTGTAGCTGCACCTGATGGGTGCCATAGGACCTTACTGTGCTGCCGTTCACGGCCCTCAGGGGGGGCCCCGGTGCCCTGCTGCGGGTGTCGTAACTCGTCGGAGGTAAAACGCTGATCTCGGCACCAGCGTCCCGACCTTCTGTCCCACACATACAGGAGGCTATCCCGACGGCCAGCTGCCGTAGCCATCAGCTGCGGCTGGCCATGGCGTTTCCTGGGAACTTGCAGGGCGGGCAACAACGGCGGGCTTCTGCGCCCCACCGCTGGTGGTAGAAGCACCAGTGTTCATTGGGCCGGGGGTTGGCAGGCTCTCCGGCCGGGCCTGGACTGGTTTGCTGCTGGGAGCGTGGCTGGGAGATCCGTGTGATGGACGCCCCGCTCACCTTTTTGACGTTCCACAGCAAGTCCGCCCGGGCTGCCACCTTCCGGGGATCACTGAAATCCGCGTCGGACAGCAGCAGGCGTATGTCCTCGGGCAGCTGCTCCAGGAATGCCTGCTCAAACATGAGGCAGGGTGTGTGTCCGTCGGCCAGAGACAACATCTCATTCATTAAAGCCGAAGGAGGTCTGTCGCCCAAGCCATCCAGGTGCAGTAAACGGGCAGCCCGCTCGCGCTGTGAGAGTCCGAAAGTCCTGAGGAGCAGGGCTTTGAATTCCGTGTACTTGCCGTCTGCCGGGGGCGACTGTACGAACTCCGCGACCTGGGCCGCTGTGTCCTGGTCGAGGGAGCTCACCACGTAGTAGTAGCGGGTGCCTTCTGAGGTGATCTGGCGAACGTGGAATTGGGCTTCGGCTTGCTGGAACCATAGGTTCGGTCGCTGTGTCCAGAAACCAGGCAGTTTCAACGAAACCGCATGACCAGAGGTGGTGTCGGTCATTTCTGGTCCAAAAATCGTTTGGACCGTCAGGGTTTCCAATTGTAGCGGTGTGCTACATGCAGCGCTAAAATTACGACACGGAGTCGAAGGAAAAACTTTATTCGAAATCCTCAGCCTCACTTTTAAGCCTCCCTCAACCTGCCCCCCGTGGCGCAGAGGCTCCAAAGCTCTGTGCTCGCAAACCCCCGTAGGCTATCTCCCTTAGCCGGAAAGCTGGCTAATTGTGAGCCGGTTCAGATGTGCCAGGAAATGCGTCGCCACAATATCACTATTTCCAAAAGGCCTCTCAACTACCACATCATCAATTAACTCTTTCACATTATTGGATCTCAAATAGTCTGTTCCCTCATTAGTTCCAGAACATATTAATCTGCTATACACTCCATGAATTCCTTCTCCACACTTTCTGTAACTTGGCTACAGACAGGTTAAAGTCCCCTATGATTTCTATATCACTTTCGTTACATTCACATCCAATTTCCTGATTAATTCTGTGCCTACCATCTGGTGCCTATGTACAACTCCCTCCAATGTATCCTGTTCCTTGCTGTTTTTTCGCTTTACTTGATTTCCTGCACTAAGATCCTTTCTCTCTACTGCCTTTTACCCAATCTTGAAAATCAGGGCCACTTTACCACTTTTTCCATTTTGTTTATTTCTTCCAAGAAATAAGTATTTTGTAAGATTTAGTTCCCATGCCTGATCACTTTGCAACCGTGCCTCTGTTTATATGTTAATTTCAAACTGTGTTTTTACTTTACACAGTTGTGATCGTTGCAAGCATTCAAACAAAGAGCCTTTGATTTTGTCTTTTTACCATTTTTCTCTGCTCTGACTTGAAGTAAAGGTAAACTCTATATGGACTCAATATGCACTGTATTCAGAGATTGCACTTTTCTTTACAGACAGACTCTTGTCATTTTCCACTTTGTATCTTGTATCATTGCCTTGTTTCTGCTCTATAATTTTATAAATTTACCTTTATCGGAATGGACCCTTTTCCCCAATCCCTGCAGCATCTTAGTTTGAAGTCTTATCTAAATCTCTAGTTCACAGCCTGATTCAAGTAATGCTTGTTCCAAAATAACATTTCTCTCTTAGCCCTTGCTGGTGACTGTCCCTATAAAATGACATCTGTTTCTCCCATATGATCTCTGAGCTCTGCATTTATTTGGTATTTACCCCATGCTAATTTGCGCATAGCTCAGAGCATAATCCAAGCATTTTCGTTTTTGTGGCTTTGGCTTTTAGCTTGGAGCCTTACTGCTCACGCTCTTTCCGCAGAACTTCCTCCCTTGTACCGTCTCTGTCATTCATTCTTGCATGAACCATAGAAACTGTATCTTTCCCCTCCCACTGCAATTTCCTCTCCAGCCCCAAGGAAATTTCCTTAACCTTGGCAATTGGCAGGCAACACAGTTTGCAGGATTATGTTAGCAGTGACAGAGAATAGTACTTATCCTGCTGCTTGCTACCACCTCAGTCCTTTCCAATCCTTCATCTTGAAGGACAGTTTGCTCACACAGTCTGCAGTTTTGCTTTCGTCCATGCAGGTTGCAAGAACCTGGCAGGATGTCCTCCAGTATTCCCCTCTGAATCCAGAACGCTGACTCATTTGTTTCCCTGGATCCTATTTCTTTCCATCAATTCACGCAAAACTCCAACGAACCCCATTGTCTGTTGCGTCTAACTTAAAATTTCTTTATTTAATGAGCTGAAGTGGAATCAAGTAGCAGATATGACACTGACAAAATCAGAGTGTCAGCAAACCTTTAGAGAGGTAAACAGCGAGACTCTGTAAATCATTCTTTATAAAAAGAAAAAGAAGCTGAGCTGTATGCAAACTTCTGAGGTATGCAGTGAGGATGGGGAGAGTGGAATAAACATGGTGTAAATGTTTTAGCAGTTCTAGTGTTTCAGTACAATCCTGGCACTTCATGAAGCTAAAATAAGAACCCACACAGACATTATAATTATACCTCCTGTCACAGAGGAGGAAGCTGCTTGGCTCATTGGTTTTATACCAGTTCCCCCAGAAGCAATCCCATCGGTTCCATTCCATTTACCCTTGCAAATTAGTCTCTCTCACAGTTGTCCATCAGCTTCCCTTTGTCATTAACTTACATCAAGGACAAAATGCAGTGGGCAATCAGCTAGGTAATCAATCACAAACAAGAGACCTGGAGGGACCCGGTGTAGACTCGGAGACCGCTTTGCCGAGCACCTGGGCTCCATCCACCACAATAAGTGGGATCTCATGGTGGCCATCCATTTCAATTCTACTTCCCATTCCCAGTCAATGGCCTCCTCTACTGCTACAATGAGGCCACATTCAGGATGGAGGTGCAAAGCTTACATTCCATCAGGATAGCCCCCAACCTGACGGCATGAACGTCAATTTCTCGAACTTCTGGTAATTGCCCCCCCCCCTTCACCATTCCCAATTCCCATTTCCCTCTCTCACCTTATCTCCTTACCTGTCCATCACTTCCCCCTGGTGCTCCACCCCTTCCCTTTCTTCCTTGGCGTTCTGCGTTCCCCGACCAGATGTCCCCTTTTCCAGTCCTTTATCACTCTCACCAATCAACTTCCCAGCTCTTTACTTCACCCCTCCCCCTCTCCTGGTTTCACCTGTCAGCTACCACCTTCTACCTCTTCCTCCCCTCTCCCCACCTTCTTACTCTGACCTCTCATCTCTTTTTTCCAGTCCTGATGAAGGGTCTCAGCCCGAAACATCTACTGTACTTTTATCCATAGATGCTGCCTGGCCTGCTGAGTTCCTCCAGTATTTTGCATGGAAATCCACCAAGTGATAGGGCGAAACTGCAAACTCTTCACGGCAGCACCCGAGACAAGGATTGAATCTGGGTCGTTGGTGCTGATCACTGAATATGAAAAGTTTTGTCTGTTTTCCTCTCCATGGACGCTACCTGAAAAGCTACTTATTACCTGCAATTGATATATTTATCTTACATGTATCAGCAATTACAAATAGAGCTCCTCTTCTGAAATTTGGTTCTATCGAGTATAACTTCTGGCCCCAGCCACAGTTCTATGTTTAGTGCGTGACACAGAGAATACATTTCCATGCACCTTTTAAGGGCTTTGTTCAGCAGCACTGAAAACAATTCGTCCATATGATGTGAACATACTTGGTCCCACTCCTAATCTGTGAAGGATTTAATTGGTGAAAAGGTCTCAAAATCTATTTGGGGTGAGTGTTCTCAGCCTGTTTACCACAACCAAAGCAGAAAAAAATATTTGAGTTAATTAATGGGATTTTTGACAAAATTTAGATTAAGTTGCTCATAGTAAGATTAAATTCAAGATATAAGCTTTTACCATGTCCAGTTATTTTATCAGCATGACAGATCTGCATTTTATTTGCAATGCTTTTTAAAAAAAGTATTTTACATTTGTTTTTTATTGTTACTTAATACTGCCCAGTGTCATGACAACATTGTAAAATTAAGTGATAGGGGTAATTTATGTAACTTAAAGATTGAAAAAAACAACATGGAAACATTCCTGGAAAATTTAATTAAACAAGTACTTAAAAACAGATGTCGGTTTAGTGGAACACTATTAACCCTTTAAAGACTTCAGTACTCTTCCTGTAAAACAAAGAATCCTGCTTCAATAAATGTACTTCATATCGTGATTTGTGTATCATTGATAATCTTTTTTCCTGGATTTATTTAGAATCGTTTGTTGTCACACTTGGCTTGGATGCAAAGTTGGTCACAAGGAATTAAAATATGGAACCCTAGAAATGCAGAGTAATAAATTTGATATGCATACTGTTATGTTTTGTAACTTCAAAACATTGAACTAATTATAAGAAGATGCAGTAAGTCTGAAATACTTTGAGTAACACACACAAAATACTGGAGGAACTCAGCAGGCCAGACAGCATCTATGGAAAAAGTACAATTGATATTTCGGGCCGAGACCCTTCAGAGACCTGATGAAGGGTCTTGGCCTGAAATGTTGGCTGTGCTCTTTTTCACAGATGCTCCCTGGCCTGCTGAGTTCCTCCAGCATTTGTGTGCGTTGCTTGGATTTACAGCGTCTGCAGATTTTCCATTAACTGTGGTGTAACTTCAAGCTTACTTTCAAGCAAGGTGCATGCACACATATCACGTGGTAGCACGATGATGTATGCAATTAACATATTTTTACACATAATCGATAATTAGTTATTTAAAAGAACAAAACTACTTAATCAAACTTAATCCCAAATATTCAGTAGCAGATCTCAATCATGTCACTGAGGTGAATGGTAGTAAACATTTTGATGAGTCATACTTCTCACCTGATGGTCTGGCTTCAATGACATAGCGACTGATGGGTGCTTTTCCGGAGTCTCCACTGGACCAATGAATAGTAATGACGGAACCATACCTGTAGATCAATGGCTCACCTGGGGGACCTGGAGAACCTGAGGGAAAGGAAGCAGTGGCATGAAGAAATACATTGTATGTGATAATGCCCCTCCTAACCTCTGTCAAACTCCAAAGAAGTCAAGCTTTTTTTAAAGGGTGGCCATCGTTACAATGGTGGGGAATAATATGGCAGCCAAGTTATATTTGATAAGGCAGCATACACTGGCTTTGATATTTAGTTTTGAAGGATGTGATAATGGTTGGCCATTCAATAGTACAATTCAACTTAAGTTGTGGATTTTTGTACGCCAACCCACTTTCTTTGGGGAAAAAGCAGCAGTAGGACAAAATGAGCAGCTTAAGAAGAAAAGCACGTAGTCCTCCAGGAAAACAATGCTCTCCAATTCTCTTTGTACAAATTGTTGTAACCTAATTGCAGAAAGATTATTTGAAAAACAGATATATTCCACATCTTGAGGGCAGTCCATTGTTCCTCCATATTTAGTAAGGCCTCCGCATAAGGGTGGAGCACTCCATTCCACCTCTTCCCTTTGGTCCATTTCCCATCCCTTGTTCCATTTCAGCTCATTTCAAAGCCATTGGCACATATCCATGGAAGATCCACTTCCATTCATGCCTCAATTTAGAGGCATGCCTCAAAGTTGCAATATTAGATTTTTTTTGGCTTAATATTTTGGTGGCAATATTTGCATGCATGCTGACAATAACATTTCTGTAGCCTGGCTTGATCTCTTAGTCAGCTATATTTATTCAACCCTTATCATCAATAAACTGATTCTTTCAAGTTTGGCAATGCAAACATATTTTCAATTAAATTCTAGACTTTAATCTCTGTATCAATCACTCTGGCTACCCTTTTAGACCTAGCATCTTCAAGTGTTGAGATTCAAACCCAGTGCCCTTGGAAACTGCTAATTTTCATCCCCCCCCCCCCAGCAAACTTCATTCAATATAACCTCACTCCTCCAACTGGTGACACTTACATGATTTTTCCATTGCCACTTGGATAAGATAGATTTAGAAAAGGATCTAGTGTTTTCAACTTATGGAAATTTTGAACATTCCAGAAACTTCCAGAAATGTTCAAAACTCCACTGCTGATGTAATTTTCTTCATTGTCTCATGCTTTTTTTTACTAAAGGAACACCTATGTGAATTGACCCTTCCCTGAAGGCCATATTTAATGTTTTTAGAATATAGAGCATAGAACAGTTCAGCTTATGATGTTGTACCAACCCTTTAATCTACTCCAAGAGCAATCTAACCCTTCTCTCTGACATTGTCCTCAATTTTTCATTCATCCTTGTGCCTATTTAAGAGTTCTTAAATGCCTCTAATGTATTTGCCTCTACCACTACCCCTGGCACATAACCACCACTCTCTGTGTAAAAATCCTTCCTTTGACATTCCTCCTATACTTATCTCTAATTAGCTTAAATTATGCCTTTTTGTTTCGATCATTTCTGATCTAGAAAAACATCTCTGGCTGTCCACTCAGTCTATGCCTCTTTCCTTTTGCACACCTCTATCAAGTCTCCCCTCATCCTGCTTTCCCCTATAGAGAAAAGCACTACCTCGCTCAATCTATCTGCATAAGACTTGCATTTTAATCCAGGCAACATCCTGGTGAATCTCTGGACTCTCTTTAAAGATTTCACATCCCTCCTATAATGAGGAGGCCAGAACTGAACACAAAACTCCAACTGTGATCTGGCCCGAGTTTTATTACCTCATGGTTGTTGAACTTAATCATTTGAATAATGAAGGCCAAAACACCCTAAGTCTTCTTAACCACCCCATCAACTTGCTATTCAACTTTAGGGGATCTACGGTTGTGAACCCTTCGCTTTCTCTGTTCCTCCACATTGTTCAGAATCCTGCCTTCAAATTCAACCTTCCAAAGTGAATCACTTCACACTTATCCAGATTGAACTCCACCTGCCTTTTCTCAGCCTGGCTCTGCATCTACAACAATCCCCAAACCCATTAACCTTTGTGTCATCTGCAAACTTAGTAACTCATCTTTTTACTTCTTCATCCAAGTCATCTAGAAAAATCTGCAGGAGCAGTGGTCCTAAAACTAACCCTGACGAACACTAGTCACTAACCTCCAGGCGAATACACTGTATCTGCGACAGTCTATTTTCCATCTGTAGGCAAGCAAATTCTGCATCCATGTGCCAAGTTTCCCTGGATCCCACGCCTCCTAACTTTCTGAATGAGCCTTTCATGGGGAATTTGTCAAATGCCTTACTAAATACTATTAATGCCACATCCACTACTCTGCCTTCATTGATAAGCTTCATCACTTTCTCAAAATCTTCATTCAAGCTTGTGAGTCACCTGCTCCTCACAAAGCCATCCTGACCATCTCCAATCGGATTATGCATCTCCAGATGCTTATAAGTTCTGTCTCTAAGAATCCTCTCCAATAGTTTACCCACCACTAATGTAAGCCTCACTGGTCTGTAATTCCCAGGATAACCTTATTTATCATCATCATCTTTGATCATGATTATTTTTGGTAAATTTTTCAGCAGAAGTAGTTTGCTATTGACTCTTCTGGGTAGTGTCTTCACCAGACGGTGACTCCTCCAATTATCAATACTGTTTAGAGTAGTGGTCACCAACTAGTCGATAGCAATTGACTGGCTGATCTTTGAGACTTTCCTAGTAGGTCCCGAAAAAAAAAAAGAAAAATAAATACACAAATACATTTTGTGATAAACCTTTTGATGCAAATATGTAGTAACTTCTACTTTGAAAAAGGACCACTCAACAACTTCATGCCCAAAAGGAACAACTTTTTCTGGGACAGTACAATGATATTCGCATACAGAGGCTTTCACAAATGAGCACTGGGCAGAAAAGACCGGAAGGAAAACCCCGCAACCCCGGAAACAGTCTTGCTTTACAAACAGCTTTCTGTAGCAGGAGTATTGCTATATTACCATGAACCTAATTGGTATTGGCGCTGAGTAGGCTACGGTCAATCATGGAAAACCCTGAACATCCTCTGCACAGCACCATCCAGAAAAAGAGAAGCAGCTTCAGCGGCAGGTTGCTGTCAATGCAATGCTCCTCAGACAGGATGAAGAGATAATTACTCCCCAACGCCATTCGGCTCTACAATTCAACCACCAGGGGCAAGACATGTTAAAGTGCCGGGGTTAGGACTGAGCTTAAGTTACCACTCAATGCACTTTAGTAACTATTTAAGAACTTTTTAAAAGCTATTTATTAAAGCTTTTTGGGAGGGTGATTTTAGATGCATATCATATTTATATTGAGTTAAATACTTATGTAATTAGTTTTGCTACAATAAGTGTATGGCACACTGGAAAAATGTTGTATTTCCCCTTGGGGATGAATAAAGTATCTATCTATTAACTTATCCTTATAATGCTCACATTACAACACTTCTCCCCCTTTAAATTCCAACATTCCCCAAATGTAAAGAAATGCGAAACAAAAACAGCGGTGTCATTAGCTTGCATACCCCTGAAATGTATACTAGTGTCTCAGTAATAGTTTACCAATACCAGGAAAGTTGAGAAGCTGAAATCAGGATTGAAGTCCCAGCAAATATGCTGCTCAGAGGACATGGATCGACTAGTGTTAAAGGACTTGTCACTCTGTGAATATTTTTCACAATAGTTCGATGAATCCCTGGATGAAATGCAAACAGCTCAGCTTGTTGTATTTGTCAGAATGGCTGTTCAGGAATTTTCAACAAAGGAGGACTTCCTTTTGCACTTAAAGGAGAGAACGAGAGGTGAGGATATTTACAATCAGTTTTTAAAGAACGTCTGTGAAAATGACATCACCATCTACAAACTGGTGGCAGTAACTACTGATGGGGCCCCAGCAATGCACAGTGTGCACGTTAGTTTTATAGCACTGTACCGTAATGACCCTGATTTTCCCGACTTCCTAGATTATCACTGTGTGATTCATCAGCAGGTCTTGGCTGGGAAGGTCGTGGACTTTTCTCATGTAATGACACTGGTGGTCAAACTGATAAACTCGATTTGAGCAAAAGTGCTTCAGTACCGCTTATTCAAGGCGTTATCGGATGAGCTCGATGCCGCTATGGCCTGTTTGATATGCTAGTTACAGTGTTTTCTTGGTTGAATTAATTTGAAAGTTTGACAAAAGCATTTTGTGTAATTAAAATACAACTCGCCCAAATAAAGGGCCTCAAGTTGGAAGTATAATCTGAGCTGTTTTTTCTCTAAACGATTTAGTAGTTGATCTTGCCTTTCACTAAGGCTGAGGTAGGGGATCTTGGGCTTAAAAAGGTTGGTGACCATTACTTTAGAGATTATCTGCCAGCAATCGCAGAAACAGGTCTTGTGGCATGCACCAGATGCTCATATGACCATCCACCACCTGCTCCCATGGCTTCAGGTGTCCCATGGATGCAGCGCACTGCTCATCCTTTAGTCAACCCCGCCACCCAAAAATCCCCATCACCTTTCTTCAACAAAGAAATAACATCTGCCACCCTCCAATCCTTTCCATGAATTATTTTGATGCATGACAACCATAATTGCTGTAAACAGCACAAACTCAGGGGATAAACCGCAAATTGCTCTTCACACTACAGTTTTTTTTTCAGACACAAGGCATTCAAGAAATATATATTATGTTGAAAAAGAGAAGTCCCCTTTGGGCAGACTTGTATGGGGAAATATAAGCTCCAAGAGGAGAATTCAGTTAAGTTTGTTTGGTGTTGGGGAAAACCAGACTCGTAATAGAAACTGAGAAGGAAGTCCTTGGATGTTTTACTTGGTACATAGTGCAACAGATGCATTTTAAATGGTAAAACCAAACATGAGGAATTTTTTAATTTGGTAATCCCAGCACTAAACAGTTGTGAGAAGCTGCTGTTTGCACACTCATTTCCTGATATCTGGTTCAACCATAATTGATGGAAGAGAATGTCAAGAGGTGAGAATCACTGGCAACCTACACCCACACATCTGTTTATCATTTGCAACCAAGGAGGGAATTCTCCTCCTTCAGATTTGGAAAGAAATATATTTAATTACCTTCTCCTGGTCCGGTGGTAATATTTGCCTCAATTTCTGGTCCATATGTGAACGTTTTAGCTTTGATTCGGTAAGCATAAGTCACACCATCTGACAGGTCTTTTATTTTCATCCAACGGGGACTGCTTCCCTTCACGTCCACAGTCACAATCTTACTCACACCTGTACAGTGAGAGAATTACTGCATCTGATTCAGCCAGCCAACAATACACTCAGGGCAGTCACCACAGATTTGGGATTAATTGTAATAAAAGATGAACAATTAAATGAGGCATATTACTTAAGAAATATAAAACCAATACACCTGACAATAGTGGCATGCTGCAGTAAAGTTGCTCAAGTGTGTAGATAAGTGGTAGAATCTGTGATGAGGTGATGTGAATGTAAAATAGGCGGGTAGGTTTCGTGTAAAAATGTAAGTTTGACAGTTTGTACAGACTTGGCAGGCTGATGGACCTGTTTCCATGTTGAATCTCTCTCTATGTGACCCTATGCAAAGTAAAGACTTTAAATGCCTACCGTCAACAGGTGTGCAGGGCTCATAAACCAGTTGATATCCTTCAATTATTCCATTTGGATACTTTGGTTCTCCCCAGGACACGTTCACCGAGGTCGTTGTCAATTCACTAAATCGAATGTAGCTTGGAGCACTCGGAGCTGTTGGTGAAGAAAATAAAACTGTTCATCAGTTATGATCTGTACTCACAAGTCATACAATGAGGAGAAGTCAGATGCTGGCTAAATGACACATTTTAAGATTAAATTCTCAATAATTAGCATTCTTATTTATGAGCTTTCAAGGTACTGCCATATCCCAACAAGAAATCAAGAATAAGTGCAGCAATCAGGTGAGAAGTAAGAGAAACAGGAATGACATTGAAGGAGAGGAGGATAAGGAAAACACTGAGAATATATATGATTATCCATATGTAAATATTTGAATTTCTCCTATCTTTAGCATATCTGGCCTACCAAACCTTACTTCCTGTTCTGTTTTCATCATACATTTGCAGAAATGCAACCTCCATATTTATCACAGAAACTGGCCTTGTAAACTTGGCATGCTGCAATTACACTTGCCATCCAGTGCATTGTGGTTTTGGACAACTTAAGTTTCCCAGCCAATTATGCTGAGAAACACATCTGGCTTAATTAACTCATCTTCCCTCCTGTCACTGCAGTTACTCCGACACTGAGGAACTGTTGTGCTTCAAACGGAGGAAGGGGCTGCTTGCTTGGCCAAATATACGTATTGAATCCCTTGTACCATAGAATTATTTACCCTTGACCAATGGCATAAAGCATTGCTTATTTTCTCACTGTTATTTTTGAAATCTTGTAATACACAAATTAATTGCCCATGCTCCAACATTACAGTGGTAACCAAACCGTTTCCTTGACATCCCATGATGTGAAAGTTGAAAAATAAATGAGTTTGCAAATACTTTCACTATTAATTTTGTAAATTAAAACAACTAATTTCCCTGCTTTACTGGCAAATCTTTTCCATAACGACAAAGGATTCCTTTGCCAGCGGGTCTGGAGAAGTGCATATGTTTCAGTGCACCAGAAGACAAAGAAGATTTGTCCTGAAAAACCATCATTATGAAACTTTTGCCAGCACTTTATATTATTAAATGCAAGTAAATTTTATTATGTGCAAAATAACATCTAAGACACAGTTAGCTTTTTTTTTGAAATTTCTTGAAATGATTGCAGTCACTACCCCATACAACACATGCTCTATCTGCAGAGCAATATCTAGGTAATGATATACAGATTTTGCCAGAAAAATTTTGAATGCTTTCACTCTGAGGTTTCTTTTCACCACATTATTACATTTAATAACAGTGAACATATAGTATTGCTGCAATTTCAATAAATTTAAGTTTCCAATTTCACCTTGACACCAATTATTCAAAGTAATAACTACTCAACAGGAAATAAGCTGTGCATTAAAGGAGACCTGCGAAAACACACCACCATATTCCTTCTTTTGAGTTAATATCAGCCAATACATCTCTTCTGCTCATTTAAAAAAAAAATCCACAATGTAATGGTAATTGCTTGCAGGACACATTTCACACACTCCACAAATACATGTTGTTTCACTTGCGACAGTGGTCAAGGTTGTGCTGATGGCTAGCTGGCAGTTCTGTAGTGAATCGCTGGCTGGCCGCATTACGTATGTGTGGGCTCATCCAGACTTCTCATCTGTTCTCCACAATTTGGAGGCATGGAAAGCACTGATGTCAGAAAGTCTGGCTCAGCACCAGGTTCAAGGATGGTTCCACAGGATACTGAATCAAGGAGCCAGATACACTCATGCAGAGTCCCTTACTTTATGCCAACTAAATCTGGCACTTTTAGCATGGACCCATTTATTTTAATGAAGTTACTGATCTTCCTTCAAAAAAAGATGAAAATTGCTTTTCAAAATTAATATCAATGCTTCCAAATAATTTACACATTAAATATGTCTAAACTACATTATTTATTAATTCTTAAAACTACCTAAACATTTCTCATCAGGTCAAAACATCTCTGATTATCACAGGACAAAAAGCAAAGGTGAGGGATGGTTCAGAACGAGCATGATGTGACTAATAGTCTACGTGGGGCACCAGAGAGGGTGTTATGCTCTTCATCAAAGGATGAAGAAAGAATGCCACTCACTGTACTTGGTTACTGAAGTTGAAACTATCATATTTTTTTTCCACCATACAAAGAGCCTTTTTATTAAGTTAATTTCTATGCTAGGTCTTTAATAAAACTTGATTTATTATGAGTTGCTTGCTAATAGCAAACTCATAAAGAGACTTTTACAATCATATTATATCGATCTTCAAAGTATCTCCATAGAAGACAGAGGTTGACAGTAATATACATTATTAATATAAGATGAGGAGAAACTTCTTCACTCAAAGGGTCATGAGATTGTGGAACAAACTTCCAGTGCAAGTGGTGCATGTGAGCTCGATTTCAACATTTAAGGGAAATTTGTACAGGTACATGGATGGGAGGGATTTGCAGGGTTATGGTCCTGGTGCAGGTCAATGGGACGAGGCAGTTTAAGTGGCTCAGCATGGATTAGTTGTACAGAAGGGCCTGTTGCTGTGTTGGACTTTTCTATGACTCTAAGGACCAGAATACTTAAAAGCTCAGACTGCGTTTTCCCTGTTGCTGGACAACTGATCCCTGTTCTCCACTTACTCAGCAGAAACCAGGGTGACTTCTACTTTAGATTCCATTGTGGAAACAGGAACTTCACAGGTTGTGGAGCATGTTGGATGCAATAACACTATCCAGCAGATCGCAAAGTTCTTAGATCCCCTGCATCTCCAAAAATAATTTTAGGAAAAATGCAACTGAAATGCAACGGAAACAATGAGAGAGCTCAAGTTGATGAGGGGGTTTCGGGAAATTTGAATGATGAGTTTGGTTTTCTGTTTTGGTAGACCAAGGAACTGACTGTAGACTTCAGAGGGAAACCAGAGGTTTATGAGCCAGTAATCATCAGAGGTGATCAGAGGTGGAGAGGATCAGTAAATTTAAATTCCTGGGTGTCACTATTTCAGAACACCTATCCTGGACCCATCGTATAAATACTACTGTGAAGAAAGTACGGCAGTGCCTCTACTTCCCCAGGAGTCTGCGGAGGTTTGCCATGTCATTTAAAACCTTGGCAAACTTCTGTAAATATGTGGTGGAAGGTACACCAACTGACTACAGTACAATCTGGTATGGGAACACCAATGCCTTTGAGCAGAAAATCCCTCAAAAGGTAGTGGATTCAGCCCAGTACATTATGAATAAAACACACTCACTATTGAGCATATCTACATGAAACTTTGCAGTAGAAAAGATTATTACTATCGAGGTCATGCTCTTTTCTCGCTGCTGCCATCAAGAAGGTGGTACAGGTGCCTCAGGACTCACACCAAGAGGTTCAAGAACAGTTACCATCCCTCAACTATCAGGCTCATGAACAAAAGGGGATAGCTACACTCATTTAAGAACTCTGTATTGTTGTTCATGCTTGTTATTTACTGCTATTTGTTTATATCAGCATTTGCACAGTTTGTTTACAACTGTTCCTGGTGTTTACAGTTTATAGATCCTGTTTACAGTTATTGTTCTATAGATTTCCTAAGTATGCCGGCAACAAAAGGATCTCAGGGTTTTATGTGGTGACATGGTTGTACTCTGATAATAAATTTTACTTTGAACTTTGATATCGATAGATGCTCAGAAACGAATGCAGAAATTTTTCTTACCTTTAAGGACTTGAAAGCATAAGCTGCAGCGTGTGTTGATGAAGATGTGACAGACCAGGAAATCGGAGAAAATGATTCTGCACTCTCCACTGTGTGTCAAATTGTTGAGTTAAAGTAGAACAAAAATGTGATTTTTTTTGTGTAGAAGTAATGGAAAATGAAGCAAATCCATGTGTCTGAGTTTATCTCCAGCGATAAATAATAGGCTGTTCTATCTCCACCAAAGGGGCTTGATTACAACTGTTAGGAAATATGGTGGATTCTGGTTAAATGAGCCATTGGTTAATCAAGGCAGCCACTTGTTTGGGCCAGTTCTTAAAGAACAAAATCTAATCAAGAAAATCGCTAGGATTCCCTTCGTTTGTTTGGGACACTATGAACTTAATTGGGTCAGGAGCCTGTTGCTGAACAGTTTCTAACTAGCATTAGTTGTGTGCACTTGTTTGTTCGTTAGACACAACACTGTGCTTTGAGCGAATGGTTTTTCAATCACGCCAGTTCTGTGTGTTTGTATTCAAAAAGCAGCTATTTTTTTCACTGATAATTGCTGAGAAATAAGACAATTCCAAACTATTTTGCTCATGGTGGTTTCAAGCATTCAGGCTTGGAGATGGCAGAAACAGCTGGGAGTGAAACCGAAATGATTTCACTACTTCAGCAAGTTAGGAACTATGAAGAACTTGAAGGTATTGACAATCATTTTGAATGTTACAATGAAAATGAAGATTTGGAGGAAGCAATCACAACTGCATTGTATGAAAGCAGTCCAATATCTGCACTAGGTATCTGTGCTGATGTTGAATATTTAGAATCAATCAAAAGAACATGGCAGCATACACTGGATGAATTTGTCCATCAATAACTATTAGGAAATAACAAACAGTTTTATAGTACTGTAGTAGTATTGGTAGTGTTCTAATTTGTTCTGTATTTCATTTAGAAACATAATTTGTTACTCAGTTTGTATTTTTACACCTTTTTAACTATTTCCATGAAACTTAGGCTAATTCGGCAAAAATGTACTTGCCTGATGTGTCCCAATTCATTGGAATCTACTATATTCACTGGATGTAAGAAATCAGGAAATAGACAAGGGCCAACAGTTACCTGGCTACTTTAGGAAGGTTTCCACTGTTCTAAAGAATACTGTGTAGAACCACTATGAAGATACACCTAAAGCTGGATTGACTCTTGAGCTAATGCTGATATAAAAAAAAACTTGCTAGAATTTCTTAGCAGGTCAGGCAGCATTAGCAGAGAAATTCCATTTATTTATTTATTCATTGAGATACAATGTGGAATAGGCACTTTGAGCCACACTGCCCAGCAACTCCTGACTTAATTCCAGCCTAATCACAGGACAATTTACAATGACCAATTAACCTACCAACTGGTACATCTTTGGACCGTGGGAAGAAATGGGAGCATCCAGAGGAAGCCCATGCTGTCACAGGAAGAACGTGCAAACTCCTTATGGGTAGCAGCTGGAAACTGAAGCATTAACCTTTTCATTCTCTGAATGCTGCATGACCTCCAAAGTATTCATACCCTCTCATTTGGCCTCTCCTGCATCTGCAGTATTTTGCTCTTGGTCTATGCTGGAATTTCCTTGACGTCTTTGTATGGAGGAGCATATGAGATGCTAGTGGCACGGACACCAATCTTACACATGAACTTAGCATAGGCATAAACTAGTTTATCCAGTGGGATGGAACACACAACTGCATTCACTTGTGGACCAAAAGGTTGTTGAAGACCTATCTGGAATAACAGCTGATGCCGTACCTACTGAAAATGAGTGGGAGCTTCATTACCCAAAGAAATGGGGATCATAAAATTGATGTATTTCTTAAATACAAAAGTGCCCATAAAGGCCAAATAAAATAAGCTTTGAATAAAAATTTTGAACATTTCTTGTCATGTGAGATTTACAACTCTTTCTGGTCTGACAAAAATCACCTCCTCTTCCTACTTAATGTTAATGTTCTTCCAGGGCTCTTTCTCAGCACCGTTTCTTTTCTTCTGTGCAGCTGCACTACTTTTTCCTTTTGTACAGCTTATGGATTTCCTGCTTCTTTTATTTAGCAGGGTGTCCTGATGCTGTGGGCAAACAAATTCAAAACACCTATGCAATTTACCCGTGGATCAACCAAGGTCCTACTGTTTCTAAGGAAAGTTCTGAACAAGTCATATTCACAGCAGATAAGATTATCAAGCAGCCACTCCTCTCCTTTAAGGCAAGTTGATGATTTCACTGTTAAACACTAATATGTTGACATAACTGTTTAACTTGTACGTTGGTGCTGTCTAATCTTCTGTTCGTGCCCTGCTAGTTCACTACTTTTGCTGCTATTATTCACAGCCCAAGTTGTGTCTGGACCTTGCAGTGCTCAGTATGGCTTCCTTCCCCTGGGAGCAGTCCAGGTCTTGAATGTAGAGTGTGCAATATAAACCCAGAAGTTAACTCCTGGAATCCAAATTAAAGCAGTGCTAATTAATCGTATTTAGAATAGTTCAAATTTTAGTTGCATTTCCAAGAGCTCTGAAAGTTCTTTGGGGAGATTTTCACAAAAATATTGCACTGATTTAAAAGCTTCAGTCCTTTTGCAGATATCCTGTGTTGTCAGTTTGGTAACAGTCTCAATTTATTGTACAGAAATGTTCCTGTCCTGTGAAGCTAAATTTTTTGAACTGCACAGAAAGATTAAAGCAGTGACCTCTTCCTTTGTCCCTTTTCATTTTGTTGTGCGGGGGAAGGATGTTTGTGGATTGATATTCTGCGTGTTCTGTTAGTTTTTTGTGCTGGACAAGGGTTGCTATTTGGGGGCCGATGTTCCTGTTCCATTTTGTGTGGGGTGGTTTATGATCAGCAAGCTGTTCTTTTTCTTCGGGGGGGGGGGGGGGAATAGGTCTGATGTTTCCTGTCCTTTCTTTGTTTCATGGCTATCTGGAGAAGCCACATTTCACCATTGTATATGGATACATGCTTTGATAATAAATTAACCTTTGAACCTTAGAGCTTGAGGACAGGTCCAAGATGCTGGAACACAAACTTTTTTGTCAAAAACTAGATGGCCGTTTATTTGGGAGAGTAAGAAGATGATGTCAAGGCCATTGCTGAACACATCCTTGCCAAGTGAACTTGGCATTAACAATCATTGATCAGGAACCTCTGTTGATATTCCCAATTAGCTAAGATCAGTTAGTGGAAGGATTTCTGTTGTGCAGCATTTATTTCTTCTCAAAGATGGAAGGTGGAATTTCCATTTCTTTTTCTATGAAGTGCACAGGGTTTAATGATTCCAGAAAAACCCTGTTCATTGTTTTGGTGAAAAACAGTCAAATCAAATAAATCTAAACAGGATGCCAGCAATTTAATACCATTGACTTCAGTAAATTAAGTTGAAACCGCAACTCATTTCTGCGAGAATAATAAATAGATACAGTTAATTTGTTGCATGAGACTATTCTTTTCAGTTATGAACCAGTGTTAAGATTTTTAAATCATCTTTGTTTAAAAAGAGGTTTTTCATTGGATAATTACATTTCCAACTTTCTTCTTCATCTAACTGCCTTCTGTTGTTTGATACTGAGTGTGTTTATTATGTCCAGAGGTGGCCTTGAAGTTAACTTTAAAATGTTGGCTCAGAGTGCATTTACTGATTATATTTAAATGTGGTTTGTTTTAACTCAAATTTCCACAGTCCTGACAATGAATAAAATTTTTGGTATGTTCTCACCCAGACAAAGAATAAATCAACAAAGTACTTATGCAATAAATTCCAGGAAAATTCCAGGGACAGAGGTCACAGTGATGGGACACAAGATATTAAGACTGAATGCAGAATCTAAAAGAACAGATATCCATTTTTAAATGGTGACAATTTTTGACAAAATCAATGTGAAGTGACTCTTTCTTCCAAATGTAGGTTAGTGGTCAACGAGTATTCAATTTAAAGTTTGGACTTTGAGTTAGAAGCAAAGTGAGCACAATTCACCTTGTGTGGTGCTAGAAGTGTTTTATCACTCATAAAGAGACCATTACACATATAAAATGAAAAGTAACAATAATATTGAAGCACCGAAAAACACAAAGAATGCAAGATAACAGAACAATGGGACTGTTCTCAAAGTGGTAGTACAGATACAATGGAATAGCTCCTTCCTTTGTCACAGGAACTACTTTTGCTAGTGAAAAGTGACTTCAGTAACAAGTACAAATACAATGATAAAATATATCAATGATGACCTGTAAAACTTGGAACTATAAATCCATATTTAAGTCTGACAAAGAAAAGATTTGCTTTTATGCCTTTGTTTTCATTATCTCAGTATTTCCCAAAGGGCTTTTTGGTCAACAAAGTATAATTGCTGCCAGAATATAGGAAATGCAGAAAACTTGTATAAACACTGATGCAATAATGTCTGAATAATCTGTTTAAGTGATATTGGCTGGGGGATACATCTTGGTATACACTCATTCTTCTTCAGAAAAGGCCATGAGATCTTTTACATCCACCTAATAGAGCAGAAAAGATCTTAGTTTATCGTCCCTTCTGAAAAAGACATCTTGATTCCCTTAGTCCTGTCCTGCCATGTTCACCAAGACGAGCTCAAGGGTCTGCAATGGGACTTGAATGCATAACCTTATGACACAGAAGCAAGAACTCTACCAAATGAGCAATGGCTGATATAACACTGTGAACCTGAAAAGCAACCATGTTGAACTGCAGACATAATCTGAACAGTTTGGGTACTCCATCAGTTAACCGGCACCTTGGATCACTGACCTTTAGTAGACATTTGTTTGAGACTTCCAAACAATGTTAATTTGAAAATAATGTATACATTGAAAACATAGCATATTCTTTTATCTCTTTAAGCATCCTATAACTGTTTCTTCAGCTGTTGTGCTACTCTCACCTGCCTGTTGTGTCCGACCCCTGATCGGTGTACTTCTAGGACCGTCACCAGCAGCATTAAAGGCACTCACACTGATCAAGTAGGTGGTGTACCCAGTCAGGTTCTTCAATTTAACATTGGTTTCGGGGAGGAAGAGTGTCTTCAATTTTTCTGTCTCAGCCTGTCGCTGGAACTCCCAGTAATAAATCTGAAAGAAAACCCGTGACTTTCAACTCTTTCAAATAGCACATGGTTATAGCTATCGTCAAAAACATTATCCTCAAGTATTCATGTGAAATTCATAAGTTATATTCACATGTGTGATATAATAAGCTTAACCAGATTGTCAGGCTTCCAGCCTGCATGACTATATCCTTGTCACATTATGCCTGGTTATCCTCTGGTGGCTGGGTTCATGTGCCCAGTAGCTGGGAGCCAAGTAGACTCCTCTGCAGCACCCCAGCTTGGTATTTTGGATGGTTCGATGGGAAGGTAGAAGCAGGAATGTGTATGTGCTGTTGGCCTCCATTAGTCTCGATAGACTAACCTTGACAGATTTGTGCCTTGGAAAGTTTTCCAGGGTGAAAGCCTGGGCAAGTTTTTTTTAATGGAAGACTGGCAGTTGCCCAAGCCGCAAGTCTCCCCTCACCATGCCACCGATGTTGTCCAAGGGAAGGGCATTAGAGAAGAGTAATGCAAGGTTAGTGGAATGACCAGGACTGGCAGTTTGGATGTTGGGGTGAGAGATTAGGGGAAATGGATTGGGACATTTCAATTTAGATGCATTTGAAATGAATACTGTATCCCCCAGTCATGAAGATATGCGTGTAAGCCACGGACAAGGGAACAAATGAAAGCAACAATGCTAAGTAATTCTGTACTGTAAGACATGAATCTTCAGATCGAAAATCTGAATACATATATCACATGAATCACTCATTGAACAGAACACTGAAAATATCTTGTTATAGAACTTGAGGCAAAGTACACCAAAGCTCAATTTTCATGAATGTATCTTTCAGACATAATTAAATAAGTGCTGGTCATGAGACTTTCATACTTGTAAAAGAGCCAGTGTTCTTCAATCATCTCATGGGTTATCTTTCAATCCTACAATTAAAACTTCTGTGAGTTTCCCTTCCAGGGATTGTGTAGTCTGAGGACTGACTGTGAGGAACTTCGGAACTTTATTAAAAGAATTTCAAAAAGATGAAGAAATTACTAGTATTCTAGTTTCTAAGATAGTCATTACACAGTCTCAAAGACTTGCACAAAATTCAGATATTATTCTTTCAAGATATTTATTCACTGAGTTATTGAGGAATTACAATCCATGATTAGATATCCAAACTCTGGGAGTAACTTTACCTCATTCTTGTGATAGTGCCAGTGCTTGCAGATTGAAGAACAGGAAAAAAAAGTCTCCTCTCATTATTTGTTAAGCACTGTGAAAATGAGTTAGGAACAGGATCTTTGCAATAGAAAGATTTAGTTATAGTTCAATTGCCTCCAATAGTGTAGTAACATGGAACAATAGACTTCTGGTAAAAAGGTGTTTTGGTTCAGGCTATAAGCAGTCTCTGAAAAATAATACCTGATCACTTAACTCAGTGCTGTTGTGCAAACCGATAGCTGCTTTTTCTATGTTACAATGTAAGAATATTAGAAGTATGAGGAGGAGTAGGCCATTTGGCACCTCAGACCTGCTCCACCTTTCATCAAGACAATGGCTGCTTTTTATTATCATACGCATGTCCTTTGATTTGTCTAACAACTGGAAACTTAACCAGAAAGGGCTCTGGGCTATAGCATTTCAAAGATTTATGACACAGAATGAAGAAATTCCTTCTCATTTCAGACCTAAATTACCTATCTGCTAGTTGGAATTATACCTCCTAGCACATAGGAAGATGCTTGTGGTGGTTGGAAATTGGTCAAGTCAACCACAGGTATTTCTCAGGATAGCGGCTCAGGCTTAACCACCTCCATCATTCAAGAAGGAAAGGAACTGAGAGATAAGAAGAGATGCCAGAAAAATCAACTATTTGGGTAATTCAATAGAACAAAGGAGATGGTTAAAAGGAAAATAGCAAAGTGAATTCTGCTTGAGATTCTTGGAATCATAATGAGAGATTTCCAAGAAAGTAAATACATTTATGAGAAAGAACATGTGAATGACTGGCAATAGAAAGTATAGATTTAGATCTAAAAGAATCACAAATTGCAGAAATGCTCTAATATTATTATTTTCAGCACAGACACGAATATTGAAACTACGACCTTCCCCTGGGTTTCTGGCTGACTATACTCATCGAGTTGTTAGAACACCATTTGTTCAAAATAACAAATATTCACAACACACAAAAATAGAACTTTTTAAAAATCCTTCAGTTGCTCAAGTTTAAATATTAAACTACTGGAATCTTTGCTGACCAAAACTCTAATCTACTCTACATTATAAATCATATTTGAAAAGTGAAGATGATTCTGCAGATGCTGAAGTCTGTAATATAAACAGAAAGTGCAGGAGATGTACTCAGCAGGTCAGGCAGCATCTGTGGAAAGACAGGAAAGATTAAGTCAGTTACTGTCTTCAGAACTGAAGGTGTGCAGAGGAGTTTTATCTTGCAAAGGGAGAGAGAAGTGAACAGAAAAAAAGGAATATCCTGGAAAGGATGGAGACCAGGGTGGTTGAGGTGACACGATTATCTTCAGTGAGGAGTGAGGGCAGTTTGAGAAAACATACCAGCAGCAAGAATGCTGGCTTAGAGAGGAGAGTGCTGGAACTACTCAACAGATCAGGTAGTACCTACGGAGAAATAAAAACTGAGAGGTATTAAATGACATGCTGCACAGATGTGTACTTTAAAGCTGATGACAGTATAATAAACCAATTAAAAATAGTATGGAGACATTTTTAACAAGGAAAAAAATCTCCAGGAAACTAGTTTTCTCTATAACTGTGTTTGTAGATCGACATATTATTTAACTTAATCAGCAATCTAGTGCAGTGACAATTAATGGATGATTATACATAGCCTACTGTGCAAAATCAGACAATTCCTCAGCACATGTGGCTTTATATACTTTGTGTCTTAATAAGGTTTTTTAAATGTATTGCCACAGTCTGGGTGTCTGCTCCTCTTGGAGATATGGCAGAAGTTAACTGTACCTTATAGCCTTGCATGTCACCATTCTGTGCTTCCGGTGGGGGTGGTTCCCAGGTCACGTCCAACTGCGTTGCTGTTGAGCCCTGCACCTGCACATTTTGGGCTGGCGCAGTGGGAACTAAATGAAAAATGTGGAATGTTAATATAAGTACAATATTGTGGTTGAATTGAAGATAAAGTGTTGTAGATGGATTGTAAATATGGTTTAAAATGTGACAACGCTCCAAACGACTGAGATAGAAAAATAAAATAGGAAATAATCCAAATGAATTTATGACCCAGTTCATGTTCTCTGTGAAACCAGATGCCCAATTATTTCTGTCCCACTTCTGCTCAGATCTACTTCTGCAACTCCATCCTTGATGCTAAGGACAAAATAACAACATATTTTGTTCCAAAGCTAAGCTGTCAATGAGTAAAACATTTTGTAGACCAACACTAGCAAAGCTGAAGCTATCTTGCTCAACACCCTTCAGTAGCTCAGACCCAAGCTGTCTTGTGGATGTCAACTCATGTTCAACCTGACAATATGCCCTTCAGTGCTCTTACCATCAGCCCATCACTACGAGATCTGTTTCCACTTCAACATACCTGCCACATCTCTGCTTATTTCTGGTGAGGACCTGAGTTCTGGGTTTTCAATGACTTTTTTGGCAGCCTTCCAAATCCCACACAATCTAACTACTAAATAACTCAAACATTTATCCTGCATGTAGTATCCTGTACTGCTGGTGCTCATGAACCAGATCTCCAGCTATGGGTAAATAGCCCCACTGCCTCGTGGGCAGCCTCAGGAGAGACAAAGGCTACGGGAGTAAACCCAGACAGCAAATCTGGAGCCTAGCCCCTAAGGTGGCTGGACACCATTGGACATCTTTCCAGCAGCTCCTGCAGCCAAGCTGGTGCCAAATGTATGGCTTCATAAGCTTTCCTTTCGACTACACTGGTGAGGCCAAGAGGGGAATCTTGACAACTGGGCATCTCAGGATCTCCATACCTTCTGCCCAGGCTTGTGATGATGCTTATCATCACCCATTGTCCTTCGAGACAGATGGATGCCAACCAACCATCCTGTACCAAGACCATTTGACGCATCATCTGCAAAATTCAATGAATTGTCCCGATTTAAAAATTATCATCTAAGTCTTTCAATTACCTTTCTCCTCTTTAATACCATTCCTGTTTGTATCCTCTAATCATTCCAGCTTTGATGCAGTGTACTTCCTGCTTAGTATGTTCCTCCAAAAGCCCTCTTGATATTTTCACCTCACTCCTTCTGCCCCATATATATGTCCATGTTTTCAAATATCTCTTCACCCTATTTGGGTCCAGCTATAAGTTCGATACAAGTGGTCATGTAGGGGTGCCATAGAAATTCAAACTATTGTTCTATCTCAAACATTAGCAAACTATTGAAAATATTATTCTATTAATCTTAGACAAAATGACAACATTTTTTTCATTCTATTTCTTGCCCAGTAGATGGCCACGTCCCTGATAAGATCTGAGATCATCGACTCACATAATCCCTTGGGGACAATATTGAATGATGAAAAGATTCTCCAGAATGAGGGAGACACACTTAACAAAATTAATAAGCAGTTTAACAAATCTTCCTTGAATTACTTTCAAAACTATTTTTGTGCTATCACAATGCTAACAAAATGAGCTTCATTATTGTGTTATTGTCAGATTGTTCTCAATGAACTTTCTTTTTTGACATCTAACGTTCTAAACAAGGCTCATCCTATTTTTTCTCTGAAAATTTTCTTGCTTTTCTTTGTTACCTGCATTGATTTTCCGTTCCTTTACTTTGCAGATACTCAATTGTTTTACATTGATTTCTGTTTTCTATTAATCCTGTACATATACAATCCTGTGCAAAACCTTAGTCATACAGCATATATATATTTTAAGGTGCTTAGACTTTTGCACTGTACTGTACTTGTCAATGGGCAGCAGGCAGTGAGTTTATAAATCTGGTGGGAGCAAAGTATGTTGGGAATGGTGAGGGTGGTGCACAGCGGGATGGGTGTGGAACAGGTTGCAGAGACGGAATGCCAGGGGCAGGGGTGGGTGGGCAGAGGTAGTGCGGGTGCAGACCCATCCAGTCCTGAGGCACAGGCAAGTCCATTCAATTCCGAACAAATGGTTTATCGATCAGTACAGAATCAGTTCCTGTTCCCTTCCTCTCCGGTCTCCTTTTCCTAACCATGATTCCTCTCTCAGTCCACAATGGCGACACATATCAAAATCAGGTTTTGCATAACTCACACGTCATGAAATTTGTTTTTTTTCAGCAGCAGTACAGTGTAATACATAAAATTACTACAGTACTCTGCAAAAGTCTTAGACACCCTCGTTATACAGTGTATATGTGCCTAAGACTTTTGCTCAGTACTGTATATAATATTACAGGTTTTAAATGTTTTTTCTTTCATATACAGGTGCATGAATACTATTTTTTTCTAATCACTTTGCATTCTGGTAAAGTGTGCTGTTTTAGCACAGCATACTTAGCTTGAAGTCCTTGCTGGCAGATGATTTCAGCTTTCATTTTGTGAGGGTTTACTTTCCCACAGTTCTATTCATCCTGAGATACTGGAGTCACCACAAGTATTTTGAAGAATTGCACAGAAGTGATGAGTGACACCAGTAGGACCAAGACACATTATTAAAATGCCCTCTGGTATCTTAGTTATCTGTATAGATTCTATTCTAATTGCATATTCCTGATAATATTGGTTAGTTGAAGTCACCCTTTATAACACTCCTAATCCAGTCAGATACATTGCTGTCCTTTCCTTTCATTTGAAATTGACTGACTGGTGGTTGTGAATGCATAATTCAATGATCAGCAGCACCATTCTCTCGTAGACTATTCAGGGAACCTAAAGCAGATTTTGAGTTCAAGTCTCATTGGAAAATCTGGAGTGGTGACCATAAAATAGCCCTCTGTTCATGCAAAGCATGACAGTTTACAGCTGTACTTTTAGAGGCACGAGGAAGAAAATGTTTTCTGTAGGCTCCAGTGGAACTTTACACTTGTAATCAACAATGGGTTGTGGGCCATTTCATTAGAAATCCCAAAGAGAGTTCATTATGGATCATATCTGAACTGAATAATGTTGTATGTCATGCACAAGATATAAAGCTACAAAATGAGGCAATATTGTGTTTATCTTTCATAATTATCCTTTAAATAAACTGAACTTGAACTTGAAAATTTCTCAGAAGAATCCAGGAGGTTAGTGATTTAGAGATTTTAAGCTTCAAATTCTCTTTTCCAAAGGCTATTCTATTGAACTGAAGGCAATGGTATGTTTCAACATCCATCTTCATTAACCGGTGACTCTCGATATATGAGAAGCAGTTCAGATTTTCCATGACCCTCTTGTGGATTTTTATTGTTAGAGGACGACGTTTTGCAGCTCATTCTTTCTGACGTTTCAGTGAATGAATGACAGGATAAGCAATTAATTATCAGAGTTTTCTCTCAGGCAAATATCCCATTGTTAAGGCCCTGATTAAACTCATTTGGTTCCAATAAGCAGGCTAAATCTTCCTAGGCCTGGTTATCCAAACCAAATGAGTGCAATCGTTTATGCCTGATGCCAAATTCTTGAAGCAGACATTCTATCATAGCAACAGATTAACAGGTGGACAGAGGAATGATTCAAAAACATTTTCAAGACATTCCCAATAACTTCTACACAAAATGCTGGAGGAACTCAGCAGACCAGGCAGAATCTACAGAAAAGAGTACCGTCAACGTTTCAGGCTGAGCCCCTTCAGGACCCTTTTACGTAGATGCTGCCTGGCTTGCTGAGTTCCTCCAGCATTGTGTGTGTGTGTTACTTGGATTTCTAGCATCTGCAGATTTTCTCTTGCTCCCAATAACTTCTGATAACTTTTGATCCTTTACTGCTTGAGATGGAGTAGGTATTTTTGGAATAACATTGAGAACCTCGTCCAGGTGGTGAAACAGCGTAGAGTGCATCATCTCCTCAATGTTCACCTGCCTGCCCAATCAGACATTTCCTACCTCAGCTGTAGCAGGGTCTGCAGATCCCACATTGACCTTAGAACCCACAGGACTTGACTGAAGCAGCTCTTCCTTGGCCTAGCCCCTAATATTTGTGCTACAACTTTACAACACTTAGGTTTGCCTTCATCTGAAGTATTACACTCAGTTCTGTTGCTCCATAATAGCAAAGATATAGGAAAGGCTTGGAGTGCTGCAGAAGTTTACCAAGGTGTTGCCTGGATTAGAGGGAATGTGTTGGGAGGAGAGGATGGACAAACTTGGTTTGTTTTCTCAGGAGTGGTGCAGCTTGAGGGGAGATCTGGTAGAGGTTCATGTCGACGACAGGTGCAGAGAGACAGCCAGTATCTTTAGCTGAAATGTCTCAATAGCAGAGGCGTGTATTTGAGGTGAGAGGGGGTAAGTTCAAAGGAGATGTGCAGGGCGAGTATCTTAGTGGTGGGTGGCTGGAATGCACCGTCTGGGTGATGGTGGAAGAGTTCAACGCTCATGAATGTGCAGGGAATGGAAGGGTATGGATATTGTGTGGGAAGAAGGGATTAGTTTAGTTGGGCATTTGATTACTAACTTATTAAGTTCAGCACAACATTGTGGACTAAAGTGCCTGTTCCTGTGCTGTATGGCTCTGTGTTCTGTCACTCCCGAAGAAGAGATATTCCATTAAGGAAACCACATGGATGTTCTTTACCAAACTGCTTTGCAGTACATATCACAACAGATATTTCAACCGGCATTTTATTCTCACAACTGATTTGGTACTAGTCACACTTGATAATTCAGTAATTTACAATCTGCTTTGGCAATGGATCCTTCAGAGAGGATTTGTGTATTTCATTGGAACAAGACATACCTTTTCAACCAAGAACTCTAATGAGATATGTAGATTCTACAACATGAAGCAGAATCATTAAATCAATGTAAAATTAAGTATAGAAATTTAAAAAGCTAAAAGGGGGAAATAATATTGCAAGGGAGCAAGCAAGAATATGGTATATGGAGGAATTTAAGGTGGGGGGGGGTTATATGTCAGGCAGGGTTTAAGGGTTGGCACAACACTGTGGACCGAAGGGCCTGTACTGTGCTGTATTGTTCAAAGTTCCAAGAAAGAGAAATTTAAAAAAATAATCAGAAAAATAAAGTAAGTTCTCCATCTCGTCCACATTAGGATCCGAGGAGTTATTTGTTCAAAATTAATTCTCAGCATAGCAATTAACGTTTGCCTACAGTTGAGTTAACAAGTTTTGCTGGGTGGGTAATGGTTTTTGGCAACTAAGACAAATTTACACCTTTATTTCTTTTAACCACCAAGTCTCCTGGTGTGGTATAAGTGTAAGCAAAGATTACGGAGGTAATTTCAGACAATAATTTCCTGATTTTCATGATCAAAAGCTCATGCATAAATGCAGAATATTACTTTCTGATTTATTTTGTAACAGTGGATGCTAAGAGCCTTGGAATTATTCCTGACACAAAATCCAGGCCATGTGTGTTTCTGTAAGGTGGGCCCTCACCATTCAGGACTTGTCCTCTTCTCATAGCCACCTTCAGGAAGGAGGTAAAAGAGCCATAAGACCCACACGCAATGTTTTAGAAACAGCTTCTTCTCCGCTGCCATCAGTTTTCTGAATGGTCCATGAGCCAATGAAAAAACCTTGCTATTTTGCTTCTATTCGTTTATTTCTTGTAATTTAAAGTAATTTGTTTTGTGTCTTGCCACAAAACAAAGTTTGACAACATACTTTAATAAACGTTATTATGATTTTAAAAGCTGTTGCACTTCCTCAATTATAATTACATTTGAAAGAAGTATAAAATTGACTGTGTAGGCTCAGAATTACTATAATAGTTTACATTATGTTATATTATACCATTGCATACTAAATCACAGGGATTATAATGAATAAATTTCAGAAGCATATTAGTCAGTTCATTCAGAGACATGCCCACTGCCTGTAAGAGGCACCGAATATGTTCCTTCTCCAAATGTGCAAGGTCTACCTTACTGATCTGAAGCATCCAAGACTCCAGAAGCAATTCCTGAGCAGTAGCAGCTGGTAAAGCCTTGAATTAGAGTCAGGCTTCATAACAAACTGTGAAGTTTGTTGTCCTGTAGCAGCAGTACAGTGCAAGACAGTGGGGTGGCATGGTAGGCTAGTGGTGAGCACAACGCTTAACAGTACCAGTGACCCAGGTTCAGCTTCTGTGCTGTACGTTCTCCCAGTGGGTATCATCTGGGTACTCCGTTTTCCACACTCCAAAGATGCACAGGCTGGTAGTTTAATTGGTCATTGTAATTTGCCCCGTAATTAGGCTAGGGTTAAATCAGGGGTTTGCTGGGCAGTGCAGCTCGAAGGGCCTATTCCATGCTGTATATCAATAATTAAATAAAAAATATCAGATTAATTAAAAAGTTTTAATAGTTTCCAGCTTTGCCAGCTGTTATGGGGTATAAATATTTTTGAAAGTTCCTTTATAAAGAAAACTATTGCAAGTACTTAAACAGTTAAAATATACAAAAAACCACACAATTTAAAGAACTCAGCAGATCAGGCAGCAAGTCTGGAGGAAATGAACAGTTGATGTTTTGGGCAGGGTCCCGCCGTAAACAGTGGCTGGCCTGCCGAGTTCCTCCAGAATTTTGTGTGCTTTCTTCAGTTTAGGTACCGGGGATCTCAGCAACACTGAATGTTGTCACTGATGGCAGTCATCAAGATATGCCAAGTAAGCCTTTTTGACCATGCAAATATGGAAACCCTTGACTTTGTGACATTTCAATGGGTGAGGGCCCTATAATTGTGTCTGTCGGCGAAATCTGGGCCATCCATGTGTTAATGTGAAAGTTATGAGCTAAGTATGATTTAATGAAGCAAGGACATTTAGTCTGAGTAAACAAATGTATTACAAATTATAATCAGTAGACAGTTCAACTGGAATGCTAATTGTTCCGATCATTTGTGAGAAAACATAGAATCTGAATTGTGTTCAGATTCTGCTCTAAGTTTTCAGGAAGTAAGTTTTTCCCTTCTAAATGAAACTTGGATTCTGCAGATTATTTTGTCTACTTATCAGGCATAAAATTATTAGAAGTATGGCATCATTCTGCCAATTGTTTAGGCTAAGTGAAATCTGTAAAAACAGGGTAGAAATAGGAGACTTCCCTGGGGCATTGTGTGTCTAATGGAGGCTTCTCTGGTTTTTACCATCTGTCTATGACATTGAACTTACCTGCCTCACCCACAAACACTTCTTGAGGAGGGCTGGTTGGCCCTTCCCCTACTGCATTGTACACACTCATTCGGATTTCATAGCGCTTGTGCTTGCTCAGTTCTGTGTGGATGAAGAAAGAAAGTTGTTACAACCAGATGTACAATCAGATATCCTAGTCAGTAATTAAGTACAATGAGATTAGTTAGTCTGACTGACTGTGCTGGCGATATTGTATGGTTGATGCTTGGTTTCTGATGCAGTGATCTGCAGAGGACTCCATTGCAATCACCCACCTCCCCCAGCTCTCCTTCATTCCCAAGTCTGGACTTAAAGATTACAAAAGTAATCCTGGTTTCCTTTTTTCAAAAGCTGATTCTAATCCAGCCCCACTTTTTACCAAAGATTTTCAAGAGTTAAGCTCAATTACTGGCATTTCCTGTGGGATTTCGTAAGAGGCCCTCTGGAAAACAAAATAAACTATATCACAGCAAGCTGAAGTCAGAGATGCTTGATTTGTTCCAAAATCCGTGATGATTGTTACTTCTGAAACTATCCAGATGCTGCCCCATGCTAGTTCCTGGTATAGCTTTCCTTTTATTATGAACATTACTGTAATCAGTGTCAAACCTCTAAATTGGAAAGCTTACCACTTAACCAGATTGCATACCACGGCCCCACTTTTTGGGTGGGATAAGAAACACAAACAGAATCATAGGATTACAGAAAACTTATGCCACTGAAGGAGGCCATTCAGCCCAGCTTGTCTGTGTGGGCTGTAAAAGAATTATTTTCAAATTCCTGTAAGTTGATGTTCAGGAACACTTCCAATTACTTTGTTTTTAATGTGCTGCAATGATTTCCAATCTCCGTCAGACTTAAGAGTGAAGATTCTTCCTCATCTTCTCTCTTACTCTTCTCCAAATTATTTCTTAATCTACAATCCCTAACTTCTGATTCTTCTGCTCGGAAAGAAAGGTCCTTCCTTTCTATTTACTTGAAAGTAGGACCTCATAATTTTGTGCACTTACCCCCAGATTCCACCTTTTCCCCTGAAGAAAATAACCCAGTTCAACTGATTGTACCTCATGGAAAAAGTCATTGCAACACCTTTGTAACTCTCCTTTGCACCTTCCTCAGAGCAATGAGGTGATGGAATTGTACGCACCATTCCAACCGTGGCCTAACCGGTGTGCACAATTACAACATAACACTTTGCTATTGTATTCTGCTTTGAATGATAAGGGAAAGCATTCCAAGTGTATTTGTATCATTTTACTGATGTGTCCTGCTATCTTTAAGGATTTGTAGAAATAACATCACAGCCCCTCTGTTTCTCCACAGAACTTAGTCTCCTGCTTCACTGCACCTCCTCAAATGCATGACCTGATATTTCTCTGACTACACCTCTTTCTAATGATTTGATTTCATTTTTTAATCAACAGAGCCATGTCGCGCCTTCTGCCTACATGCCTGTCTTTTAAATACAATGTGTATATCTGGACGTTAAGCTCCCAACTGTGATTTTCTTTCAGCTACAGCTCACCGATGCCCACAATGTCATACCCGCCAATCTCTTACTCTGCTCCAAGATCATCCACTTTATTCCGTAGACTGTGTGCATTCAAAAATAACACCTTCACCCTTTTTGATTTTGTTCCTGCTATACTGCAACTCATCCCAGTGACTTCAATTTTGCCCTATTATCTGCCTATCCTTTCTAACAGTCTCACTAGGCATTGCTTCTGCTTGTATACCAACCCTATCACTCAGCTTCCCTTCTACCACCAAGTTAAGTTTAAACCCTCCCCAAGAGCTCTCACAAATCTTCCCATGAAGCAGTTGTTCCCCCTCAGGTTCAGGTGTAACCTGTTTCTTTTGTACAGGTCATACCATTCCCAGAAGAGATCCCAATGATCCAGAAATCTGAAACCCTCACCTCTGCACCAGTTCTTAAGCCATGCATTCAACTGCCAAATTATCTTATTCTTACCCTCGCTGATGTGTGGCACAGGCAGCAATCCAGAGCTTTTCAGCTTACTACCTAGCTCCCTATAATCTCTCTTCAGGACGTACTGCTTTTTCCTAGAATACGTACACAACGCTGGAAGAAGTCAGTAGGTCAGGCAGCATCCGTGAGAAAAGAGTAGCCAACGTTTCGGGCTGAGACCCTTAATCAGGAATGGGAGGGAAGAGAGGGCCGAAGCCCAGTAATAGAGATAGGGGAGGGGGTAGGGCCTAGAGGCACCAGGTGGAAAACCAATCAGAGGAAAGATTAAGGGGGAGGGGGAGGGGATAAGCATGAAAGAACTGTAGAGATAAAGAAGCAGAAAGTTGAGAGGCAGAGAAGGACCTGGGATAGGGGAAGGGGGAGGGGGAGGGAATTACCAGAAATTGGAGAATTCAATGTTCGTACCACCAGGCTGGAGGCTACCCAGACAGTAGATGAAGTGTTGCTCCTCCAACCTGAGTTTGGCCTCATCATCGCAGTAAAGGAGGCCATGTATGGACATATCTAGATGGGAATGAGAGGCAGAGTTGAAGTGGGTGGCAACCGGGAGGTCCTGTCTATTGTGGCAGACAGGGAGGAGGTGCTCGACGAAGCGGTCCCCCAATCTGCGTCGGGTCTCACTGATGTAGAGGAGGCTGCACCGGGAGCACCGGATGCAATAGATGACTCCAGCAGACTCGCAGGTGAAGTGTTGCCTCACCTGGAAGGACTGTCTGGGGCCCGGAATGGTGGTAAGGGGGGAGGTGTGGGGACAGGTGTAGCATTTGCACTTACAGGGATAAGTGGCAGGTGGGAGTTCTGTGGGGAGGGACATGTGGACCAGGTAGTCGTGGAGGGAACGATCCCTGCAAAAAGCTGAGAGGGGTAGGGAGTGAAAGATGTGCTTGGTGGTGGGGTCCTGTTGAAGGTGGCAAAAGTTGCGGAGGATAACGTGTTGGATCTGGAGGCTGGTGGGGTGGTACGTGAGGACAAGGGGAACCCTGTCCCTGTTGTGGCGACGGGAGGATGGGTTAAGGACTGAAGTGTAGGAGATGCGGGTGAGGGCATCTTTGATGACGCCAGAAGGGAAACCACGATCCTGACAGAAAGAGGACATTTGAGAAGTCCTGGAATGGAAAGCCTCATCCTGGGAGCAGATGCGGCGGAGACAGAGGAACTGGGAATAGGGAATGGCATTTTTGCATTGGGCAGGGTGGGAAGAGGTATAGTCACAATAGTTATGGGAGTCAGTGGGTTTGTAGAAGATGTCAGTGGATAGTCTGTCTCCAGAGATGGAGACCGAGAGATCAAGAAAGAGGAGAGAAGTGTCCGAGATGGACCAAGTGAATTTAAGGGCTGGGTGAAAGTTAGAAGCAAAGTTGATGAAATTGACAAGCTCAGCATGGGTGCAGGAAGCAGCACCAATGTAGTCGTCGATGTAGCGGAGGAAAAGTTGGGGAGCGGTGCCAGTATAGATTTGGAGCATAGACTGTTCCACATAACCCACAAAGAGGCAGGCATAGCTGGGGCCCATGCGAGTGCCCATGGCTACGCCCTTGATCTGGAGAAAGTGGGAAGAACCAAAGGAGAAGTTATTGAGAGTTAGAACAAGCTCTGCCAGCCGGAGGAGTGTGGTGGCTGGAGAACTGGTGGGGTCTGTTATCCAAAAAGTAGCGGAGGGCTCTGAGGCCTTCTTGATGGGGGATGGAGGTGTATAACGATTGAACATCCATGGTAAAAATGAAGCGCTGGGGAATTGGAAGTTATTGAAGAGGTGAAGGGCATGGGATGTTTCCTGGATGTAGGTGGGGACAGACTGAACTATGGGGGATAAAATGGAGTCCAGGTAGGCAGACACAAGTTCAGTGGGGCAGGAGCAGGCTGTAACTATGGGTCTGCCAGGACAATCAGGCTTGTGGATCTTGGGGAGGAGGTAAAACCGAGCCGTGCAGGGTGTGGGAATTATGAGTTTTTTGGCTGAGGGAGGAAGGTGTCCAGAGTTGATGAGGGTGGAGATGGTGCGGGAGACAGTGGATTGATGTTTTTTGGTGGGGTCCTGTGGCAGGGGTAAGTACGAGGAGGTATTGGCGAGCTGCCGTTTGGCCTCAATGAGGTAGAGGTCCGTCCGCCAGTCTACTACGGCACCACCTTTGTCTGCAGGTTTGATGGTGAGGTTGCCTTTTCCTACCTATGTCATTGGTGCCAATATATACCAGGACTTCTGGATGATCACCCTCCTCCTTTAGAATGCCCTGGATGCGATTTAAGATGTCCCAGACTCTGTCACCTGGGAGGCAACATACCATCTGGGTGTCTCTATCATGTCCGCAGAATCTCATGTCTACTCTTAACTATGGAATCCCCTATCACTACTACAGTCTTCTTTTCCTTCCCTTCCCTTCTGAGCCTCAGTGTTAGAAACCCTCCCTGCAGCTTCCCACTGGTACCATCTGTTATAAATTAGCCAGTGAGCTGGACGGCATGGAGGTTGAAGAAATTCTTTCCTCTGTTGAGTGGAGCCCATGGGCAGTGTTAATGTTCCCAGTAGCCAAGAAAAATGGGTCTGGTAGGATCTGTGGTGATTTTAAGGTTACCATCAACCCCAGTGGTGAAAGTAGATCCTTTGTCCAGGATATCTTTGTGCAAACCTTTCTGGAGGAAAGCACTTCAGCAATGTGGACTTAGCTGAGGCCTACCCACAAATGGGGACGGAAGAAGAGTCCAAAGTGTTTCTCACCATAAACATTGACAAAGGGCTTTATTGCCATTGTAATGTTCCCGCTCGGCGTGTAAGATAACGCTGAGCTAAACACCAAGTTAAACCTTTGTCAATGATGACAGGATCACAGGAAGATTAACCATTTACTGTTCACTCTTCCACATTAACATATGGTGAAAACTGTTGATAAAACAATATAAGATTTGTACAGCATTTGTTTCCTTCTTGATATTACATTTACATCGTAAATACTTGCAAAAGTAAAACTACAACTACATTACATTAAAGTGCAGCATACAGTCAGAATCTACCTACGCCATTGACTGCTTTAAATACACTTCAATCTGCAACTCTTTAACTAACGAAAACATAAACATTATCGACTGTCGTTACTTTTAACAGGATTGGCGTTAACATTTTAATTCAACATATCGATTATCTCATAACTCACAGCGTTGCCTTCACTATGTTTCTGGTGCGTAGAGAGAAAACGTTGCTGCTGCTTGCACTTGCACATGTCTCGACCCCCACCTTCCTGTTTCTCTAAACCGGTATTTTCCCACAGGACGGGGTGAAACCGGATGTGATGTCATCGCATGCCACGATATCTCACAGACAATGAATTTACGTTAAACAATCCTAACTTTAACTAGAATGCTAACAAACGAATTACTAAGCGAAAATATTATAAACTAAATAACTGCCATAAAGGCAACACAGCCATAATAGGCTTATTTTTGGAGTAGCAGCTGCACTTGCACTTTGGCAGACAGGTGTGGACCAGGGTGCAGCAAAAATAAACGTTACCTGGATGACATCATTGTTACCAGTAAGGATGGCAAGGAACAGCCCCAGAAGTTCAAGACAGTGTCAAAAAGATTAGAAGATTATGGGTTCAGAGCATGATGCGACAAGTATGAATTCTTTCAACCAAGCATCATTTACTGTGGTCACACTATTGACACACAAGGATTACATGTGCACTGAGAAAATTTAAGCAGTGGTGAATGCCCCAAGGCCAAAGAACTTGTCACAGTTGTGGTTCTGTTTTGGATTTGTCAATGACTATAACAGTTTTTGCCGAACCTGGCTACTGTGCTCCATCCCTTGAACTTATTACTACAGATCAGGAAGAAATGGCAATGGACAAAGCAGTGTGAGGTGGCCTTCACAAAGGGAAATGAAATAGTGACCTCAGACACTGTACTCACACATTATGATGCACAATGCCTGGTGAAGCTTATCTGTGACGTCCCGTCTTTTGGTATAGATGCAATCATGTAACATGTTATAAGTGATGGAAATGAACACCCCATAGCCTTTTCCTTACCTCTGTAGGGAAAATTACATACAGACAGACAGAAAGGCCTTGAATCTTGTTTGAGGCTGTAAACGTTTCAACCAGAGCCTATATGGGAGAGTGTTTACCCTCATTGCTCATCATTAACCATTAGTGTCCATTTTCAATCCACAGATCGATGTTCCACTAACAGCAACAGCATGAATACAGAGAGGGGCTGTTTCCTGGAGGACACAAATACAAGACTGAATTCAAGAGGACAACTAACCATGGAAATGCCGATGGATTGTCCAGTTTACCCTCCCAATAGGAAATACCCAGAAAATTTACAAAAAGGACAGTCCTCTTGAGGAATTTGGCCAAACACAGAATCAAACGTTTCTCCTATTACAGCAGAGATGATCCAAAGGGAAAGCAGAAAAGACCCCGCACTGTCTCAGGTCTACATGGCCATCCAAAAAAGGCTGGAATGTACAGCAGAAACCCCAGTCCGAGATGAAATTGCCCTTGACAGAGGTTGCCTTATGTGGGGATTCAGAGTTGTACCATCCAAGCTGAAACTGAAGTGTTGGAGGAGCTAAATGCTGGTCATCTAGGCACGGTCAAAATGAAAGCACTGGCTCAAACTGTAGTCTGGTGGCCTGGGAGAGGTCAGCAGGTCGAGCAGATTGTCATGCTCACTTCGGGAGGCCAACGCGGCCAGAAAATGCCAAATGTAGTGCCTCTACATTCCTGCGAATGACCTGCATTGCCTTGGCAGTGGCTTCATGTGGATTTTGCTGGACCATTCTTGGGCACAAATTTCTTAGTAGTATTGGATGCAAAGTGGCTAGGAATGTTCCCAATAGCCTCCACTATGGCCTCACACACTGCTGATGCATTGAGAAGCCTCTTTGCAAGGACTGGTGTTTCAAACACTTAGTTGGTGACAAAGGAGTCTGTGGAGGAACAGATTCAGTCATTCCTGAAAATGATTGGAATAAGACATATCACATCTGCACCGTACCACCCAGCTACAAGTGGCTTTATGGAAAGGTTTGTCCAGAGTCTAAATAATGTACTGCGAGTAATGTAGCAGAGCACACTACACTGACACTGAAACTCGCAAATTTCTACCTTGCATATTGCAATGCAGCATAATCTACAGCGAACAGCCCACCAGTGGTGCCGTTTCTGGGTTGTCCCTTGCCTTCATGCTTGGATCTCCTCAAACCCAATCTCAGAAGGAGTGGGCAAGACAAACATCTGAGACAAACTGAAGGCTCCTCAAACAAGGAGGTTCCATGTTTCACTCCTGGAAAAGTCACAACGAGGGACTACAGTGGTGATCAAAAGTGGTTACTCAAAAAAGACTAAGGGCAGAACTGGACCACTCTCCCACACAATGGAGATTGTGTCAGATATCTTCAGGAGATGACACACCAATCAGTTGAGGAGAGCAGAGTCAATTGCTAGCGAGGAAAGGTAGCTACTGCTATCAGAATCACTTCCTGCAGTCTCAGGGTCAACTCCTACAATCACCACGGAGGAGGCCCCAAAATCTGAAATTGTTTCACAACCACTAGTCTCCCATGCAGAGTGATACCCCTCGTCAGGAAAGACATTATCCCATGAGACTAAGAAATCCTCCACAGTGATTAAATCTTTAGGGATGAATGGGACAACTTAAAAACTTACTATGCTGTGAATGTCTGTATAGCAGTTGTATTATATAATATGCTGTGTATATAGTTGAGATGCATTCCATATGGAGTTGGAATTTATAGCTAAGTGTTGTGTATTTAATATTTCAGTAATATTTGAGTAATAATATAAAGATATTGCTTGATTAACCATTCTTATTATAATTCATCATGGTAATATGTAAAAATACATGAATTGCATAAGTCATGACATGGTCACCTTGCTTAAAGTAAAAAAAAACAAGTACACACATTTATCTCCCTGCTCCTAGTTTACATTTCGATTAACTTAATGGTTTGGAGATACAAAACAAAACTCAGGTTACAGAATCAAAGCAGGAAGAGCAATCCCATATCTTTATCTCTGATGAACAATCCTAGAAAATGTAACCAGCAAGTAATTTAACTATTTCTTAAATTGAGCTTCAGTCAGTCCATGTTGTGAATTTAAAAAAAGCGAAATCATTAAACTTCTATATTGCTGAACAGAAACTACGACTTTGAATAATACACTTTGCTATATTTCTTTACAGTGGCACTTGTCCAAACTACTTTGAAATATGCCTTCCAACGTTATCCTGTCTTATGCTGAAGGTTTCATACAGTATGTTTTTTTGATATCTCTGTGTTGATTTTCCAAACGATGCCCCTCTTTTCATTCGATTTTTCCTTGATGTAAGACAGAACATAGTTTCTTTTAAATCACTCCCCAGTTTATTAATGTCTTGAAATCACGTGCGTAGTTCCTGGTCTTTGCTGGCACTGCCTGGGAGATTATCTCAGATTTGATCACAGCTCCATTATTCCTGATTTGCTGGTGCCACCCTGAGTGTTTCATGAAGCACATTTAACATCTCGACATGAGTCTCCCCCAGAGTTTTGGTACAGTACTTGGCTGTCGTACTGCTCGCGTTACCTGCAGGTTCAGTGAGCTAAAACAGAAAATTGATTGTTGATCTGGCAAGAAGATGGAAGGTTGCCCCAAAAATCTAAAGCCTGGAGAGGTAGCCATTGTTCATTTGATGCAACTAATCCCATGTGCCTCAAGAGCTTTTCTGAATATCTACTTCTTGTTCGCCTTGCTGTCCATGAGATGGGACAGCTGTTGGCTGTTGGTGTGGTCAAATCAGTTATTAAGAAAGGAAAGTTCCACAAAAACCATCAAAGTATTAAAACAAGAAGTGAATACAATCATGGGCACCAAGATGTAGCAAGTCTTTGGCGCATAAATCCCATCAATCTGGATTTAGCTTTACATAGATATCTTGTCAATGCTCATTTGCTCACAAATTCACAGTAAAATGGTTGTTGAAAAAGAAGCTCTTGTTGTGGCAGGCTTCTCAGACCATCTGTATCCTCCTGCATTCTAAAGCTTCCCTGCTCATTGCTACTGCACTGCCAAGTTTTGAAAAATTTTGACGAGAAAAGACAGGAGAAGGCCTGAGTGAAGACTAACCACTGGGAGATGTCAGCTTTATTCTTTGCTGCCTATCCCTTGTAATTGACAATTACCTCATCATTCACCCATTTAATCCAGTCATACTTAATGCTGTCATTGTTTTAAATTTGGCGTGATGGAGGAAAAAAGCATGTCATTTCATAATGGGTTGTCTGACTCACTCAGAGGCAGTTTTGTGAAACCCAAAACAAATTTAGCCATTTCAAGGCAGTGAGTTCAGGGCGCCAACGCGCTTGCTGTCTGCTCTCGCAGAGTAGGAAAGCCCTGTACAGTTGTTGCAGGGTTACTGGGAACCAATGGGATGATCATGTAACAGGGCTGGTGATGGACCTAAACTTATTTGTGTGTCCTGCTACCCTAATTCTGCTTCTCCTCCTTGTCGCTGAATTTTGCAATGGCGATTGGCTGTAGGTGCTTGATTTGAACACTTAAGCAGACTCACACTTACTTCAGGATGACAAATCCCCTCATTCGTTTAAAAGTCCAACCAAAATATGATTCAAATGAGCTTTGGGCACCAACAAGGCGACGTGGGTTTTCCCCTGTATCAGCGCATTAAAATTCACTCTTCACTTCATGTTCCAATGAAGGGTCCTGGCTATGAAATGTTTCTATTTCATTTTCCACAGATGTTGCCTGACCTACATTTTCTGATTTTATTTCTCCGTCTCCATGGCGCCGAGGATGCTGTGCCTGCAAATACTGTATGATGAACTGATCTGCGAGGCTTTGGGCCTACTTCGGGCTGTTCCAGGGTTTGGACCTGAGGACTCAACTGTGGTTCAGAATGCTGTTGTTCACTTCAACTGCTTGTGCGATTTGTATTCTTTCCCTTTCTCTTGCACAATGAGTGCTGGTCTTCTATTTTTATTTTTATTTTATTTTTGTTTGTTGTTTTGTGGCTACCTGTGAGCAAGCAAATCTCAAGGTCGTATAACTTACAAATTCTTTGGAAAAAAGTGTACTTGGATATTATTTTACCCATCGCCTAACTCTTAACTTTTAATTAGTTCTTGCTCACCTTACACACAATAAACAACCAACTACTGTACAGCTACCCCAGATCTGTAGCAGGTAAATTTGCTTTATTCTTTTCCCCTCCCAGAGACAACCCAGAGATTAATCTGGACATAGAAAGAAACTCCTTTTTGCACTGTTTTTGCTTTGCCATACAATCTACCATCCTGCAGATTGAAATTACTTCCAGCATTCAGGTCTGAACTAAATTTCCACAATTCCTATATTTTTCACTGCACATGCTTCCAATTCAAGTATTTTATTTAAAAAGGTTCAAACATTCAAATGAAAGCACCTTAATTGTACTCATCTTTTCAGTTTTATCCTGGATTTTATATTTCACAAACAAAGTATCTTTTCAATACCGTTTGAAAATTTTTCAGTTTGGTTAGTCACTGAGTGCACACTGGCCAGTCTAGAAATAGCAAATCTCCTCAGCTATTCAAACAGGACCCCTTGGTGACCTTCAATGCATGCTGAGTGATGCAGTGATCGAGTCAATGACTGACAAAATTGACACCATTAGCTCCTGTCAGTGCCAACTACTGTCAAACTAATACTAATACCTGGCTTTTGTTCCAGACTTTTGGTTACTTGGTGTTTTTTGAATGGAGAATAAAATAGAGTTATTGTATTGAGCTTTATTTCTCCGTTATGTATGTTCCTAAAATCTTATTGGTTGAATAATCAATAATAAAGGGTATCTAAAATGCAGCTGGCCGCAGGTAACCGTCAGTATAATATAATTACCCATGCCTCAGGTCAAAAGGTAAAGATTAAGTTGGATTAAGATTTATCAAATGCTTCTTAGGATGGATTAAATATTGCCAAGTGCCACTCTAATCCTCTAATAAAATACCTTACTGCTCGTGCAAGTTAAGATTTCCCTTCATCCAGATATCAATGCGCACGTGACTGACAGTTCTACATCATTGGGAGAAATAACTTAAGTATTCAAATGACTTGAGCCAGGAGTGGTCCAGGGCTAAAATTTGATGTATGCAAAGTTGGCTGCTGCAGTCAACAGTGTTGGATTGTAAGAAAAGGACAAATAGGCAGTGTTTTCATTTCAGTTTTCTGCAACCTCCATTGGAAGTGCACATTTTTGAACAAAGGTGAGACTAGGATAAAATTCAGCCTCACAGTTATACATTATGATGACAGTTTACTATTAAGTTTCACATATAATGGTTGACCATTTGAGCAATGTATGGTATTGTGGAAATGCATTATCAGCAAAGAGCAATTGACTTTAGCAAAAGGTTAAAAAATCTAGATGCAATTTCTCAGATCTTCAGGGTTAATGCTCAGGAACTAATCATGATTTTTTGCAGATTTTAAATAATGCCCTCTAAAGAAATACAAATGTTCATGTCTGGTGATGGATAAGTAGATCAGATCAGCAGGGGATTAAGATCTGGTTTGGATTTGACCTGCAAACTATTTAAAGTTCTTCTGATCTTTCAAGCAACTTGAATTTTTCAAATGAGGCAATCTTTTAAGATGCTCTTTTTCATCTTTTTCATTCTAATGCACTTCAGTAACAGCATCCCTATGGCCTCAAAACAATAGTGCTTTATGACCAGAAGCCATTTAAGTTCTACAAGGCAGAAATGAGCCCAATTTTAAAAACAAATTAAGGCCATTTTCCTTCTATTCCTTTCCAGTTATGACTATGTCTAGGAAACCGTTATAAAATGAAAATCAAAGAAGGTATTTAGCCAGAGGTCAGAGTACACCCTAGTATTCTTGCACTCTGTATTGAAAAACTAAATTTGCACAAAAATATTATTGTAAGATGAACTGCTGCTTACAAATAGATCTACTTGCTCACACAAGGAAACAATACCCTCACAAATACTTCCTGTATAAAGAATCATGCACTGCTTTGTTAAAGTTATTTCTTGCTTATGAAAAAGAGAAATCATTTGGTTTCTTGGGTCATCAACTATAACCGTTAAGATATGAAGCCCCTGTATTCTTTGGACATGACAGCTCTGTCTGCTTAAAGATGAACATGTGCATAGTCCAGCAACCACCATATGATTGACATATTGCCACCTGACCTGACAATCAGAAGGAATTACACTAGTTTCCAATTGGAAATTTGTACTTAGTGGGATGAGAAGCAAGCAAACTATATTTAACCTTTGCCGGGTATCCAGCGAAGAAGGTGAATGACTCTTCACTTATCTCAATTTTTCTTCCATTTAGCTCCAACTTTTCTCACTACAGATTTGCTGCTTTGCTTTCAACATTTAGTTTCATCGTATTTAATACAACTTAGAATTCTGCTTGCTTTCTTTACCACTATCCCATAGCGATTTAAAAGATAAATGTTGAATTAATTTTTGAGGAGGACCCTAAACTGAAACCCAAATCCATTCATTTTAACTTGTGCAACAGAACTTCAAGATGCACCTTATACTTCCTGCCGATAAGGTATGTTGCATCCGGAATTAATATTTCTAGCGGACAATTTCCTTCCACGCCGCTCTGACATATTGGAAAATTGTGTACAAGGAAAGTTACAGCAGTGGTTTGCCATTGCCTTCAGCCGGGTGAGTTTTTTTTTAAAGAGATCACCAGCTTTTAACCCAGCACGGATGGAGAGCTTGCAAGGGAGCTGACTGGATTCGAACTCGGGACCTCTTGCTCCAAAGTCCAGTGATAACACTACTATGCCACCAGCCAGCCATCCTGGCTACAAAAATTGCAAAATGGGAACATACAGGCCTTGAAGAAGACCATCAATATGATAACAAGGAATGATTTTCAACCATTTGCTGGCATATTGAGTAGGAAAATCCCTGTATAAAATATAGGGATTTATATAAATAGCAGCGGTTAGCTTAACACCATTACAGCACCAGCTGTGAGACTAGGGTCCGATTCTACTGCTGTTTGTAAGGAACTTGTACATTCTCTTCATGGCCACACAGAGTTCCTCTGGGTGCTCTGGTTTCCTCCCACATTCCAAAGATGTAAGAGTTAGGGTTAGAAGTTATGGGCATGCAATATGGGCGGAAGAAGCATGGCAACATTTGCAGGCTGCCACCAGCACATCCGTATTGGCCATTGACACAATGTATTTCACTGTATTTTTAGATGTTTCAATGCACATCTGACAAATAAAGCTCACCTCAATCTTAAACATTCCAGGCAGTTCCTTCACCAAACAAATCCCTGAAGCTGGATGGCTTTATAAGTAAAAGTACTACACAGAGTGAAGCTGACCCATGAAGTTCATAAGGGAGCCAGAGCATCCTTACACTGAATTGGCTAATTCCAGTTGGCAGCATTCCTTACATATATTTGCCTGGATTTGTTATCCACCTCAGTATTCATCTGCTTGTATGCCAGAATGCAGCACAACAAAATCATGTGCTGTTTAACATGAAACTTCAGGAATACTTATTTATAGGAGGTATTAAATAATTGCAGGCACTTTTGTAACTCAATTCCTACTTATAGATTCATTGTGATATCCAAGTCAGAGACAGGCCCTTTGGCTCAACTTGTCCATGTCAACAAGGTGCCAATCCACACTAATCTCATTTGCTTGTGTATGGCCCATTTCCCTCTCAACCTTTCCTCTCTTGGGCCACCGGCATCTCGGCGTGAGGAAAGAAAAGAAAATAGAGTGAAACAATACATATTTTGAAAAATGTAATAAAGTTGACTTACTGTCCAGCTCATATTGTGCTAGTGAAGAATCACTCAGGTTCCGAACATGATACACTGCTATAGGAAATGTGATGCATGAAGATACAGGTTACAACAGACAGTGAATATTAGTAAATACAAACATCACTCAAGTAACATTCATTTAAATAGCTGCAGATGCAATTGAATAACACATTAAAACACAGAGGAGGTTACTGGAAATTATTGCTATTATTATTGGAAAACTAGCTATATGTGGTTAAAAGTGAAAACGAGCACCAGATTAATAGCTTAAAAGAAATCAACTTTTGGCGATGTTCTAAGCAAGGGGTACCTCTCAATAAAAATAATGATAGGCAAGACCAATACAGTCTTCAGTAATTCTATAGCTATGACTGTTGACTACAAGGTCTACATTAGGTGATAGCTGTTGTAGGGTTTTCAAGGTGATGGAGTACAATTTTACATCAGCGTGTTCAATAAGACTTATTAAACTGCTCCAGTTCCTCTGGGTAATTCTAAAACTATTTATATATCTTGTTAAAAAAGGTAATTTTCAAGTGCAATAATCTGAATTAATTAAAAAACAATGCAGTTAAATGTACTGAGACAACAATGATCTGAGGAATTTATAAGATACTGATGTTTTGTTATACAGTACATGCAGTAGGGGTAAAAACAATGGACAAATCCAGGTTTGAAAAAAAGCAAGAAGAATGTTAGCAAAAGCAAGACCTCAGGTTGGAGTGATTGTTATTTTCTCACCTTGGATTAATGAAGGTCGATTCAATTAGTCATTAGAACAGCGATGATTCCATAAATGGAATAACAACATGGATATTAAAATTTTTTATTTGTGTGTTTACCTGGCCTGTCACGTACATTCACATTCATGAGTGTCTTTGAGCATAAGTATAAAAATAACATACTAAAGTATGACTGCAATAAAATATTTTACAATTTCTCCTTGAGTTCATCAAAGCAAGAATGTTCAGTGTTGGGAAATAATAAATAATAAGCAGAATAATAAAAATATACTGTATACTAGTCTACCATAACTTGGTTATACTTCTTTGTATAAGAATGCTGATTTACTAGCAGTTCATCAATAAACCTACACATTTTAACAATGCTTTCCCTTCTTGCTTGTCTTACACTTTAAACACACCAGTTGTCTCCCTGTTTCAGTATGGCATTGAAAAGGTCATATTTCTTCATAAGCTGACACTTCCTGAAAATCTCAAAACTAGCTTCTCCCATTTGCCCTTCCTTCTCATGGTTCAACTTTTGAAATCCCAATCTAGGATTTATTTCACTTTTTTTAGCATGTTCATATTTTGTTTCATCTTTTATGATTTCCTGTATTGAGGATATTTTATTTTTACCAATGATTTATCCATTTAGAAATATTCAAGCAGTTCTTTTCCTATCAAGAAAGCTTTAATTGGAACTAGTTGAGTACATTTTCATTCACAAAATGTGGATATCACTGGCAAGACTGCTGAAGGTCACTTAATATTTAACTGATTATGATGCAGAAGGAACAACTGTTTCGATCTACTTTTAAAAAAAAATCAATAAATTGCACTTGCACCTGCAGAATTCAAAATGAAAGTGCCGGGCCAAATCTGTGCAAACTCTCGAATTTTGTTGAACTGTGCTAATTCTGGCCAGTGAAGGTCTTTCCAACACATTTAATGATGCTGGAAAGGCTTTGTGAAGACAACGGTTAAGTCTCACTACAGGGTATATACTCAGGCTCTGCCCTTCTTTCATAGCCAGAGTATTTATGTGGCTGGTGCATTCCATTTCTGATCAATGATGATCACCAGGTGAAGGGCACAATGGTCATAGTGCCATTGACAGTAGATGGTTAGCTCTCCTTTGTTGTCAGTGATCATTGCATAGCACTTAGTGTGGTAAATATTGCCCATCAAAATCAGCTAATGTCTGAACGGTAACCAGATCTTCCTGTTTTTAGCTACGAATGGCTTTATTTGCTGAGGATTTGTGCATGTAGCAGTATAATTCAATCACCATCGACCATCCCTTTGGGAACTCATTTGACTGTGATGCTAAGCCTAAGGTATTACCCTGAGGAACTTAGTTCATTAGGAAACGGGTAGATATTTCAGGTGAGTTGAGTTACAGGAATTAGGCCAATCAAAGAAGCCAATAGTTGAGGGCTGGAGGGTTAAGATGAAAAGGAGGAGATCAGACCCTTCTTTGTTGGGAGGAAAATCAGAGCATGGAAGTTAAGGGTAGTGAATATTATTTTATGATTTGAGAAGTAAGAATAAATAGGTACATTGTACTCTCAATGAGCAGCCCCACTTCTAACAATGAAACAGATGGGAAATCGCTAACAGCTAAGTTTTCATGCTTAGAATTTTCCCAAAGCACACCCAAAGCTGAGCTGGTGGAGCTCAAGCAACCATGATTAATTTTTTTTGTGTGTATGACTCCAAACAATGCTCAGCTTCCTCCCAATTCCCAATTACTACTGATAGTTTGCAAACCTTAGCTTCACTTTCAGAATTTTTCCTATTTTAATAACATAACTTCATAGATCCACTTATTCTGTATGTAAACTCAGAGCCTAATTGTTTTCAATTTTCAGAACAATAATACCGATAATCTGAACTGCATCCATGTCTGACGCTCATCACATTTCTCTCTTTCATGTTCTATTCCAACTTAATTCTGTGACTCAAATGTTTGGGTTCATAAAAAAAACATAACAAAACTCAATTATAGTATTTTGAGATGAACACGAGAACTGTGTTTCCTGTACAATATATACCATCCAAAAAGATAATCTTCATTAATTGAAGGACCGCTTAAATTCAGTTAATTTATCAGCCATTGCAATTATGATGGAGGAGGAAGAGGTTAATTGTCTCAGTGCCATTTTAAGTTGGCTGTCTGCTCTCAGATTCAATGATGCTGAGATACATCCTAGGATGCGCTGGGAAACATCATCAGGTTTGTAACCTGGGGTCATTGGGTGTTTCCAGTCTTTCAACATCAGGCATTTATTACAAAGTGCTATGTGCTAATTACCCAGCAATGAGTTCATTAACAGTAACAATCTGTATTTGCTTCTATGGAATAGAAATGAAAGCACCAAGCTAATTCTGTTCAAACTAATAAAGAAACACCACATTATAAGGAGACAGATAAATAATGTGTGTGCCCATATCACACTATAAAAACAAAACAACTTACGTGTTAGTTCAGACCATTTAACACTGGGATTACCCACAGTTCGAAGGGTAAAACTTCTGTAGTTGTCATAAACTAGTTCTCGGTATCGAATCCGATATCCTAAAAGTATTCCATTAATTTTCTCTTCTGCTGGTGGCTTTGGGGGAAGGAAACAGAGACAACTAATTCTTTAGAAAGAAAAGGATACAAGTCACCAAGAGCTTTCTTACTTCGGTGCAGTGCAGCATTGCACAATAGCCCAGTTTAAATACTTTGCTCCATTAATTTCAAAGCAACCCATGGTTTTGCTTGACGACAAATCACGGGACATTGTGAAATGTGGTTAGTTTTCCTGAATCTTCATTAACTTACCTGCCAGCGAATCATTACAGAGGTTGTAGTGTGTGGTGTCACAGAGAGAATTTCCGGTGCCTCATCTGGAGCTGCAATATAAAACCTTACGTCAGAATCTCTGCTGGTGATCCCAGATCTATGCAGAAACATTGCCAGTAACTCTAATTTGTAATCCACATTCTTCTGCGGAGAGATTTGTTGTCCATAAAATTACACTTTGTTAGATCCCTCATACCATGTATCTCTATTCTTTTTCCCCTGAAGGCAATGTCTCAGTGCAGGATCATTGTGTCAGTGTTGGTCACATTGTCTAAGTGCCCGCTCTTAGTATGTGAGGAGGATTAGTGTATGTTGACAGGAGTTACAGATGACCATCATTTTGTTCTATCTCAGCAAGGTGGCCTAGCTTAGGTAGGCATCAGGGCTGGCATGGAGAAGTGGGGCTGAAGGGTCTATTCCATGTTGTATTTCTCTATGTGGGTGGCAGCGTGGAGATAGGTCTCTACCAAAGGAGGTGTAAGGCACTCCTTTCCTGTGTTTGCCTGCAGATTACCCTTGGGCAAGGTGTTGTATTTGCTGAGCCCCCTGATCAGGACCACGTGAAGCTGTGGGAGCAGGTGGCGGATGGTCATATGAGCAGCTGGTGCCAATCACAAGTCCTGGTTATAGGCGACCACTGATGCCAGGCAGACAATCTCTGAAGAGTATTGATAATGGGTGGGGTGACCCTTCTTGTAAAGACACTGCCCAGAAGGTAATGGCAAACCACTTCTGTAGAAAAATTTGCCAAGAACAATCATGGTCATGGATAAGACCTTGATTGCCCACATCAATGCAAGACAGCATACGATGATGATGATGATTACTCTTTGGCTCTCTGTCTGACGTCTTGCACATGTGCTGCCAAGTAGTGTCACCGAGTGTTGAAACAAAGCTACGTAGCTAGACTTCCCTTTTTTTAAATTTTCAGGCTCACCACTTAAAGCCAAAGCAAGCCATGCTGGAAGTATGAGATCTTCTTGTCTACGTTTTTCAGGTTTTATCAGAATAACTACTGATGGTTCTTATTTTCACTTAAACAAATCTCACACCAATCACAACATTACAAGCTGAAGTGGGCCAGGGAAGTCCTAATACACATGAATAGAGCTGACTTCATTTATGTTTTGTTGTTCCTTTTTGCATTGGGCGGCATCATTTTTTGCCGTTTCCTTAGAATTTTGTCTGTTTAGTTCAAGGCCACTTTACCAGCTTGACACTAGACCCAGCACGGATAGAAAGCATGCAAGGGGCCAATAGGATTCAAACTTGGGATCATTTACTTTGAAGCCCGGTGCTGGTGCCACTGCACCACCAGCTGGTTCATTCATGTTTTGCTGGGTCTTAAATTTAGGACCCTTCAGCATGTGGATAAAGCTTTCTTCCACCCTTCCCCTTTATAGCACAAAAACAAAAATAACAAACACAGCTATATCAAACAGAATCTGCATTATACTTGAGTGAACAACTCCTACTTCCTATTTCTTTTTTCCCTTCCTCTTCAGGTTCTTTTACATGTTACACTGCTCTTTGATTGACATGATAAGCAGCAAACTGCTCACCAGTTTCTGTCAGCAGAGGTGCAAGAATCTGCACAATGAATCTGCTCACCTCTGCTTTCCTGAAAATGGAATTTACACCTTTGATTGGGGCAGTCATCAACACTGCTGAAGTAATAAACTTCACTTTTTCAAGTACATTGGGAAGTGCTATAAAAATTCTTTTCCAAATGCCTTTGTAAAAATAATCAACCCAAATAAGTGAAAGAGACTGTCACTTGCCCAAAATAAACAACAGTAACTGAACATTTGAAATGTATAGAAAGTTTTAAAATGTTTAATGATAACATTTATTTGAGTCTTGCATCAAATCGTAAATCATTAAATTCCTTTGCAATTAATCTCTTTGGCCAGATTATGCATTTTTATCACAGTATACGTATAATTGCCTGAAATGTTTCTTGAAATGTTTCATGAATGCCAAAATAAATTAGTACCTCAGTCCATGGTACTACTCACTTTTCAGTCCTTTTCATCCACATTCATACTGTCGTAGTAAATTCCAAAATTGCATCCTACAACTATGTAAGAATTCATATTTTGAAAGAAGTGTTCTGATTATGCTTTTTAAATAATGGTTTTCTGCAGATAACTAACTGCACAGTTAAATAAAATGATGTTTGCTTTTAACATCTGATTTTGCTGGAATGTTAACTATTCAAAAGCCAAGAAAAGAAAAATGACTGAAATATGCACTTTTCATTCTTATTGTTGAATACTTCCTCCAGGGAGCAAAACAAAAGTGTAATTCAACAAACTGGTACCAGGAACACTACAGCACAGGTTGAAGTAATGTGCTCGGAATCATAACTGTGGATTCCACTTTGTCAACTGGCTGGATGTTTGGAAATTATAATCTGGTGTAAGAAGAACAAAAGTGCAAAATGGATTAACTGTTCTTCAGCTGGATGTTTTGTGAAAAGTAAATGGAGCGGAAACCAGAGAATGTGGAATTTTACTGATGACCTGTTAAACCAAGGTGTTAACTCCTAACCAAGGTTGGCAAAGAAAAACAGGATCAAAATTCACTGTTAAAATGAATAAATACGCTTGCTCAGAATTTGTTCCCTGAACTGTCCATGACTCGTGGAAAAAGACCAACTGTAAACAATCGTACACCAACAAAGATCCCTCCCTATGATGCTAATGATGAGTCATTTGAAACTATTTTCAAATTCATTTCATTCATCGCTACAAGCAACTATTCCACTGTAACACCATGTGACTTGCACAATACTTGGAAAAGCAACAGCTTGCTCGGTCAAAGAGAAAAAAATCTCTCTTTATCTTCTTCTTTGTCTGAGATCAGAATAAATTTATCTGTCCACTGTGGAGGCACTGTGCCAAGAGCACTGAAGTACTTTCATTGTGCTTTCTTCAATGCAGAGATGCATGATTCATGAGCACTGTCTTCTCATGAGCAAGTTCCCTTTAAGCAGAAGGGCCATAGAAGATTGTAAGATGACTGACATCAGTAGCTGGCCTTTTTTAAAATCTCTGAATATCATGAAAGAAGGAATACACGGTTGGCATTGATCAGCTATGCGGTCAACTTAGATGATGTCACTGGCCATATGGTTGGTAACAGGTTTTCTAAAAGTTCACTTTGCCTTGTTGCAACATGTGCTACACAGTGACAATAACTTGCATTCATTCTGACAGGATGGCACCACAAATGGGCTTTGTGTGAACATAATCAGGTGCAAATCAACAGCAATTCTGAGGTGCACACAGAAACATTTTTCAAATGTGAGAGGGTGATGTGAGTAGTGGAGCTTTTCAGGGTCAAAACTTATTTCATGACATGAGTTTATATACCCCTGTTGTCTTGGCTAACTTTAAGTTGATACCTTGGATTATTAGTCAAGCTCTGTGCAGACCAGTAATTTATCATTATGCCATTGTACCAATATAGCCGGGAATGAGAAAGCAGAAAGTCACATGCAGTTGCAAGACGAAGAAAATAGCCATGAATACATGTAAGATGTTTACATAGAGGAACAGGTCAGGGGAGACATACAGGATTGAGATAGATCACCTTATTGGGTGGTGTCATGACAAGAACCTTGCACTCAGCATCAGTAAGTCCAAGGAATTGATTGCAGGGACAATCGAGAGAACACACACCAGTCCTCATCAGTAGAAAGGGTGAGCAACTTCACGTTCCTGGATGTCAACATCTCTGAAGATCTATCCTGGCCACACCAGCAGCTATATTTCATTGGGAGCTTGAGGCGGTAATCACCAACGAATCCAGCAAATTTCTACAGATGTACCGTGGGGAGGGGGGCATTCTGACTGGCTGCATCACCGTCTGGTATGGAGGCACCAATGCACAAGATCAGAAAAAGCTACGGAGGAGTGTAAAATTAACTGGCTCCATCATGGGCACTAGCCTCCCCACCATCAAGGGCATCTTCAAAGATGCTTCAAGAAGGTGACATCCATCATGAAGGACTCTCACCATCCAGGGCATGCTCTCTTCTCATTATTACCATGGAGAAGGTGGTACAGGATCCTGAAGATCCACCATCAATGTTTGAGCAACAGCTTCTTCCCACTGAGTTATAATAACCATAACGGAAAAAATTAAAATTTTCCCACTTTTCCTGCAAAAAGACCTTTAGGCCTTTGATTAATAGATAATTGGAAAGATGCCTAATTTTCTGTTCTTTGCTAGAATTCCATAGATTGAGGGAACAGTTGTTGATGCAGAGAGGAAACAAAAGTTTAGGAGGGCATTCCAGTACAGGACCTATTTGATGATATTAAAAATCAGTTTGCAATCCGGAGACACCTGATTACCAACACAGGAATTATATTTATTTGGCATTTCAAATAAAACATTCCATGATAAATCCTCCATTGAAGCAGTTTGTGACAAAAAGAAACACTGGAAATATAAAACTCTTTGTATTTCCTGACTTGACCTTATGGTTTAACTTGAAACTCACCTGCCTGCAGCGTAGTGACAGAATCAGACTCCTCACTATATTCACTGTCGCCAATGTCATTAGTCGCTTTCACACGGAATTTGTAAGAGGTGAAAGGTTTAAGTCTGCAATACATGATCAAATCTGATGTCACTAGTTAAATTAAAATTCTTCTGGAGTGACAATAGCTATACTTGAAAAATACAGTATTGGTTGCAATATGCTTTGTGAAATCCTAAAAGGTTTGTGATAGATGCGATCTAAAAATAAAGCTTTTTCATTTTAATCACGTAAACTTTATACACAATTTCTTCTCCATGGAAACTCTTAATTATGTACTGTATCTTTCTCTTTCAAAAATAATATAAAATTTGGTTGTCTTATTTGTCAATGAATGTCAACAAACACAAAGAAATTCCTGCTGATGCTGGAAATCCAGAGCAACACACAAAAATGCCGGTCAAACTCTGCAGGTCAGGCAGCATATACGGCTGAGACCCTTCAGCAGGATTGGAAAGGAAGGGGGAAGAAGCTAGAATAGCTAGAATAAGGTAGTAGAGGGAGGGGGAGGAGGATAAGCTAGAAGGTGAAGCCCAATGGTAGGGAAATGAGGGATGAAGCTAGAAGGTGATAAGTGGAAAAGGCAAAGGGCCGAAGAAGCCATCTGATAGGAGAGGAGAGTGGATCATGGGAGAAAGCAAAAGAAGCAAGGCAGCAGGGGAAGTGTCAATGCTCTTTTAAAAGTTCAAAGTAAATTTATTATCAAAATACATATCCATCTACATACACAACACAGAGATTCATTTTTTTGTGAGAGATATCTTACTTTTTTAAAGCTTTTATTTCATACATTTCCCAAGCAGAATACCTTCATGAAAATCTGGATCATGGTGAGTACTGAATTCACATTGCTTTCTGTACAATGATATTTCCAATTTCTCACTGTCTGGGTATTATTTAAAGTTAATGTAGTTTGCCGCATGTTAATCTTCTCAGACCACAGACACAAATCTGCTTGATTTTTTTCAGTTTTGGTCTTGGAAACTGATTTTCCCATATTAAAAGTACTCATCAGGTGAGACACCGTGGGCCAGTTTGCTCCCATCTAGTCATAAGGAAGTATGGAAATAGATGTATTGTGTATTGTTCTGACATTATGAATTTGAAAGGCCTACACCTACATTTAGCAAGGAAGAGTTACGAAGGATTTATCATTCATATCTTCTTTTCCCAGAAGTGCCGGATCCATTGGCTCTATTTATGTAACTACTGTGGCATTACAAGTGGTTCTGTTTGTTTTAGTTACAACCAGAAGAGCTTAGTTTCCATTACATATTATTAACTGGCTGACTCCTGCAGGACTGCCAGCACCAGCCTCTGAGCATCGAGCTTGGCTTTCTGCTCCTAATTCTATTAACTATTATCCACTAAAGTATTTTCCATGTCAACTGGAATGAAAAGATTGTGTTTGCCTCTGTTGCCCCAGATACTTGAATAGACCTAACCGACTTCTCTCTATTCAGAGCCATGAATGATGAGTGGTCTCTGCTGAGCTAGCAATGGAAACCAGGGGTTGTGAAAACTAATCAAAATAACTTTGGGGAAAGAGTGGAGAAAATTGAAAGAATCAGAAAAACAGTAACTAATTTCTTCTATCTATAACAGTCATTCTGATTGTTCTTGAAATGTACATTTTTTGATGCTAGTACTTACCTCAGACTATCATGTGCTCTTAAGTAGAGTTCATAAACTCAATTGTCATATCTATCTTTCAAATGTATTTTGGACTTCAAATTTAATGTAACACTGATTAACTCATGATTTGAGTTCCAGTATCAACACTAAATAAACTGATTTACACACCATCAATGCTCTGTTGCAAATTTGTTGTTATTTTCAATTTTGGTACGTGATTTATTTTAAATGTGCTGCATATGCCCAGATTTAATAAATGCATCCAGCCGGGCAAGATATTGGTAATTTCAAACTTAACTTTGAATCTTAACATTTCTTTTGAGTTAAAAGCTATTTAATTTATGGTTTTCTTCTGAATTCTGCTGCATAACGTTCCTGTGACGCTACTACAAGACAGTTTTTCATTGTACTTGTTCCTATGACAACCAATAAACAATAGACTTTAGTTGTTCTTAATTCAAATTGTTGTAATATTTCATTTTCTGCTCCTTATAATAGTAACTGTTATTTTTACCCTTTCCTTATCCTGATTTAAAAGTTCTTGGTGAAGGAATTTGATATGGGTGCATGTGCAAAGTGCACAATATAACAACATGTAAATGTTGAACTATGCCCCTGATAGCTAGTTCCATTGAATCATTGACTTTTTTTGACTTTATTGCATATTTAGAACGTCCAACTAAAGACAAACATTTACTTCTACATTGTTTAGATGTACCAAGTGTTAAATTGTCTTGGGGAAGTAGCAAGGAAATCAACAAAATGGCCAAATAATGGCATTTTAAACAAGTTCATTATTTGGTCTCAGATCATGATTTTGAATAGCCAGGCATGGTTGGAGATAAGGGTGTAATTTGTGTAATGGATTTGGAATGAACTAGCTATTCTGCAGCTATCTTGCAGCCATGCTTGAAACCTGACATTATATAGTGGCTGAAACAGGCTGAAAGCTACAATTAATATGGAAAACAATTATTCCATTCCAATGAGAAATACAACTACTTTAGAACACAATAGTAATGAATGGAAGAAGATGAACATGAATATCCGTGACGAAAAGGCCATCAGACATAGGAGCAGAATTAGACTACTTGTCCTATTGAATCTGCTCCGCCATTCCACCATGGCTGATTTATTATCCCTCTGAAACCCATTCTCTTGCCACCTCCCCATAACCTTTGATACCCTAACTAATCAAGAACTTATTGATCTCTGCTTTAAATATATCAATGACTGGGCCTCCACAGCGTCTGTTGCAATGATTTCCACAGACTCATCACCCTCTGGCTGAATAAATACCTCATCACCTCTGTTTTAAATGGACATATGTCTATTCTGAGGCTGTGTACTCAAAAGTCCAGAGGTAGAGACTCAAACAGCCTTGGGTGTGTTGGTTGTTATGCAAATGAAAAATTTCACTCTACGTCTCGATGTACATGTGACAAATATATCTGAATCTGAGTAGAGGGTTTGGGGAGGTTTTGAGAGCTGATGGGGGTGGAAGCTATGGGGGAGTGGAGAAGGTAGGTGAGACAGGGAAATAAAGAGGAAGAGAATAAAGGAAAGGAGGGTAAGTGTATGGTGTGAGAATTAGTGGGATATAGAGTGAGAGTGTTCATGGGTATTGGCTGGTTGAAGAATTGAGGTCAATTGGTGGGAATGGTGAGGAAGTAAAGGGAGGATATCAATACCAATTGGTTAAACCAGCATAAGACTTATACCATGAATGGTAGGTCACTAGGGAGTTTGATGGAACAGAAGCACCCTAGGAACATAAGTGCATAGTACAGTGGAAGCAGCATTGCATGCAGACAGGGTGGTGAAAAAGGAGTTTAGCATGCTGGCCTTCATCCATCAGGGCACTGGGTACAGGTGTCGGGGCATTATGTTGCACTGGTATAAGTTATTGGTGGGTTTGAAATTGGAGTATTATGTACAGTATTGGTCACCCTCTTATAGTAAAGAGGGTGACCAAAACTGGAAAGAGTGTAGGAAAGACATATGAGGACATTGTCAGGACTAGAGGCCTAAGTTAAAAGGAGAGACTGGCCAAGTTAGGTCTATGTTCATTGGAAAGTAGAAGAAAGGCAAGCTTATAGAAGTGGTTAAAATTATGAGAGGCGTAGATAAGGTGGATGGCAACAGTCTTTTTCCCAGTGTAGGGGAGACCAAAACTAGGGGGAATAGATTGAGAGTGAGACAAGAAAGATTTAAATAGGACATGAGGAGCAACTTTTCCATGAAGGGGGTTTTGAGTACATGAAGTGGGCTACCTTAAGTTGTTGAGGCAGGTGCAAAGTTTTTTTGAAAGAAACACTTGGAAAGGATGATGGAGGGACAGGGTTTGGAGTGATATGGGCTGATCATGGGTCATTGGGATTAGCTGGGTGGACATCATGGTTGGCATGGACTCAGTGGGCTGAAGGGCCTGTATCAGTGCAGTATTGCCCTATAACTCTGAGATGGATTAGAAGCTAATTGGAGAAGTTGCTTTGCATAGTGGGGAAGTTTACAGAGGGAAGGAGGGTGAGTGTGGTTTGAGAATAGAAGGATGTCCCTTTAGAACAGAGGCGAGGAGAAATTTCTTTAGCTAAAGGGCAGTGAAGCTGTGGAATTCATTGCCGCAGACAGCTGCGGCGGCCAAGTCATTGGATACATTTAAAGCCGAGGCAGACAGTTACTTAATTAGTGAGGGTGTTAAAAGTTATGGGGAAAATAAATCAACCAGATCAAATGATAAAGCAGACTCAATGGGCTGAATGGCCTAATTCTGCTCCTATGTCTTATGGTTTTATGGTCTTATTTTAGTAAATGCAAGGTCTACTTTATGAAAAGGTCAGGTTATCAAGGTTAGAGAAATAAGCAGATAATTTCAAAGGATTACTTTGATGTATGATATATAAAACATGAGAAATACATGAAGAACATTGACACTTATTTTTATCTGTAAATGTAATTTTATAGCAGATGGAAATTTAACTCCAGCTTTTTAAACAAAAAAAAATTCACATGAACACTTACCTCTCTACAAGATATGTGACAGACTCATGGCTGACTGAAGCTGAGTGAAGTGACCAGTTTCCATTGGGTAACTCTAGAGTTTGGATGGTGTAGTATCGAACTGGAGATAGTCCATCACTGCCTGGTTCCCATGACAACAGCACACTGCGTGACTGCACATCCTGCTGTTGTATGACAGGTTTGCTGGGAGGTTGCGGGTGAGCTGAGGATAAAATGAAATTGCTGATCAAAAATTCTTAGAGCATCGAAGAGCCCCCTCACACTGTTTTATCTGTGCTGGGCCCCCGAAAGGGATCAGGATCAGGTTTAATATAACTGGCATTTGCAGCAGCAGTAAATAGTAATACGTAATAATTTTTAAAAAACATGAATTACAGTAAGAAATATATTTAAAAAATAAATAAGTAGTACAAAAAGAGAGAGCAAAAATTGAGGTAGTGTTCATGGTTTTGATACAATGACTATTGAGGTAATGTCCCACTTCTCTGCTCTTTTTCCACAACTGTTCATATCTTTCCATTTTAGGTTTTGATCAAATTTCCATTAAAAAATTGTGCTACAGTACATTTCAAACCAAACGAATTCCTTCAAACTTCATAAATTTGCAGAAATTTTAAATATAGGTAAAACTCCCCAGGGAACAGGCAAAAATAAACTCTTTTATAATTTTCCAAAGAAGTTGGAGAATTAGAATATTTTATCAACACTATCTGGACTTTCACCTTTCCTTTTATTTTGAGTTCAGAATAGTTTAGGGCATTGTGTTTTTCTCCATGGAGTGTGTGATTCAGTTGCTGGCTTGTTTTACAAGTAGGGCAGATCTTCAAGATATTGCTGGTATAATTGGTCCCACATGTTCAACTGTGAAGGCAAGAACCTCCCCAGGAAGAGCAATACGCAAACTGAGTTTGCACGAAGACACAGGAGCTTGAACCTAGAGCAACAAGCAATGGTCGGCAACAAACATTGCCAACTTCTTTACATATCAGAATCAAAAGACTTTCTGTTCCTGCTTATCACTCTCCAGTAGACATCTCCGCCTTCACCCTCCCCAACCCCTCAGATCCATCTTCATCTTTGTCTGTCTCATTCTATCCATTTCTCCCAACTCTACTCCTCCCCCTCTCCTACCTGGTTCAATCTGCCCATCATCCCTCAACACCATGTCTCTCTTTCAGTCCAGCAATCACATCTGGTCTCCATATCTTTAGAATGGCTACCTCCCCTCTCCACTACCAGTCCTGATGGAGCATTTCCACCTGAAATGATCATGTTTCCTTTCTCCCTTGCAGATGGCGCTCGGCCCATTGATTTCCTCCAGCAGATTGTCTGTGAATTCAGCTGGAACCTTGGGAACAAAAGATCCTGCCCAACCCATCAGTCTACAGTTAAGTAAAATTCAGTTCCAAGAGGCACAGTTCCAATGTTTTACTTGGGAATCAATAAACTAGCATTAATATTTATGATATTGTGAGCACAAATTAATCCATCATCATTGCAATGTTTTAGTTCTGCATTAATAGAATTTAAAAAAATCTTAACTTTTGTTTGTGAAGTACCGGTGGCTCAACACAATGTCTTGTAGTTGGCCTTCCTGAAGACTGATATTAGAAAGATTGGAGGGAGAGGATAGGGAGAGGGAGTAGAGGATGGACAGTGTGAGGAAGGGTTTGGAGGAAAGTGGAGAGAGTGTCTGCAAAAGTGGTTCATGCTGAGGAAATTGGGAGAGAGCTAAGGGATGGTGAGAGAGTGAAAGCTGGCAGAGGTGGCAGGAGAGCTGGGGTGAGAGAATTGGAGGAGAGAGTGAGAGTAGTGGGGTAAATGTGGGAGAAAGGGGTGTCAACCAGAGAGAGAGGGGCAGTGTAGGAGAATGACAAGACAAAAGTGTGGGAGTAACAGAAGTAAGACCTTCTTCGTTGCTGCTGCTGCTGTGAGGTCTGGGTCTCTGCTGGGAAGAACAGGCCCCCAGTCCTTGGGGTCGCATTGCTGATGGGCATTAGCGGGACTGTCTTAATATGCTTGGCAGAGGATGGTGCTCAGGGCAGCTGTGCCGGAGGGGATGGTTGGAGGCTCGGAGGTTCGACGGACTTGGAGTCCGCAGCGATCAGGTCACTTTAACTGTGTGCTGTGTCTGCAAGGCTGGATTTGACGGAGCTCTCATTGTGTGCTGCGTCTGCGAGGCTGAGTCGGGCAGCGCCGTGGAAGTCCATAGCGGGGGTATTCCCTTCTGCCACTGACGTGGGATGACGAGTCAATCGGGGACCCTGAGGACTAGTGGAAACTGTGTGGTGGTTTCTTTCGAACTTAACATCTTTTAACATCTTTGGACTATTTTTACCGTGCCCAAGGTCTGTTTTTTATCAATTATGCTATTGTTTGCACTGTTGCAACTATATGTTGTAAATATGTGGTTTTGTGCAGGTCGTATAGTTTTAGTTTTTGGTCTTGTTTTGTCTGGTGGGACTGGAGCTCCTTTCCGGGGAATGCGCTAAGATGGTAGCACGATATTAATATGCAGCAGCCTCTCTGGACTCTGGATTGCGGATTGCCAAACGTTATGTGGATTTTCTGGTGCAGTCTGTTTTGTTATGTGTTTTTGTGATATCAGTCTGGAGGAACGTTGTCTCATTTTTAAACTGCATTGCATTTGTGGTTTCTAAATGACAATAAACTGAATCTGAATAAGATTAAAAAATGCCTGGAGAGGTGGGCAGTTAGGATGGAGGGGGAGAGAGTGATGAAGGGGGGAGCAAAGGAGAAAAGGGGAGAATTGGAGAAATGAAGAGGGCGGAAGAGAGGGGAAAGGAGGGGATAGAGTCCAGTCCATCACAGGAAAAGCCCTGCCCACCACTGAGTACCTTTATATGGAGCACATCACAAGAAAGCAGCATCCATTAAAGATCCCCACCCTCTAGGCCATGCTCTCTTCTCAGTACTACCATCAGGCAGGAGGTATAGGAGCCTTAGGTCCCATGCCACCAGGTGCAGGAACAGTTATTACCCTACAACCATCAGGCTTCTGAACCAGCATGGGTAACTTCACTCACCCCAACACTGAACTGATTCCACAATCTACGGACTCACTTTCAGGACTCTACAACTCATGCTCTCAGTATTATTTACGCAATTTGTCTTCTGCAAATTGGTTGTTTGTCAGTCTTTGCTTGCATTTAGTTTTTCATACATTCTATTGTATTTCTTTATTTCCCTGTAAATGCCTGCCAGAAAACAAATCTCCAGGTAGTATATGGTAACATAGGCATACCTTGATAATAAATTTTCTTTGCGGGAGAGACAGATAAACAGGTAGATAGATATTAAGAGAGAGTGCAGTGGATTTCAGCAACTCTTTTACCCCCATTTCCCCTTCTGTAACATTTCCATTTCTTTTCCTGTCCACCCATTGTGTGCTCCTTTCTCTCTAATCCTTTTCCATCTCTTGTTTTTCCCAAACTGCATATCTGGCTGTTTTCTCCCTTCCTGATTAATATCCTAACTGATAAAGGAACACCTTCTTAATGTGTAATTATGAAAACATTTGGTAAGGAGTTATCATTAGCAGAGTAAAAATAAAATCTGATGTTACAGGAAGAATAGAATTAGGTAAATCCAGTTGTGTGAGGGTTGTGGGACTGCTGGGGGCTAGTGGTAGGGAAAGCCCCATCTTAAACTATATTGTTGGAAAATTTTAAGGCAAAATAGCTTCCAGAAGTTCCACTTCTGTATGATTAAAACCTTGATGATCTCATTATTAATTACCTGCATTTTTTAGAATCACATCTGATTTTAACCAATCACGACATCATATAAAGGCGACATGTTGTAGATTATGAAGCATCAATGTCTCTTTCATCCATTTCCATCTTTGAAGTTTCTGAATTTGTTCTTTTTAAGTTTATATCCAAAGCTTAAATTGTTCGATATGAAATTTATTACAAAATGATAAGGTGACATGTTTTAGATTGTAGTAGATCCCTGAGGCTGATACTGACAAAGGATTCCTCATTTCCTTTCATCACTTACTGTATATAATGTGAACCCTTTATCCTAAGGCTGTTTTGGAAGAGACTTCAAAGATATGTACCCATTGTACAAGACTATATATATTCTTTAAAAATTAGAACTCGACTTTCTTCTTGCTCTGCATACACAATGGTTACAGTAAATAGTTCAAACGCTCAGTGGTGCGATTGTGAAATAGGTCTATGAAAATGGGAAGACTTAGCTTTAAAAATTAATGGTTAGTGTGGTTTATACCTTGACTGCTGCACTAAGATGCAACTAGTGCAGTTTCAGATGGCAGCCGCCTGCTGAGATTGTATCTGAGAATTGTGGGAAGAGAATCACAGCCTTAAAGTCCCACTGAAGGGTGTTGGCCTGAAACGTCGACTGTACTTCTTTCCACAGATGCTGCCTGGCCTGCTGAGCTCCTCCAGCAATCTGAGTGTGTTGCACAGTCTTAAAGAACTGTCTCCACAGCAGCATTAAAGGGTTGCCACTGAGGTATACATAAGAACATAAGAATTAGGAGCAGAAGTAGGCCATCCGGCCCATCGAGCCTGCCCTGCCATTCAATAAGATCATGGCTGATCTGTCCTTAAACTCAGCTCCATCTACCTGCCTTTTCCCCATAACCCTTAATTCCCTTACTATGTAAAAACCTATCGAACTGTATCTTAAATATATTGAGTGAAGAAGCCTCAACTGCTTCCCTGGGCAGAGAATTCCACAGATTCACCACTTTCTGGGAAAAATACTTTTTCCTCATCTCCATCCTAAATCTTCTCCCCTGAATCTTGAGGCAACATCCCCTAGTTCTAGTCTCACTTACCAATGGAAACTACTTTCCTACTATCTTATCTATCCCTTTCAAAATTTTGTATGTTTCTATAAGATCCCCTCTCATTCTTCAAAATTCCAGAGAGTATAGACCCTGGCAACTCAATCTCTCCTCATAGGTTAACCTCTTTATCCCTGGAATCAACCTGGTGAACCTCCTCTGCACCGCCTCCAACGACAGTATATCCTTCCTCAAGTATGGAGGCCAGAACTGCATGCAGTCCTCCAGGTGCGGCCTCACCAGTACCGGGTATAGTTGCAGCATGACCTCCCTGCTCTTGAATTCAATCCCTCTAGCAATGAAGGCCAACATCCTGTTTGCCTTCTTAATAACCTGTTGTACCTGCAAGCCAACTTTTTGCAATTCATGAACAAGCACTCTCAAGTCCCTCTGCACAACAGCATGCTGCAATCTTTCACTATTTAAATAATAATCTGCTCTTCTATTATTCCTTCCAACGTAGATGATCTCGCATTTACCAACATTGTATTCCATCTGCCAGACCTTGGCCCACTCACTTAACCTATCTATATCCCTCTGCAGACTCTCCACATCCTCTGTACAATTTGCTTTTCCACTCAGTTTAGTGTCATCAGCAAATTTTGCTACACTACGCTCAGTCTCCTCTTCCAAATTATCAATGTAAATGGTAAAGAGCTGTGGGCCCAGCACCAACCCCTACTGCACCCCACTCACCACTGACTGCCAACCAGAAAAACACCCATTTATACCGACTCTCTGCCTTCTATTGGTTAACCAATCCACTATCCATGTCAATACACTTCCTCTGACTCCATGCATCCGTATCTTATTTATAAGTCTCTTGTGCGGCACCTTATCGAACGCCTTCTGGAAATGGTGTGAGTAAACTCAGAGGATGACAGCAATTGTTTTCAGTCTGTGTCACCACACATCCTACCCAGAATCCTCCTTAAAGATCATGCCCTGCATTGTTGCCGATTCTGTACCATTTCAGAATACAACTTCACTACTCATACAGTTGAAATGTGCTGTGCACGAACCAGAAAACCTACAATATGCATTGTGAGATCGGTTACAAAATAATATGCATCGCATTGAAAACTCAGGCAATACTCACTGGCAACAACGTATTAGGACCATTAATTCACGTCTCTATCTCAAGCTGTATGGAGTTTGCTCTTTAGCTGACTGGGAGTTAACAGCAAACTTTGCAGGTTGCAGGCTGCACATTATTGTGTTAGCTTCAGCAAAGCAGAAATGCATAGAAACACAGAAAGCCTACAGCATATTACAGGCCGTTGGGTCCACAAACTGTGCCGAACATGTGCTTACTATAGAAATTACCTAGGGTTACCCATAGCCCTCTATTTTACATGCCACATGTTGATGACATCAGCGTATGTGCAAATGACTCTGGTAAAGCATTCATAACAGTTGTAGGGCAGTTACAGTGTTCCCACTTACCTCTCTTTTCTGTTGTGACCACCAAGGCTTCTGCTGCTTCGCCCCACCCTTTACGAGTCTGAGCTGTAATGCGGAAAACGTAACTGCATTCTGGCTTTAGTCCAATAGCTGTATACTGGCGGGCACTTGCATTCAACACATCAACGGTGGCGGTATTCGTGCTACTTGTATTTAATCGATACGTCACTTGGTAAGCTGAGAAAAAATGTGGATCAAGTGTCAATTAATGCAAAACAGAACAGTATCCTGTGTTCTGCAACATCCTAAAATGATAACTACAACCTATAGATCATACTGTCATAAATTTCAAGGTGATTATGGAGCAGGATAGATCTGGTGTTCAGGTTGAGATACTAAATTGGAGCAAGACCAATTTTGGTGGGATCACAGAAATAATACCAAGTGTTCATTGGGTTGATTGTTTTCTGGCGAAGGTGTACTTGGTAAGTGGGGGGCCTTCAAAAGTGAAATTTTGAGAGGACAAAGCTTGTATGTTCCTGTCAGAAAAAAAATGCAAGGGTATCAGTTTAAGTGAACCTTGGTTTTCAATAGTTATTGAGGCCCTGGTTAAGAAAAAGGACATGCACAGCAGGTATAGGTAGGAGGGAGCAAATGAGGTACTTCAGTAGTATAAGAAATTCAGGAGAACACTTAACGAAGGAAATCAGGAAAACCTAAAAGGCCTAAGGTTGATCTGGCAGACAAGATGAAGGAGAATCCCAAGGGCTTCTACAATATTAAGAGCAAAAGGACAGCAAAGGACAAAACTGGTCCTCTGGAAGATCAGAGTGGTCATCTAGGCATGGAGCTGAAAGAGATGGGGGGAGGCAAAAGAACAGTAAGGTCATGGACCGCATTAAGATTACAGAGGAAGATGTGTTTGCGGTCTTGAGGAAAATTAAGGTGGTTAAATCCCCAGGACCAGACAAAGTGTGGGAGATTAGTGCAGAAATTGCAGGGGTCCTAGCAGAGATATTTAACACATAGTTAGCCACAAGTGAGCAGGCGGAAGACGGGAAGATAGCTAATGCTCCGTTGTTAGAAAGGACCTAAGAATAAGCCAGGAAATTATAGGCCGCTGAGCCTGGTGCTGCAGTGGGTAAGTTTTTGGAAAGTATTCTAAGGGATGGGATATATAAGTATTTGGATAGACAGGAAATAATTAGGGATAGTCAACATGGCATGGTTCATAGTAGGTCATGTCTAACTGATCTTACAGGTTTTTTGAGGAAGCTACGAAGAAAGTTGATGAAGGCAAGGTAGTGGATGTTGTCCACATAGACTTTAGCAAGGCCACTTGGGAAGTTGATCAAGAAGGTTCACTCACAGGGCATTCAAGATGTGGTAATAAATTGGATTAGACATTGGCTTTGTGGGAGAAACCAGAGAGTGGTAGTAGATGGTTGCCTCTCTGACTGGAGGCCTGTGACCAGTGGTGTGCCACAAGGATTAGTGTGGGTTTATTGCTGTTTGTCATCTAGACCAGTGATCTGGATGATAATGTGGTAAATTGGATCAGCAAATTCGCAGATGACACTGAGCTTGGGGGTGTAGTAGACGGCCAGGAAGACTATCAAAGATTGCAGTGGGATCTGGACAGGCTGAGAGAAAGCAGATGGCATTTAATGCAGACAATTGTGAGGAGTTGCACTTTGGGGGTCAGACATGGGTAGGACTTACATGGTGAGTGGTAGGCCACATAGGAGTGTGGTACAACAGATGAATCTGGGAATACAGATTCATAATTCCTTGAAATTGGTACCACAGGCAGACAGGGCTGTAAAGAAAGCTTCTGACACATTGGTCTTCATAAACCAAAGTACTGAGTACAGGAGATAGGATGCTGAAGTTGTGCAAGACATTGGTAAGGCCTAATTTGGTCATGGGTTAAGGGTGAAAGGTGAAATCTTTAAGGGGAACAAGGGGCAGTTTCTTCTCTCCAAGGTTGCTGAGAGCATGGAACAAGCTGAAAGTGAATTCATGGATAGTGAAAAAGCCTAATTTTTTTCTTTCTCTGAATTCAATTTATAACAATTATGATAGAGTGGAACTTGATCTTGTGTTTTTGTATAAAGCAGACAGTTTTATATTGGCTGCTGGTATTACATCCCATTTGTTTCATTGACTGTTGCACAAGGACTATGGGGGAGAAGTGGGAGATGGTTACTGAACTAACATTTGTTTTAAGCTTGCAACCCTGAGAAATTTCTCTCCAATCTTCCTGCATTCATTTGTATTTGTTGGCTTTACAGCATATTAGTTCTTTCACTCAATAAAATCATGAATTTACTATAATCCTTTTCATATAGGCAAGTGAGACTTTGAGAGAATTACTATTTCATATGGATTCATAGCAATACTTTTTTTGCAGTTCCCTGGAATTTTGAAAGTTTTCCATTAGAAAGTTAGTTGTTATATTCAACTTAGATGTAAACCATTCTGCCCGGCAGTGTTTTCGGGGAGCCACAATAGCGTAGCGATTAGCACAATGCTTATTAGAGCTCAGGGTATAGAGTTTGATTCCAGTGTCATCTGTAAGGAGTTCATACATCCTACCCATGGAATGCATGAGTTTTCTCTGGGTCCTCCAGTTTCCTGTCACAGTCCAAAATCATACAGATTGGTAGGGTAATTGGTCATTGTAAATTGCCCTGTGATTAGGCAAAGGTTAAATTGCTGGGCACTGCAGCTCAAAGGGCCTATTCTGTGCTGTATCTCTAAATAAACAGAATGCGCTCTCTTACGTGTATTCAAATAGAGTAGTTAGGAAGGGAGAAATAAGAAAAAGTCATGCCCTTGTTATCACATTTCTTTGTTTGGCTTCATTCCATGATAGGTTCTCCATGAGTTTTGCATATTCAGAGATAATTAAGGACTACAGTTTGAGTAGCCCTTATCTGAAATGCTTGAGGCTGGAAGTGTTTTGGATTTTGGAATATATAACAGCATAGCTTGGGATCACCATCATTTCAATTTATGTGCTACTGGTAAGTAGTCTTTGTCTTAGATTTGCTCTTCACAGTTAAGTACTTAACGGTAAAAATATTACATATTATTAATATATAATATGAGCAGAGTAACAAAAGCACACAGCAAGAGGATCCGTGAAACAACTGTTGGACAGCAACAAACAATGGCAGGCTTTCACTCTCCACCTGTGTTTTGATTAAATGGTTACAGTACACTGTATTTGTATTTCGCTTTTTCTAAATGTTTTTATACCTTATATAAAACCATCAGCATGGCAGATTTCAATCACAAACAAGAGAAAAGCTGCAGATGCTGGAAATCCGAGCAACACACACAAAATGCTGGAGGAGCTCAGCAGGCCAGGCAGCATCTATGAAAAAGAGTACAGTCAATGTTTCGGACTGAGACCCTTTGAGACCTGTCAAGACATTGACTATACTCTTTTCCATTGATATTCCCTGGCCTGCTGAGTTCCTCCAGCAACTTGTGTCTGTTGCTAGCATTGTAGGATTGTCCTGGTGTTAGATTTTCATCAGTGACGCTTTAAAAATGTAATGCCATTATGTAAGGTATAAAAACAATCAGATATCATTGACCTGTTCTGGTGCTAGATATTCGTGATCAGCAGATGCTTTAAAATTTTAATGCTGTGCCTTTTCTTAAGTTTCTGCAACTGGCCTGCTGATATTCAGTACTACCTTCAATTTTCACTTCATCATGATAGATCTTTTGATTATCAGTTTACTGTTAAGTGGCATATGTTCACACCGACACTGATGACGCATGATCGAGATTTTCACTTTTCACTTTTTGCTATGTTTTTCTATCTTTCATGTGACAGCTCACTTCTCAGTACTGTCTGTCGTCCGCAGAGATCTGAACATTGCCTGAGAATCTTCTTGTGGAATTTTACATTTGTGATGTCATGTCAGTGCTCAAAAAAAAATTGGATTTCGCAGGTTTTCAGAATTTGGAAATTTGGACAAGAGGTATTCAACCTGAGTTGTAATCTTATGTTCTTCCATCACTTCCACAGCCCTACACTCCCTGTATCATACTTAGTAAAAAGGCTGTTGTGTCCTTATTTACATTTACGCCATGATTCCACTATATTTACCCAGAATGATCCCATTAGGTTCTGTTGGAGGCTGCCAAACTAAACGCACAGATGTTGTTCGAACCTCTGGAAACAGAATCCCCACAGGAGGTCCAGGCACTGAGAAATAAAAATGATTAAAGCATTATTTTTGAAACTTAACCTTTCCACATTAGTTGTATTGATTCAGGACCTCTTTTTATGAATTATACATTGCCCTTGAAAACCAGCTTTCAGTCATTTCTTCAATCAGCTCTTTGCTCTGGTGCTAATTTTCTCTGATTTGCAGGAAGCAATAAATTCTCATATTTTTGCACCAGGTACAGACGATAAAACTGGTTAATTGATCTTTATTGAAACCTATGCTTTATCTTTTCACATCAAAATTTAAAAATAAAATCACGCAATCATTTACGTAATCACGCCCAACATGAGAAGAGGGAGTAAAATACTAACGATGTCAAATTAATACTTCTTTGAAGTGTACTAAAATGCTATAACTGAATGTAGCTGGTATATAAAAAAAAAGAGTTCAATAAGGCAGTAAAAAATTAAAGTATATCTGCTGAATTTTCTTCAAAACAACACATTTCACATCATATACAGTGACAATAAACCTGACTCTGATTCTGATCTCTACAGCCTAACCCAATGTCACCATGACTCCAACCACAACAGCTGAAGCCAGCCACTAGCAACATTATGAAAACTTAATTACTCTACCAACTCACTTTATGCTGTTTTGCTGTCCGATCGATGTTGGCTGTCAAAATGCTCCAAATTAGTAAATACTTGGACAAGTGTCCAATTGTAAAGTGATGGGAATTATAATTTGATTGACAGCATTATAAATAAAGGTTTATGCTGGGTTTTTTTTGACTTGCATTGGATTAGTTTAAACCTCAAGCAATGGATGATAAGACAGTGACAGTAATCAAGACAATGTCATCACCACTGCTCAGAAATTGCTCCATTTCTGGGCGGCACAACAGCATCGTGGGTAGCCTTAAAGTTACTACGGAAGGTTGCAGGACGAGTGAGAATTTCATGTTTGGTATTCACAAAACAGTATTGTTGAGTGACTGTAAAACTGATATTGTACTGGAAATTCTCGTAGTCTTCAGTATGTAGCACAGGCATGGTGATTCCTGAAGGCAGACCTCATGAATGCTCCATAATTCTCCTAGCCACTGGTATGCCTAGTGAAACAAGTGGATGAAACAAAAATTGTTGAGGCTGGGAGAGGGAATCAGAAGGATCTGGACAGGAGTCCATGGCAGACATGACATCCATGCAAGGAGACCACAATCCTTCTGGGGTATACAGCCATGTTTTTGCCGCGACTTTTCCCAAACAGGCCCTTGTCGGGATACGAATGCACTTTTAGAATACCGGCATTTTAGGGAAGTCACATGTCAGGCAAATGGTCAGCACAACTCTCCTTGCTCCTGTGGGTTGACATTTCTGTTCCTTGGAGCATGGAATTTAGATCTTAACATTGTATGTGGTAACATATGAGTACTTAGATAATAAATTTACTTTGAACTTTGAATTTCACAAATGCAGCACTATAGTACAAACTAAGCTGCAGTGGAGATCAGCAACCAGGAATGGTCCTCAGGATAGGATGAGAAGAATGGCCTTGGTCCTGATCTATGTAGGTAGGGAAGGCTGGGGACATATTTGGTGCTTCTTGAAATTATAGAGATGACAAGCAAACTTTGCAGATTGAATGTTGGTCCTTAAGGCCCTTAATATTTTAGCAGAACTGGGTTAATGAAGCCTGGCTAATCTGTAAGTAAATGAAAACAGCTGTTTTTTGGAGCTGTGGTGTCAACAATCATTGTGCATTGCACTACAGTTGGAGTGTATCCGAGCAGACAAAAGAGCAAATGAAAAATCCACTGAAAAATGAGGAAACAATATTCTCATCATCTTTTCTGCAGGTTAATCAAATTTTGAATGGGAGAGTTCTGCTTTTGTAGAGCCGTGTGAATAAGATGTTTATTATCAGACCTCAGCTGATTGGAAAATGAAAATGGAGTTTATAATCATTCATCTGCTTTATTTATCATGGAAAAAATACCAACCATCATCTAGGGTTCTCTTAAGAATGGGTGGGAAGCTTGGCATTCCATCTCCAATTCTGGTAAAAGCAAGGACTTGGATCTCATACAGCACAAACTTCCCCAAGTCAGTAAGTTGAACAGCGTGTGTAGTGTTGCCTTCAATGGTCTTGAACTTCATAGGAACTTCCAAGTCCTTCTCCTTGTAAAGGACCTATATTCAAATATAGTAAAATGCACACACAGTATGAAAATTAAAAAATATTACATATTCATCTTTTTATAAACTGAAAACAATTTAATTCTGATTTATTATTCAGAATGCAAACTTAGCATTTTAATCTTTTCCATGAGAAGGTTATGATAGTATAGGAAGATGCCTGCAGATTTTAAGTTGATTTCATTGTGCCTCAATAGATGGAAATTTTTGTGACCATCAAGATAGTCACATGGAACAGATTAAAGGATACAATGCCAATAGTTTCAGTAAAAAGCAACATGACGAAGCACATGGAAACTTAAGACATTGGGACTTTGTTCAGCTCTCTGTACAGCATATTCCATTGTTTCTGTCAACATTTCTCATAATACTTGTGCTCTTTCCATGTAATATTGCAGATTTATTTCTGAGGAATCATGGCCATATGGTTGAGAGTGTTTCACAATATTCTCAGAGGCAGAATGTTTGCACGTCTTTTCTGATTGGAAGCTAAGGAGTTATAGAAGGTTGTCTGTATCATTCCAAGGTTGCTTGAGAAATGTGCAGGCACAGAAAGATAGAGCACTGAAACATGCCCTCCAGACCAATCATCCATCCACTTACAGCAATCCTACATCAATTCTACTCTTTTATTGTCCCATTTTCTAATCAACTGTCCCCACATTTCACCATTCACCTACATATTCAGGGCAACTTATATACACACACACATATATATCTTTTATGTTCTTATTTTTATGTTGAATTAAAATGCTTCACTTTTATGAATCTTTAACCATCAGGAGTAATAACAACTTGCCTTATAGCCAAGGACGAGTCCATTACGATTCTGTTGTGGAACCTCGTTCCACTTGACCAGGATACTGTTTGAATTGACAGCAAGGGAAGAGACATTTGTTGGTCCTGAGGAAGGAACTAAAGAGATAAGGAAGAGAATTATACATGGAGAATTATATATAGTCAGAATGAGGATTTTAATGGGATCACAAGAATTCTAAAACCAGTGACAGAACCTATAAAAATATTAGCTAAAGTCACAGTAATGGACTCAACCCAGGCAAGAATAAAAGAGTAAAATACTATAAACCAAGGTTATTCCCTGAGTTTTTGCATTCCTGCATTCAACTCTATTTTGAAGTTTTTAATTATATCTTTAATTGAATATCATCCCAGTTATCAATTGTGTTTTCGGAGAATTAAATTCTTCAGAAGTAAAGATTATATTTTCTTGTTCTGTTTATTAAAACCTAGAAGCAACGTACTGGTTCATCTCCTTTCTACCTCATATATATCGACCCTAACCACCTCCATAGGGAAAAACAAACTCAAAAATATTTACAAGATCCTGTACTAAATACTAAAATCCCTGGATTTAATGGGGAGCTCTGCCTATATTCCTGGAGCCATGGCAGGCCTTTACTGTGCAATCCTCTCCAATTACTAATTGGGTTTCCCAGAAAATTAAATCCTTCTGAGATTAAATATTTAAAAGGAAAAAAAATATGCAATGCTACAAGTCAATAATCATTTTCATTTTTTGCTAAGCCATTGAAAATCATGCTGGTTTACATACTGATTCATTTCACAGCACTTAACATCCATTGTTAGTGCTTGTAGACTGTAATCCTAATCCCGGCAGTCTTCTAAGACCTGAAAAGACCCGGAATGTGGCAGGTTTCATATATCACAGTGAAACTGATTAAAAGACAGGTTAGCATTGTCAGACAACTTAAAGAAGAACACAAGAGACAAGATTAGCTGGGGTTACTTTCTTTAGCTCAGAGGGAACTGAAGAGAGAATTAACAAACTGAGTAAAGATAATGAAAGACCTCCATAGAGTGAATAGAAGGCATCCATTTTCCAGATCAGTGACATCAATAATAAGAGGCAATAGGTTTAAGAAATAAGTAGGGTTAGATGTAAAAAACCACACTCACTCAAGGGGTGAAGAATATGAGAAATTCATTCTCTTAAAGTGCGGAAGGTCAGGGACAAGGGAGCGGCATAGAGAGTGATTCATGTGGAAAGTGGGGTGGGAGTGAGGGATGGAAAGGTGTGCCTAATGCTATGATCCCAATGGAGATGGTGGAGTTTGCGGAGAATGATGTGTTGGATATGGAGGCCCGTGGGATGACATGTAAGGACTAGGGTAACCCCATCACAGTTATGATAGAGGTGGGGAAGAGGATGGGGTGAGGGAAGACTTGTGGGAAATGGAGGAGATGTGGGTGAGAGCAACGTCAATGATGGTGGAGGAGATGTGGATGACTGGAGAATAAAGGACTCAAGGAAATTGTGGATTTGGGCTGGAAAGGGTGAAGATTAGTGCAGTAGTTCAGAGTGGGGTGGAGGTAAGCATGAAGGCAAGTCACTGACTTACTTAAAGGATATCCCAAACCACAACTGAGCTGGAGTAACCAAGTTATCCAAGAATTACCCAGTGAAAGGACAATAGGGATAATGTGGTCTACAGTAAATTCTGCTGCAATGCTCCAGGCTGCATCACTGTCTGGTATGGGGGGGGGGGAGGGGGGGGGAGCTACTGCACACAACCGAAAGAAGCAGCAGAGGGTTGTAAATTTAGTTGGCTCCATCTTGGGTACGAGCCTATAAAGTACCCAGGACATCTTCAAGGAGTGGTGTCTCAGAAAGGCAGCATCCATTATTAAGGACCTCCAGCACCCAGGGCATGCCCTTTGCTCGCTGTTGCCAATGGGTAGGAGGTACAGAAGCCTGAAGGCACACACTCAGTGATTCAGTAACGGTTTCTTCCCCTCTGCCGTCTGATTCATAAATGGACGTTGAAGATTTGGATACTACCTCATTTTTAAAAATATATAGTATTTCTGCTTTTTGCATGGTTTTTAATCTATTCAATATACATAGACTGTAAATGATTTAGTTATTTATTATTATTATTGTTATTTTATTTTGTTTGTTTTCTTCTATATTATGCATTGCATTGAACTGCTGCTGCTAGGTTAACAAATTTCACATCACATGCCAGTGATAATAAACCTGATTCTGATTTTGAGTAAAATTAAATCACTTTACAGTACGAGGAAGTCAGGAGGATCCGCTCCATTTTCTGGAGGGTCACCATGATTTTCTCCAGGTAAATACAGATTTTCGATTATGCTAAAGATAATGATGAGGCACTAAAAATGACAGCATCGAGCATTTAATTTTCTAAACAGCAAAATATGATAAATTTGAGGCAACACATATAAAATGGTGGAGCAACTCAGGTTTGTTGAAGGATTTCAGCCTGAAATGTTGACTATCTATTCTTTGGGCCAGATGGCCTACTCCAGCTCCTTTTTCTTAGGTTCTTCTGTTCTCTTCATGGATGCCGCCAAACTTACCAAGTTCCTCCAGCATTTTGTGTGTGTTGTTCTGGATTTCCAGCATTTGCAGAATATCTTCTGTCCAAAAATTTAAGGCAATGGCTGAGAAGCAAGGTTGGCCTAAATATGTCTTTGTCAGCTGAAATAAATAACTTTTTTTCTTTGCCAACCTTATGATTCCAGAGAAAGCAGAAATGTTGGCTCATTTTCTTAGAGTACTGTAACATGCATGCTAATCCAGCTAGAGAACCAACCTGAGGCCTCTTTACTTCAAGTAGTTCCACTAGTTGCTGCTTAAACAAAAGAACTTTCAGCAAGACCTCGTGTTTTGAAAGTTAATTTTAGCAACAAGGTCAATTTTCAGAAAAGTTAGACTGCAGGAAGCCATATTAAAGAGCGTTCTTCCTGCAGAAGGGGACGATGCAAGAGTATTATCCTCTGGTATGTGAGGTGCCCCTTTGAAGTGATAGCAGTATCTTCCTCCGCAAGTGACGTTTCCTCAATTGACAGCTTTGAATTAAAATTGTAGGAATTGCAGATTTTTGTTTTGGTCTTGCAAGATGAGTTATGTGTAGCAGATTCATAAGAGGTTTTATTTAAATCAACAAGCTGCCTCATCCACTGTATATTGCACATTATGCAACGCAAACTGCTCATATTAAATACTAAATTAAATTTGTATTCTAAACTAATTATATTTAAATACTAAATATAATAAATCTAAACAAGTTATAATAAACCTAAACAGAAAGGTAAATGGATAACATTTTCAGCTGCTTCAATGTTAGTGGTGCTAGAAAATTTGTGAACCCTGTAGAATTTTCTCTATTTCTGCATAAATGAGGTAAAATGTGATCAAATTTTCACGTAATTCCAAAAACTAGACGAAGAGAACCCAATCAAATAAATAACACAAAATATCATACTTGTTCATTTATTTATTGCGAAAAATTATGCAATATTACATGTATTTGTTGGAAAAAGTATGTGAACCTTTGCTTTCTGTAGCTGGTGTGACCCCCTTGTACAGCAATAACTTCAGCCAACCATTTCCAGTAACTATTGATCAGTCCGACACATCGGTTAGGAGGAATTTTAGGCCATTCCTCCTTGCAAAACTGCTTCAATTCTGGGATGTTGATGGGCTTCCTTGCATGAATGCTTGCTTCAGGTCCTTCCGCAACATTTCTATAGGATTAAGGTCAGGACTTTAACTTGGCCATTCCAAAACACGAATTTTCTTCTTTTTAAACCACTTTTTTGTTGATTTACTCTTGTCTTTTGGATCATTGCTCTGTTGCATTATCTAACTTCTATTTTGCTTCAGGTGAGGGTCTCCTACCCTGATAGTCTCCTGTAAAATATCTTGATACAATTTTGAATTCATTGTTCCCTCAACGATTGCAAGTTGTCCAGGCCCTGAGGCAGCAAAGCAGTCACAAACCATGGTGCTCCTTCCATCATGCTTCACAGCTGGGATGACATTTTGGTGTTGGTGTGCAGTGTCCCTTTTCCTCCAAACATAACAATGTGCATTTCTGCCAGAAAGTTCAACTTTTGTCTCATCTGTGCACAGAACATTGTCCCGGAAACATTGTAGAACATCCAGGTGGTCTTTTGCAAACTTGAGATGAGCAGCAATGGTTTTTTTTTTGGAGAGCAGTGATTTCCTCCATGGTGTCCTTCCATGAACACCATTTTTGTTCTGTGTTGTCTTATAGTGGATACATGAACAAAGACTTCAGCAAGCCCTAGTGATATCTGCAGATCTTTTGCTGTTACCCTTGGGTTCTTTTTCATCTCCTTCAGTGTTGCACATTGTGCTGCTGGTACGACTTTTGCAGGCTGCCCACTCTGAGGAAGAGTAGCAACAGTACTGAGTCTGCTCCATTTGAAGACAAGTTCTCCTACTCTGGACTGATGAACACACTGGTCGTTAGAAATGTTTTTGTAGCCTTTTCCAGCTTCATGCATCTCTACAATTCTTTTTCTAAGGTCCTCTGAAAGTTGTTTTGACTGAGGCATGGTGCACATGAACAGATCTTTCTCAAGAGCAGGCTCTGTCAGTAATCTTTGTGCGTCTTTTTTTATATAGGACAGGGCACCTCTGCATCTCACACCTTTAATCTCATCTCACTGACTGGAACACCTGACTCCAAATAGCTTTTGATGAAGGCATTACCCCAGAGGTTACATACTTTTTCCAACAAATACATGTAATATTGCATCATCTTTCTCAATAAATAAATGAATAAGTATAATGCTTTTTGTGTTATTTATTTAATTGGGTTCTCTTTATCTAGTTTTAGGACGCGTGAAGAATTGATCACATTTTACCTCATATTTATGCAGAAATAGACAAAATTCTATAGGATTCACACTTTTCTAGCATCACTGAATATATCAAACCAAAGATCTGATCATTGACTGCAGGAGGAGGAAACCGGAGGTCTATGAGCCAATCCTCAGCAGATCAGAGGGAAAGAGGGTCAGTAACTTTATATTCCTTTGGTGTTAGTATTTCAGAGGATCTGTCCTGGGCCAAATGCCATTCCAAAGAAGGCACGGCAGTACCTCTACTTTCCTCAATGTTTGAGAAGATTTGGCATGTCATCGCAAACTTTAACTAACTTCTATAGATGCACAGAGGAGAGAATACAGACTGGTTGCATCATGGTCTGATATGGAAACACCAGTGCCTCTGAATCAGGAGTGCAGGGCAAGCTGGAGCACACTCGGCAAGTCTTTAAGAAAAAAGCCGAACTAAACAATCTAATTAATTAGGTGCCGCCCAGGGTGATTTGAGTATCTCAGCAACTGCTGATCTCAATAGACAATAGATGCAGGAGTAGGCCATTTGTGCCTTCGAGCCAGCAGATGTGATTATGGCTGATCATCCACAATCAGTAACCTGTTCCTGCCTTCTCCCCATATCCCTTGACTCTGCTATCTTTAAGAGCTCTATCTAACTCTTTCTTGAAAGTATCCAGAGAATTGGCCTCCACTGCCTTCTGAGGCAGAGCATTCCATTGATCCACAACTCTCTGGGTGAAAAGGTTTTTCCTCAACTCCGTTCTAAATGGCCTACCCCTTATTCTTAAACTGTGGCCTCTGGTTCTGGACTTCCCCAACATCGGGAACATGTTTCCTGCCTCTAGCGTGTCCAATCCCTTAATAATCTTATATGTTTCAATCAGATCCCCTCTCATCCTTCTAAATTCCAGTGTATACAAGCCCAGTCGCTCCAATCTTTCAACATATGACAGTCCCGCCATCCCGGGAATTAACCTCGTGAACCTCTGCAGTACTCCCTCAATAGCAAGAATGTCCTTCCTCAAATTTGGAGACCAAAACTGAAAACAATACTCCAGGTGGGGTCTCACCGGGGCCCTGTACAGCTGTAGAAGGACTTCTTTGCTCCTATACTCAATTCCCCTTGTTATGAAGGCCAACATGCCATTAGCTTTCTTCACTGCCTGCTGTACCTGCATGCTTACTTTCAGTGACTGATGATCAAGGACACCTAGATCTCATTGTACTCCCCCTTTTCCTAACTTGACACCATTCAGACAGTAATATCTCCTGGGATTTTTATGCACAACAGACTCTGGAGTTTACAAAGAATGTGCCAAAAACAAAAAAAAAATCCAATGAGTGGCTGAAAACATCTTGTTAAACCCACTCGCTGGATTTTTTTTTGTTTTTGGCACCATTCTTTGTAAACTCCAGAGTCTATTGTGCGTAAAAATCCCAGGAGATCAGCAGTTTCTGAGATACTCAAATCACGCTGGGTGGCACCTAATTAATTAGCTTGTTTAGTTCAGCTGTTTTCTTAAAGATGAGTCAGTGTGCTCCAGCTAGCATTGCATCCCTGATCCCCAAGAATGGAAAAGTCTAAAAGAAGTAGTGAATACAGCCAGTCCATCACTGAGCACATCTATAAGGAGTGCTGTCGCAGGAAAGCAGCATCTACCATAAAGAGCATCCAGGCCATATTCTCTTCTCACCGCTGCCATACTGGAACCTTAGGTCCAACACCACCATGATCAGGAACAGTTTTTACCTCTCGACCATCAGGCTCGTGAACCAGAGTGGACAACTCACCCCAGCACTAACAAGAGAAAATCTGCAGATGCTGGAAATTCAAGCAACACACACAAAATGCTGGTGGCTGGAGGAACTCAACAAGCCAGGCAGCAGCTATGCAAGTACAGTCGACATCTCATCCTGAAACACCGACAGTACTTCTTTCCATAGATGCTGAGTTCCTCCAGCAGATTGTGTGTGTCACCCCAACACTGAACTGTTTTCACAACCTATAGACTCACTTTCAAGGACTCTGCAACTCATATTCTCAATATAATTTATTACTTATTATATCATTTTTCTTATTTTCTTTTTGTATTTGCACAATTTGTTTGCCTTTGTGAGTAGTTTTTTACTGATTCTATTGTATTCTTTGTATCTACTCTGAATGCCTGTAAGAATATGAATCAGGATAATAAATGGTGACATATATATACTTTGAAAACAGATTTACTTTTAACTTTGACCTTTAAATTTTGTTACACTTCACAGCAAATCATATCTTTCATAATCAAAAATACTATGTAGAGAACTTATATACCTGCTGATAGTAAAAGATATAGTGCCAATGAAGCATTTTTATGAGTAACTCTGCACAAGTATGTAATTTATATTATCTAAAGCTCTGAAACAGGAGTAGACTAAGTGCCTGCAACAAAATACTTTGGAGATGTCATTACTGTCTCAGTGAAGGATCGTCTACATTGCAGTTTTCATTAAAAATGGAACACCACGTATCAACTATCAACCTTTCAGCACATCAATAATACTACATTTTTATTACTTGTTGAAATTAAAAGGCCTTCCTATTGTTTTCAGCTTTGTTTGCATCTGTAGGGAGCTTCACATAAAGGAAAAGTTGCCATTAGCTTTGGATTGAAGAGAACAGGTAGATTTGCAACTGTACCAGATATTTAATAGTGAGGGAATAACATGAACCTGCCACATTGCTAGGATTAGAATTAAGGAATTCCTTTTAGAATTCATACAATCAATACTATTGATTTGCATGGTTCTTAAAAACCTTTTCACCATTTGATTGAAAACAACTGGATAAGAAATTCAATCAGTATTGATACAAGAATAAAATAGAAAGGGGAAGGAGAGAGTGAAGGGGGTAAAATATACTCAGGAGAAGGGGGAAGGTTTAGCTCAAGAGAAACATCAAGGGTGATTTGTGATGACAAGAAAGTGCCTTGTAAACCTCCCTTGATTATCAAATATTCATTATTAAAGATAAAAATTTGCTTTATTTGTCACATTTATTGAACAACCAATGAAACACATTGTTTGCATCAAATCAAATCAGTGAGGGTTGTGCTGGGCAGCCCACCAGTGCAGCAACACTTCAGCTGCCAGTTAGCATGCCCACAACTCACTAATCCTAACCCTTACATCTTTGAAATAGAGGAGGAAACCGGAGCACCTGGAGGAAACTTGCGTAATCACGGGGAGAATGTACAAACTCCTCACAGACAGCAGCGGGAACTGAACCCCCATTAGTCACCACTGGTGGCTGTAAAAGCATTATGCTAACTGCTATGCTGACCCGTTATATCTGAGATTAGGCGGTGTGGCTCGAAGGACCAGAAGAGCCTATTCTGTGCTGTATCTCTAAATAAAAAACAAATAAGACAGTCACACATATTTATCCATTTTTTTTTTTACAAGTCATCACAGGACATGCTTTCAAATTTTACTCGTGATTTTTTTTTTAGAATTTTTATAAAAATTGCTTGCGCCGTTTTTTAGTTGTGGGGCCAAGGTTAAAGAACTTCGTGGAGAGAAGGGGTAATTGAACTTCTGACTTTATCAACTTGGATCCCATTGTTGCCCAAATTGCCTCCAGTGACCAACTGCATCTTCTCGTCCCTGCCTTCACCAACAGCAGAGCAGTTTCGTGGGTGGTGGCTGGACACGGAGTCATAAATTATGGAACCGTGAGAGATACAGCATGGCAAAAGGCCCTTTGGCTCACTGAGTTCTGTGCTGGCCATTTATCAAGGATCAGGATTAACTTTATTTGCCATATACTGTACATTTACATATACTAGGAATTTGTTGTGGGGTATTGGTGCAAAAAACAACAGCCTTCAACAATTATAACGAATTATATAAAGTTATAAGCACAGATATGGACAATAATTGCATAAATACAATGAAAACTCATTGTAGAAAGTGGTTTAAAGTATTTCTAGTTCAGTGACTGAGGTAATAGATAGGGGGCGGGTACCAACTAGAATGGTTGAACAGATTAATTCCCAGGGGTAAGAAATTTTAAAGATGGTTTTAATAGCCCAATAGCACATTCCAGAAGGTAGCTTTTAGAAGAGAAGTGCTTTCCTGGGTTGGTAGTGTCCACAAAGACTTTTTCTTTGTCCTGGATGCATACAAATCCTGCAGTAATGGTACACTCCAGACAGAGGCCTTTCCTGCTGTCCTGACCATTCACTGTAGCTTTCGTATGTTGAGACAATTCTGCACCAAACCAGACAGTAATGGCTGATGTGAGGACGCTCTCTCTGATGACAGTGTAGAATTGCACCAGTATGTTCTGGGGAAGATAGAATTTTACCAATCAACACAAGAAGAACATCTTCTGCTGAGCTTTTTTGCTAATGAAGGTGATGTGGTTCTCCCATGTGAGATCCTGTGATGCCCAGGAACCTGAATGTTGAAACAGTGCTGACTGTAGCGCTGCTGATGATGAGTGGATGGAAAGGAAACACACTTCTCCTGAAGTCGATATGCATGTTCGTGGTTTTGAGGGCATCAGCTGCAAATTGTTGTGATTGTACCAGGACTAATTTATAGTAATTCCTTTTACTGTCACCACATTCTCATCACCTCCTCAAATCTCACCTCTCACCCACACACATGGGCCATTTGACTGTGGTCAATTATCTACCAACCCACACTTTCTTTGGGATGTGGGAGGAAACTGGAGCACGTGGAAAAAACTTAGTCTGAGGAAGAACGTGTAAACTCTACACAGACAGAATCTGAGGTTAGGTGTCTGGTGCTGTGAAGCAGTAGTTCTTCTAGATATGCCCCTGTGCCATCTTGAGGGGATGACAGAGAGATCTTCGGTGAAGAGACTCAGCTGGAAATTTTGGAAATTTAATTATTCTAGACCATAGGCCAAGAGGTAAGATCTATATGCCCAAGATGGGGCAGTTCTGATACATTTGCTGCTAATGGAGGCAAGATATTTACAAAGTAAACACAGTAACAGCATTAAGTTTATGGATCCTTCAAACTTCTCCACAGCTCTGGCAAAACCATTAGATGTGAAAACATAAATGAAACCCAAAAGCTGCATTAGCTGACTTGAAAAAGAAAATATCCAGATATCAGGATTCATAAATCACCATAGCCTTGTTCCATCTGCTTAGCTGCTGGTGAATGTTTCTTGAATGGGAATAGTTCTTTCTGCTATCTTTCTGCAAATTAAGATTCACTTCCTTTTCTGATGAATGGTCTCTGTCCTGAAATATTAACTCTTTTCCTGTTTCCACAGATACTACCTTGCGTTCAACAATTATTTCCGTGATTTTCTGCATTTATCTCAGATTTCCAGTGTATGCAGCTATTTTTGATTTTCATTTAATGGAGATGGTAGTGGTTACCTTGAATGGTACAGCACAGCATGGCACAGCACACCTGAGCCGACCACATCAATTCAAATTGCAAATCTACTTGCATATAGTTTATATCCCTCAATCCTACACCTGTTCATGCGCTGTCTTAGTGCCTCTTACACATTGCTATGGCCTCTGCTTTTTCCACTTCCTTGGCAGTGCATTCTAGGTACTTAACACTGAGTAAAAAAAAAACCTGCTTTGTAAATCTTTTTTAAACTTTTCCCTTCTCACCTTAAATCTATACTCTCTAGATTTGGCATATGCACCCTGGAGAAAAGATGTGCCTCTCGACGTTTTATATAACTGGAATTGGAATTTGTTTATAATGTCACATGTGCTGAGGTACAATGAAAAAGCCTGTCTTCTCTACTGTTCGTTCTGATCAACGTGCACAGCACATTGTGGCAGAACAAAGTTAAACAATAACAATACAAAATAAACTGTAACAGCTACAGAGAAACTGCAGTGCTCGTACTGTAAACACAAAGAACAAGATATTAAAGAAACAGATTGTGAAGTCAAGAGTCCATTTTTATCAAACCAGGGAACCACTTAATAGACTTATAACAGCAGGGTTAACTGTGTCCTTGAACCATCTGGTGCACGCTTTTGTACTTTCTGTCCAGTGGAAGGGGAGGGGGGACGTCCAGGGTTGTTAGGGTCTGATTATGCTAGTTACTTTACTGAGGCAGTAAGAAGTGTAGAGAGAGTTCAGCAAGTGGGGCTGGCTTCCGTGATGTGCTGAGCTGCGTTCAAAACTCTCTCCAGCTTCTTGCACCACATGCAGAGCAGTTGCCATACCAAGTTCTTATACACCCACAGAGGATGCTCTCTACGATATATTGCTAACAATTGGTTATATACTTCTATCAGGTCATCCTCACCTTCTGGCAATTTTGGTGTCATCTACAAATTTAATAAACAGTCCACCTATATTTTCATCTATCATTTATGAGAATCAGAATCACGTTTACTATCACTGGCATATGTCGTGAAATTTGTTAACTTCACGGCAGCAGTACAATGAAATACATGATAAATATAGAAAATAAACCAATTACAGTAAATATATATGATAGATGAATTAAAAATAAGTGCAAAAAAAGAAATAATAATGAGGTAGTATTCAATGCCTATTTAGAAATCAGATGGCAGAGGGGAAGAAGCTGTTCCTGAATCGCTGAGTGTGTGCCTTCAGGCTTCTGTACCTCCTACCTGATGGTAACAATGAGAAGAGGGCATGCCCTGGGTGGTGGGATCCTTCATAATGGATGCCACCTTTCTGAGGCACCACTCCTTGAAGATGCCTTGGATTCTACGGAGGCTAGCACCTAGGATGGAGCTGACTAATTTTACAACTTTCTGTAGCTTCTTTTGATCCTGTGTAGTAGCACAGCCCCATTTCCTCCGTGTCCCCCATACCAGACAGTGATGCAGTCTGTTAGAATGCTCTCCATGGTCAATCTGTATAAGCTTACCAAGTGTTTTAGGTATCAAACTATCTTTAGGGAGTGACGTCTCAGAAAGACAGTGTCCATTATTAAAGACCTCCAGCACCCAGGGCATGCCCTTTTCTCACTGTTACCATCAGGTAGGAGGTACAGAAGCTTGAAGGCACCCACTCAGTGATTCAGGAACTGTCATAATGGGGAGGCGAAGGGAGTGGACCCAAAAGCAAAACACAGACACTGAACTCCCAGGAACAGGACTAGGCATGAGAAGGAAGCAAGGGAAGTGAGGAAGAAAGGACGCTGGACGTGACATAGGCCCCGGACGAGACAAGCTATCCGGGCCTGGGCTAGGACTTGACAAGGATAGCAGAACCAGGACATGGAACTGGGAACTAGGAGCCTGGGCTTGGACTCCGAGCCAGAGACTGGACAAGGACCCAGAACCTGGGTCTTGACTCAGGCTCGGACTCCAGAAGCAGGCGAGGACAAGACGTGGCTATAGTTCGAGGAGAGGCACAAGACTGGACAAGGAAGCCCCAGCACAGCACGAGGGAATCGCAGCACCAGGCTGGGCAAGGTACTCCTAGGCTGGGCGAGGCACATTGACAAGACGAGAACACAGAGCCCTGGGTCGAGGGAGAACAGGAACGCAGAACACAGAGCCGAGGGAGAGACAGGAACTTGGAACACCGAGCCAGGACCCCTCCTTGGGTACAGGACGTAGGGCCGAGACTCATTACACAGAACACTGTACACAATGAGACAGTTCCCAACACTAGGTAGCAGCAAAACAGCCAGACCTACCTAGCAAAGGCGTGGACACAGACAGACAATTCCAAACAGGGCGAGGCTCCAGACACAGGTTGCAGGCAGGGCTCCGGAGGGAAGGAAGGGAACAGTCCAACCTCAGGGTAACGGCAAGGACAGCCTGACTTGCCCCATGGAGGTGAAGACAGGATACCGACAGGACAAACCCACACAGACATGATACTGACAAGTCAAACTCCACAGAGACGAGGACAGGATACTGACAAGTCAAACTCCACAGAGACTAGGACAGGATACTGACAAGACAAACTCCACAGAGAGACGAGGACAGGACAAGACAAACCAGCAACCTGCCTTGAACCCAGGGCCACTTATATTCCTGGCCCCAAGATGAGAATCAGGTGCCTACAATTAAGCCCAAATGAGACAAGGGAACACTGGACGACCTGGAGTCTGGAGTCCACGGACCGGACTGTGAGCCAGAATGTGGATTACACGAACCGGGCCATGACAGGAACAGCTTCTTCCCCACTACCATCCAAATCCTAAAAGGACATTGAACCCGTGAACACTACCTCACTTTTTATTATACAGTATTTCTGTTTTTGCACATTTTTAATAATCTATTCAATATATGTAACTGATTTACTTGTTTATTTATTATGTTTTATTTTATTTCTCTCTCTACTAGATTATGTATTGCATTGAACTGCTGCTGCTAAGTTAACAAATTTCACATCACATGCCAGTGATAATAAACCTGATTCTGAAAAAATCTCTTTAAAGTCCAAATGAAATATAGCCACTGTCTTGCCTTCTTTATAGCTGCATTGATATGTTGAGACCAGGTTAGATCCTCAGAGATCTTGACACCCAGGAACATGATATTGCTCACTCTCTCCACTTCCGATCCCTCTATGAGGATTGGTTCCTGTTCCCTCATCCTACCCTTTCTGAAGTCCATAATCAGCACTTTGATCTTACCGAGGTTGAGTGCAAGGTTGTTGCTGCGACTCCACTCAACTAACTGGTATATCTTGCTCCTGTACACCCTCTCAGATTCATCTGAGATTCTGCCAACAATGTTGTATCATCAGCAAATTTATAGATGGCATTTGAACTAAACCTGGCCATACAGTCATCAATATAGAGAGGGAAGAGCAGTGGGCTACGCACAAATCCCTGAGGCATGGCAGTGTTGATATTCCGCGAGGAGGAATTATTATTACCAATCTGCACAGATTGTGATCTTCTGGTTAGGAAGCTGAGGATCCAATTGCAGAGGGAGGTACGGAGGCCCAGGTTCTGTAACTTATCGATCAGGACTGTAGGAACGATGGTGTCGGAGCTATAGTCAACGAATAGCACCCTGACATAGGTTTTTTTACTGTCCACGTGATCTAAGGCCACGTGAAGAGCCATTGAGATTGTGCTTGCCATAGACCTATGCGTACCACAAACAGCAGAGGTCGCAATTGAGTCCTGCGGAACAATACTGGTTGCCGAGCTCTCATCAGAAAAATACCTCTCCATTACTGCCCTTTGCCTTCTAAGGATCGGCTGATTTTTAATCCAATTTACTGGATAAGCCTACCATGAGGGACCTTGTTGAAAACTTCATTAAGGTTCATGTATATTAATCTACTGGTCTTACCCTAGTCAATCATGTTTGTCATCTCCTCAAAAATCTCAAATGACTTTGTAAGGTATGATCTCTCCTGCACAAACCCACACTGACTACCCGAAATGTATCTATGCTTTTCCATTTCTCAGTAGATCCCATTCCTCAAAATCTTCTCCAATAATTTCCCTGTTAATGACATAAGGCTACAAATTTCTGGTTTGGCTCCTTGCCCTTTTCAACCAGAGGAAGGGCACTGTCTGGATTCCAGGCCTCTAAGACCTTATTTGTGTTTAATCAGAAAACAATTTGTTAAGGCCTTAACAATTTCCTCTCTGGCAATAACCTAGGATAGATCCCATCAGGTCCTGAGACCTATCCACCTTAATGCTCTTCGAGGGACCAGACCCTCTCTTCTCCTTGATATCAACATGGTCTAGAATATCAGCTCCCCCTCCCTGATCTCATTATTCTCATGTCCTCCTTGGTGACCAACAAAGTGAAGTACCTTGCCCAGTTCCTCTGGTTCTAGACATGAATTCCCTCCTTTTCCCTTGAGTGGTCCTACCCTGTCCCTGAGTACCATCTTGCTTGTAATGTAAATGTACTATAGACATGAACTGGAGATAGATAAGCCAACAATTAAAATTAATGAACTAAATGAAGACTGATTCAACAAACCTCATCCACACCTTACTGATCTACATGGAACTCAGGACTCCCGGATTGTACACAAGAGTGCTGAGAACAGCCATTTTAAAGGTTGAGATCAAACCCTGTGCCAATACTTTAAACTCTGTTCTAAGTTCCAGATAGCGACCTTATAAGTGGTAGTGTATGAAAAGAATGCAAAAGCCTCAAGCTGCAGAGAGCATTGATTTAGAATCTAGTCTTAGACAAAGAAAGATCTCTTGACAAATGTCTGTAATAAATTTAAACGTTACTAAAAGGTAGAGTATCGAAGAACCTTCTGAGAAATCTGCAGTTACTTGACACTTAGGCAGCTTTCTGCAGCCCTTCCATAATGGGAAACACTGAGGGATTTTCCTGGCTGTAAGTTTCTTCACAAACAGATTACCACTGGAATTGTTAAGTTCTCTCAGTTGAGACGAGGAATCATTCAGATGTAAGTATTCTGCATTAGGAGAAACTCATTTTAACAATGTTTGCTAGCTACCACATACTGATTTCAGTTTTGGCTACCAATCAATATTGTTGAATACATTTAATTAACTGTTCATTATTGCCTTGATTAGCAATTGGCTTTCAGGTGAAGGAGGAAGAGGCAGCAACAGCGCTAGCTTACCATTCCCCATGACTTCACCCAACTGATTAGTTTTTTTTTACCCAAACTGAGGACTGTGTTTAGTGGCATTAATTGGCAGTCCTGAACAGCCGATTTATTACTTTACAACAACATGAAAAGTTATATTATCTAAATGCTATAAAGCACAAGACTGCTCTTTTAGACTATAATTTCTTCCCCCCCGCCCCACAAAAAAAATCTCGATTTCATTTGGGCTCAACAGAATTGGACTTCAAAGCAAATGGTATTCCAAGAAAACTGGTTACATATTAACAATTTAATTTGCTAAGAGAATAGTAGAAAGATCATAAAACTAACCTTTGAACTGTTCCATTCTCAGCCAAAAATCTAACAGTTACAGTCAACATGGAAAGTGAGAACAAGATCACATGGCATGGTGTTTTAGCATATTCCCTGTATAAGTTGTGTGGTAATAATTTAAAAACGAATAAAGTCATTTGAAACTTAAACTATATTGATTTAAGAACTTCTGTAGTTCTTGCAACTTGACTTTTGCTTATAGTTGAATTATCTTAATTTGCTAGATATTAAAATGTTTTGCAGTGACACTATGAAAAGTATTGGTGGACAATGAGTTGTTATTAGATTACTAAAGTTTAATTTTATTGCAAGCAGATGCCGCCCAGTACCTTGTTCAACTGGCTTTCATTCAACTGAGAAGCAAGTCAGCGAGTACTGGAAGGAGTTCTGATCAGGAGATGGATATTTTTGCCATTCAACAACAAAAACATATGCAGACTTCTAGAAAGAGACCTGATGTATCCATCGGCACAGGAAACAAATGCCAATATTCCCTTGAACATAGGGCAGACCAGTGATCAAGACTTGGATTTTACTTCCCCACGCAACTCACAAGCAGAAGCTTCACTGACATTTTACTATCTTTAAGGCCCAGTGTATTGACACAATAACTGGTTCATCTCTGACTCCATTTTAGCGTGACCATAAAAATACTAAAGACACTGGTAATAGGAATTGTCCTAAAGAAACCATAAGGTCCATTGAGCTGCTTAATAGATAACAATTAATTTAAACATTATTTCCTGATATAATTCAATGAGATTCAATGATTCCTGCATGGTAAATCTAGATGTAATTCAGCACTTAATAACACCCATTATAAACCTTTTCTTCATGTCTTTTCTTAGAATATGCAATCATGCTAATGGTTGCAAGCATTAGCAGATCAGCCATTAGGAAATTAAAGTTTCAATGACTCTGGCACCAAGATAATTCTATATATAGGCTTTAAAGAAATAGCTCCAGGTTACTATTAGATTAAGATTGTTCTTGATTATTTTTGTATCCTCAATTGATAACGTATGGTATTGCAGCACCTTGATTAAGTAATTAACAAACTTATATAGCATCATTAAGGAAAAAATGCAACTATACCAGGATTTAAATGTGCTGGTCTTCTGCCAAATTTTAATATGATTGGTTGCTAAGACGATGGCGAGCTCCTCTCAAAATATATTGCCCAAATCCCATCTCCTGCCAAGTCTCATTCACCCATGACCTCTGGGCCAGAAGACTTTAAAATTCACAGCCTTGCTCTGAATCTGCTCACCATGTCTGTAATCTCCTCCAACTGTCAGATCCTCTTCCACTTTTGGTTAACACTTGCTTCTCGATATCAAGGTGCTAAGCTCTCAAGATTCCTGCCTCAAACTCCATTCCTATAAAGGTGATCCAAGGTCTGTGACCAAGCATTTCATTTTTCACCCAAGTATTTCTTTTTGCACCTGTGTCAATTGTTTTTAATTCAATAGTACCCCAATGAAGCACCTTGGGATGTTTTACTGAGTAAAAGGAATTATATGATTTGTATTCTTCCTGTTGTTTTGAGAACAGTTTCATCAGGCTCTAAGTTTCAGGCCAACTCCTTGTCATTTTGTGGTGCAATCAATGGGCTTAAAAAACATTCTTAGTTTTCGATGGTCCTTTTCTTGATTTCCCACACTGGGATTTCCTCAGGAGCATATAAAATAGGTAGTGGTGTTCATTTTAACTTGATGTATACAACTTGACATACCAAGACCAATCAGTCCACTGAGTCTGTGCCAGTTCCCAGAGCAAACAACAATCCCATTCCCCAACCCATTTCCTAGTAACCTCCCTCATAGGCCCATTAACTGTACCCTGATCCTCCTAACACCTATCCACACTATGGGCAAGTTACACAAGCCCAGTTAACTTCTCAACCAGTATAAATTTGGAATATGGGAGGAAACCCACAGGGTCAAGGTGGGAAATGCACATGGATAGCTAGGGATCAAAATTGAACTCAGGCCCTATATCTAAGAAATTTGTGCCCCAAACCTAAGAAACAATGTGCTAGCATTGGAAGGGACCTGAGAAGGTTTACGAAAATGATCCTGGGAATGAAAGGGTTAATGCTTGAAGAGTATTTGATGGCTCTGGGCCTGTACTCACAGAAAAATAAGGTAGCGACCTCACTGAAACATATCAAATATTGAAAGACCTAGATCAGGGGTTCCCAACCTGGGGTCCACAGGCCCCTTGCTTAATGCTATTGTTCCATGACATAAAAAAGGTTGGGAACTCTGAGCCTAGATAGAGGGGACGTTTCCAATAGCGGAAGATTCCAATGCCAGTGAATACACCTCAGAACAGAAGGATGTCCTTTTGGAACAGAGATGTGGAGGAAGTTCTTCAGCTATAGGATGGTGAATTCATTGCCACAGAGGGCTGTGGAAGCCAAGTCATTGGGTATATTTAAAGAGGAGGTTGATGGGTTCTTGATTAGTCAGGGTGTCCAAGGTTACAGGGAGAAGGCAGGAGAATAGGGTTGAGAGAAAATAAAACAGCCACAATCAAATGATGGTGCAGATTTGAAGGGTCAAATGGCCTAATTCTGTTCCTATGTTTTATGGTTTAATGGTGCTGGGGGTATGAGGCTGCAGTACTGAACCAACAAGCCCTGTTTTACATCATTATCATTCAAGCATTTGAGTTACATCCACCTGATATTTCAGCAAATTCACTTCCCTGTGTCTTGACTCTCTTTCATAAACATTACTGAACGCACCCTTGAACTCTTTAACCATGTCCGTATCTCCCTTCTCTCTGCAAAGCAGCTGTTCACAATTGTCTGAATTTCACTCCAAATGATAAACAGTACTATTAACTTCTGCAAGTGCGATATGTTTCTCGCCCATGCTCCAAAATGGTCAATAATTTTTCACAACTTTCTTTCATTTCCCAATTCAGCTAGTTCCACTCACATCCAAAGTAATTACTTCTCTTGTGACCTATCAACATTGCATTGAATCCGTTAATTTCTATCACTGACCTCTTGTCTTCTTTCTTTTTCTGCCTTCAGTCCATCTAATAAGCGACTAAGGTCAGCCACTTATTTCAATAGAGAGTCATGAGAAAAGGCAATGTTGCCAAAAGACTCATAAATTGAAATGAATTCTGGAGATTCAATGCAGCAACCAAGTGAGCAGAGGGAAAGTAAAATCAGTATTTTAGCTTCAGTCCCCTCTTTCAGTAAGATGCGGTCATCATAGATCTATAAAGTAATCAGAGGGCTAAGCAGAGTACTTATTTTGGATTATTTCAATTTAACAAATCGAAACAAGCAAGGGAGATAAGTTTAAATTAGGATCAACGATCTGGACTAACTTGTCAGCTGGCGATGAATGCCAAACCTCTGTATATGTTCAAGAGGCAACTGAACTGGGTCTTGCCTAGAGCAGAGAATCACAACAGATTTATCATCACTGACATATATTGTGCAATCTGCTGTTTTTGGCAGCAGTGCAGTGTAAGACATAAAGATTACTTAAAGTCATAATAAATAAATAAATATTGTGAAAGCAGAGTAGTGAGGTGGCGATCATGGAATGTTCAGAATCTGAAGGTGGAGGGGCAGAATCTGCTCCTAAAACATTGAATGTGGGTCTTCAGGCTCCTGTACCTCTGCTCCATATGGATGATATTGAAAGCAAATGCCTTCACGGTTCATGGAATCTCCTGCGCCCAGGGCATGGCCTTTTCTCACTGTTACCATCAGGTGGGAGGTACAGACGCCTGAAGGCACACACTCAGCGATTCATGAACAGCTTCTTCCCCTCTGCTATCTGATTCCTAAATGGACATCGAACCCATGAACAGTACCTCACTTTTTTATATTATTTCTGTTAGTTGCACAATTTCTAATCTATGCAACGTATGTGTACTGTACAGTAATTGATTTACTTATTTATTATTATTTTATTTTTGCTTCTTTTTCTTTCACCACTGGCTGAATTTCTCATTATGAAATGCCGGCCGTTCTATCTGCCGAGGGAATTCACCATCGTGCTTGTGGCAGCTGTTTACGTAGCTCCCAGTGCCAATGCTGAAGCTAATGCTAGCGAAGCACTGGGAGGCCTACATAAAGCCATCAGCGAGCCACTGACTACACAGCCTGACAGCTTTGTGGTGATTGCTGGGGACTTTAACCACACCAGCTTAAAGACTGTGTTCCCTAAATACCTGCAATATGTGGATTTCAAAACCAGGGGAGACAACACACTGGACTTCGTTTATACAAACACACCACAGGCATACAAAGCAGCCCCCCCACCCCCATCTTGGCCACTCTGACCACATATCTGTGATGTTAACACCAGCATATAAACCACTGCTTAAACGTGTGAGAGCAGAGAAAAGACGGATAAGGGTCTGGCCAAAAGGAGCAGCCTCAGCACTGCAAGACTTTTTTGCACACAGACTGGGACATATTCAAGACAGCAGCCTCCTATGATGACCATACAGACATTGAGGAGTATGCAGAGGCAGTAATCAGCTGCATAGCCAAATACACGGAGGATGTCACTGTGATGAAAACCTTCACCGCACCTGGTTATAAAAAGCCATGGATGACAACAGAGGTGCGTTCACTACTGAAGGCCCGTGACACAGCCTACAGATCGGGGGACAGGAGTACGCTTCGCTCAGCCAGGTCTGCGCTTTCACTAGGGATCAGGAAAGCGAAAAGGGCCTACGCGGGCAAAATACATGGTCACTTCTGTGACACAGGTGACACCAGACGGATATGGCAGGGAATTAAAGCTCTGACAGACTACAAGATCAGGCAGAAAACTGATGACAGTGACGCATCTCTTCCAAACAGGCTTAACAAATTCTTTGCACGCTTCGAAGCATCAAACACTACAGTAAGGGGGAGAGCCAGTCCCTTCTTATCATCTGACCAGCCGGCTCCAATCTTTGATTCAGAGCAAACACGGAGGACCCTTGGCAGGGTTAACCCACGAAAAGCAGGAGGTCCCGACAACATCCCTGGACATGCTCTCAGGGAATGTGCTAATGTATTAGCAGACGTCCTGACAGACATTTTCAACATCTCCCTTGTCCCCAGATGGTTCAAAACCTCCACAATCATCCCTTTAGCAAAGAAATCAGTTGTAGCCTGTCTGAATGATTACCGTCCCGTCGCCCTGACCCCCATAGCGATGAAACATTTTGAACGGCTTGTCAAGCCTCATATCACAGCCAGCCTCCCCTTGTCACTGGATCCTCTACAGTTTGCTTATCATCCAAATCGCTCTACGGAGGACGCAATATCCACCACACCACAAGCAGTTCTCTCTCACTTGGACAACAAAGGCACTTATGCCAGAATCCTGTACACTGATTTCAATTCAGCGTTCAATACCATCATCCCGCAGAGGCTAGTGGAGAAACTGTCGCTGCTTGGCCTTGACACTGCCATGTGTCACTGGATTCTGGATTTCTTGACAGAGAAACCACAGTCAGTCTGTGTTGGCAGGAACATCTCTGACTCCATCACACTGAGCACTGGATCCCCACAAGGCTGTGTGCTTAGCCCATTGCTGTTTACATTGCTAACACATGACTGTGCAGGCAGATTCAAGGAGAACCTGATCATTAAATTTGCCGATGAAACCACAGTGGTGGGGCTCATCAGCAAAAATGATGAAACAATGTACAGGGAGGAGGTCAAACACCTAGAGAGCTGGTGCAGTGACAACAACTTGATGCTTAATGTCACCAAAACCAAGGAGGTGATTGTCAGTTTCAGATGGTCTCAGCCTGAGCACACACCCTCAGCATCAGCGGCTCCACAGTGGAGAGAGTGGAAAACATCAAGTTCCTTGGGGTGCAGATCTCGGACAATCTCACCTGGTCCAGGAACACCTCTGGGATTGTGAAACGGGCCCAGCAGAGATTGCACTTTCTGAGGAAGCTTAAACAAGCATCACTCCCCACTAACATCTTAACTACATTCTACAGAGGAGTGGTTGAGTGTGTGCTGACCTTTTGCATCACAACTCCAGCTGCAGTGCTGCTGACAAAAAAGCCTTGCAGAGGGTGGTTTGGGGAGCAGAGAAGGTTATTCGGGTCTCCCTACCTTCTGTCCAAGACCTCTTTCAGAGTCGATGCCTCCAGAAGACACAGTACATCATTAAAGACCCCTCACACCCTCTCCATGAACTGTTTGTTCTTCTGCCATCAGGTAAACGTTACAGGAGCATCAAAACTAAAACCACAAGGCTACTAAACAGCTTCTTCCCACAGGCAATCAGACTGCTAAATAGCTGCTCTACCTGACTCTGTTCTGGACACTTTTAACTTGCACTGGACACTTATAACTTGTTTTTAACTGACATGTGGCTGTTGTGTTTTACTAATTATTGTTATGTTTATTATTTAGTGTTACATTCGTTATGTTATGATTGCACTGCTCCTGGGAAACGCTGTCTCATTCTGCCCTGCAGAGCTGATGTACGGTTAGAAAGACAATAATGTTTTTGAATCTGAATCTTCGATATTATGTATTGCTTGAACTGCTGCTGCTAAGTTAAAAAATGTTGTGACACTTGCCGATTATAATAAACCTGATTATGATTCTGAATCTCCAGAGATGGGTCAGAATGAAATGTCTGAACCAGTGATGCCCTTAATGCCTGTCAAAGAGATGGACTATGGAGTGGTGAGATCTGTGGTGCTGGGTGGGTTGGAGGAGTAATAGTGAGTGTGGGTAGGAACAAATTATATTTTCTTTGTGCTTGTAAACTGATCAATGATCAAAAGCCTCTGCAACCTGCTATTTCTCTTTTGATGGGCCGGTTTTGAACACTTGATTTTCACTTACCAATAGAAATGTTCTCCAATTTTGTTTACTGAATTTGGTTTAATTATTTCTGACATGTTTTTGCCTCTCAAAAGGGAATCAAATCATTTCATGTGTAAGTGACAGGTCGGGGTGAATGAGTCATTTGGGGGAAAGGAAAAGATAATTAATAATGTTACTTCATTGATTGATGCAGGGGTCAATCCCATTATGTTCCCTGCTCTGATCCATCCCCTTTCAGTAGGATTATTGCTCTCAAGGGAAACGTTCAGTAGGTGTGTTCAATAATGATTTGATATTCTCAGTGCTGTGCTCAAGCTCTTGATTTGATGGTTTCAGATAATTTTGAAAGATGCATGCCGTCCTTTTGTTAGTGTACCTCCCAAACAAACCTTCAATATACAGTTAAATATAATGGGATTACAAAAGATTTAACAAATTACTGAAATAGTCTTCCAATAAGTAGAAGGGATGCTTGCTTCCCAGTGAAGGCTCGGTTACTTTCCTCAGCTGCATCTCCTGAACCTGTCATCCCCGGGACTAGGAACAAGGGCTTCAGACGTAAGAGCGCAAACCCCACCCCTTCTGAACCCCTCCAAGTCACACATCATCATAGCTTCCAAATAAATTGCCGCTTCTTCATCAGTTTGTCAACAAAAACAAAAACTTCTATAGATGTACCGTGGAGAATATACTGACAGGCTGCATCACTGTCTGGTGCGGGGGGAACTACTGCACAGGAACGAAAGAAGCTGCAGAGGGTTGTAAATTTAGTCAGCTCTATCTTGGGTACGAGCCCAAAGTACCCAGGACATTTTCAGGGAGCAGTGTCTCAGAAAGGCGGCATCCATTATTAAGGACCTCCAGCACCCAGGGCATGACCTTTACTCACTGTTACCATCAGGTAGGAGGTACAGAAGCCTGAAGGCACACACTCAGCGATTCAGGAACAGCTTCTTCCCTCCGCCATCTGATTCCTAAGTGGAGATTGAACCCATGAACACTAGCTCAGTTTTTAAATATATATTATTTCTGTTTTTACACAATTTTAAATTTATTCATTCTACATATAATGCAATCCATTTATTTATTTATTTATTTATTTCTTCTTCTTCTTCTTCTAGATTACGTACTGCATTGAACTGCTGCTGCTAAGTTAACAAATTGCACGTCACGTGCCGGTGATAATAAACCTGATTCTGATCAGCGTTGACTGTTAACACTGGCATTTCCTGCCAACAGCATTATGGGAAACCTTCATCAGTAGGGCAGCAACAGTTCAAGAAGGCAACTCACCACTGCTTTCTCAAGAGCAATTAGGGATGTGTAACGAACACCAGATTTGCCTGCAACAATCAATCCCAAACAAAGAGTAAAGAAAGAAACAAACGTCTTGGTTTTTTTTTGCCATCTATTTCCAAGGAATAACCTCCTGCAATTTAAGAATATGCTTACCCTGAGTATCAGCTGCTTCAATCTCATTTCCTACAGTCACCTTTATAACTTGCAGCAACTTTTAATTTAACTTACATCTCTGCAGTTCCTATCCACGTCAAAGCCTGGTTGCCATGGTCATCCTGCAATGCAGAGTGGATAATGACTGACAACTCAGCCTTAGGCAGATCTGTGGCCCCATCCACGAATGCCAGATGGTGTCTTGACAAAGACCTTTGAACTATATTTAATTATCTCTGATAATCAAATATATTTAAAAACGGTCCAAGTAATTTTTGTAAGACATAAAATGTAATAAATATTTAAAACTACCGGAGATGAATTAAAACGAGAAAGTGTAAAAAAAAGCAGATGGCTCTCCTGCACTTGGCTTTTTAATTAAGTTTGCCAGCCCCATGCAAATGAACGGAGTAATGCCACATGTGTCAATCATCTGTGGTGTAAAGCTGAGGGGGAAGTGTGAAGTCTATTCCGCCTTAGCTCAGGATGTTTGTGCTTTGTCCCTGCACGCAGTGACAGGTTCAATGGTGGGGCACAAAGGTCAATGAGCTGTCACCTGACCTCCTGCCTGTGTCCCACAGTCATGATGCAATACCTGGCTGAAACTCCCACTTTGGGCTCATTTCCCCAACTTGCTGGTGTAATTCTTCCGCTATAGGATGGTTTATAGTTACTGCTATCAGTAAAGCTTCTCCATCCTCTTTATCTTTTCCCTCTCCACTATGAAATACTCAGAAAACAACGTTCAATCTGCAGTCCTGACTTTTTTGCAGCAATTTTAGTTTGCCATCATTATATTATTGTATACACTCAGTGGCCTCTTTATTAGGTACACCTACTAGTTAATAAAAGTATCTAATCAGCCAATCACGTGGCAGCAGCTCGATGCATAAAAACACGCAGGCACGGTCAAGCGGTTCAGTTGTTGTTCAGACCAAATATCAGAATGGTTAAAGTCAAGCCAAAGTATGTTTATTATCAAAGTATGTATACTTAATACAAACTTGACATTTGTCTTCTTACTGGCAGCTACAAAGAAATCCAATAGAACCCACTAAAATGAAAGAAGACGGTCAAACACCCAACGTGCAGAGAACAAAAAGAATGAAACTGTGCAAACAATAAAAGTAAGCAAAGAGCATGTGGAACTGAAGTCCCCAAAAGTGCGTTCACACTGTGATTGACAGTTGCATGCCACGGCCACAGTCCGGTGCAGAGACGAGTAAAACTCAGGGAGTCACGAGTTGCATTTCAATGCGGCAGGGGAAGAAATGTGATCTACGTGACTTTGACCATGGAATTATAGTCGGTGCCAGACAGGGTGGCTTGAGTATCTCACAAAATGCTGGTCTCCCGGGATTTTCACACACAACAGTCTCTGGAGTTTACAGAGTATGGAGTTGAAAACAAGAAAGAAAACATCCGCTGAGTGGTAGTTCTGTGGGCAGAATCACCTTGTCAACGGGAGAGGTCAGAGAAAAATGGCCTGACTGGTTCCAGCTGACAGGAAGGCAACAGTAACTCAAATAACAATACGTTGTAATCGTGGTGTACAGAAGGGCATCTCTGAACACACAATATGTTGAACGTTGAAGTGAAGCTAATAAAGTAGCTACTGAGGGAATATTATATATTGATCCCTACAGTGTATCCCTGCTCTCATACAATTACCTTCGATAATTACGCGAGTTCTCATCTATGAATTCTCATAGTTACCTTGTTTTATTCTGGATAGTCTGTTGCCGATGCTGAAGATTAATTGTACTTAACTACTGAATTCACAATTAACCCATTGGGAAAAAAAAACTACAGCTTTATATTTAAATGAAAAGGCATATGAATTTGACTAAGGCGACTAACTGGTAAGGTTCAAGGCACCAGGAATAGGACTCCAGTTCCCACATTAGAACTGAAGAAGATGACATTGAGTTATGGTTAGACGGTGGCCTCTTCCGGCAACTCATGCTATGCTGGGTAGCTGGCTGGGAGGAGTTATAAACTGGAACACAGCAAGGATTTAAAATGACGGACGCGAGTCCCAAAGAAAATCGCTGCAGATGAGACTGTACGGAGTATGCAAGACCAAATTACTTCATTTAGAACTTTTTGTGACCTCAGAAAGAATGACCTTTGGTGGTAACAGTATATTTGACCCATAGACCGAAGCAAATGCATGATGAAATGCGATGTTTCAGAAATCGCTCAAAAGGTCACATCGGAGCTTTCTTTGCAAACGGTAAAATCACCAGTGAACTTTCAATTACTGATAATGATAATGCTAACTTTAAGGATTATTTCTGAAAATATTATTAAACTACACATACCTCAAAAGACTGATTATTTACAAAGCCGACGTAAAACAAATTAAAGTTCCTACTTTAAATTTTACTGTGAAGCTACCCAGCGAGCATTTCCAATGCCTTGCAGAGCTATTTAGCGCCATCACGTGGGACGATTAAGTATTGCAACTGCACAGAGAAGATGGGTTTAGGTTTTTTTAAAGACACCCTTGGGTGCATGTTAGCAATTGGACATACTGAAATCGCAAATGAATGAAAATATGCAGATTCTGGAAGTCTGAAATTAAATTGAGGATACTGGAAATACTCAACAAGTCAGATTGTGGAAAGCTAAACTGGTTTAATCTAAATGACCTGTTGGGTATTATCTCAAAGAGCTTTCATCAGAGCTGTGGAATGTTGGAGATAAGTTCAAGAGGAAAGGCAAAGGGAGGAGGAAGAAAAGGTCAAAAGGGAAGGTTTGGAAAAGGGTGGAAAGTCAGAGAAATTAAATAGTATGAGGGTTGACAGTTAAGAAAATGTTCTGAAATTGCATGTACATTGTCCACTTTGGTAGGAAGAGGACCTTGACAAGGAGCAAGGAATTGGAAAGTTTCCCTTTTTATCTCTGATGTTGGGATTTTGCAGCTTCTCTTGGAGAGAATCAGAAATAATATTTCAGGTCAAGACTGCATCACCAATACACATTGTCACAAAGCAACAAGAAAAATAATAAAGGTAGACTAGATGCAGTCTTGTGCCCATTCCAAAATACAATAAAATCTTGTCTGATGTTTTGCCTCAGAGACAGTTTCTGCATTAATCCATCTCCCTTGATTCCCTTAATATCTAAATATCCATCAATGCCTGTGCAAATAAATTCAACAATTGTGCTTCCACAAGCCTCTGTGGTACAGAGTTCCAAAGATTTACAACCCTCTTGGTGAAGAGATTTCTTCACTTCTCTGTATCAGTTGACAGATACTTTATTTTGAGGCTACAACACCTGGTTCTACCAGTGGAACCATCATTTCTACATTTGCTCTGTTGAGCCCCCGAAGAATTTGTATATTTCAGTGAGATCACTTCTCATTCCTCGAAACACAAGAGGAAACAGATTGCTTAATCTCTCCTCATACGACAAACATGCCATTCAAGCACTCAATAATTAATTTTGCTGATTTCCTGTCACAAATATATTCTTCCTTAGGGAGAGAGATACAACATTCCAGATGTAGATCCACCATATTTCAGCCGAGTGTCTGGAGCACTTCACTGCTCACAGTCTCTCTACCTGGTCCTCATTACTGTCAAAGTCTTTGGAAATTATTTTAAATGTCTCCATTCTGAGGTGATGGTGCATATGCTCACTTTTGCTACCTGACCATCAGCTTTTGCTCCGGATAGGGATGACTGAGATATAACTTCTTCATAGACACATCACAGCGACTCCCAAAACTTTCTTAATAAAAGGCAGTAGCCCACTCCCATGAGCCACTAATAAGCTTCAGGCCATTCCTTTGAAGGGGCTGGAGATATGCTGAGGATCCCTGAAGAATGCTTGGAGAACTGTAGCCAAGGCAGCTAGTCTGCCAAATACAGGTATATATTTACTTCTTTCTCTTGTGAACTTTCCAACTAAATTTATTATTATTACAACTCAGTGAGTTTTGCAGCCTCTCAAGTGGGCCATGCAATTCGGTTGCAACGACTTGAAGTAAACAGACCAGTGGTAAGGTTAAAGTATCTGAAACTGGATTTTGAATCTGACAAGATTTAAGTTTGGCACACAAGTCTAGTTGCTCAGTGCCAAGTTTTGACTAATTGTGAAGATGTAGGTAATTTTCTTCATGCTGTGTTATTCTCTGCCCAAGTATTTGTAGTTTAATCCAAGCAATCCCTTGCCATCAGGCAAGATTTACTTCCACACTAGATTTGTGACTTCTGTAGTTAAAGATGCCAAAATGGGAACTGGGAACTCTTCCATAGATGGTGAAGAGGGAGGAAGGTAGGTACTTTGTCATGCAGTCTGCTCCTTCATCACTCTGTTTGCCTGGCAGTACCTTCTCATTACAGACCTTGGAATAGTTTTCACAACCTGGTGTTGTAGAAGTCTTGTGCAAGCAATGTGGCCCATCCAATGTAAGCAATGGGATGTAACCCAGGTTTCAACATTGGGGACAGAACACTAGCTAGTTTGTTTGCCTTTTTAGTGAATTTGTGAAATCAATTGCTCTTTTCAGGTGCCTGCTGGAAGTAATCCAGGTCTCCAAAGTATAAAGCATGGCAATGATCACAACTGCTCATGACATCAGGTCTTAAGTCTTGACATTTTAATATCTTTCCCCCCAGCAACCAAAGGCTGCACTCTGCTAACATACTCAGGTGGTAGTGAATTTCATCAGCATTCTCTGCTTCCCCTTACAACACCCACTCGACATGGACTAGCTCCTTCAATCAATACTTTCAGATTCCTTTAAAATCTATTGTCAAATCTGAGGTTCAAAGTTCAGAGTAAATTTATTATCAAAGTACATACATGTCACCATATACAACCCTGAGATTCATTTTCTTGCAGGCATTCACAGTAAACACAGCAGACTCGATGAAAGCCTGCACACAACAAGATGGACAAACCTTCCATCATCTGCAGAAGACATTAAACTGTAAAAATACAAAAATAAACAATTATAAATAAATAAATAAACAATGTATCGATAACATGAGATGAAGAGTCCTTGAAAGTTAGTCCATAGGTTGTGGGAACAGTTCAGTGATAGGGTGAGTGAAGTTATCCCCTCTGCTTCCAGCACTTGATGGTTGAGCAGTAATAACTGTTTCTGAACCTGATGCAGGGAGTCCTGAGCTTCCTGTACCTTCTTCCCGATGACAGCAACAAGAAAAGAGCATGACCTGGATGGTGAACGTCCTTGTAATGGATGCTGCTTTCCTGCGACAGTGCTCCATACAGATGTGCTCAGTGGTGGGGAGGGCTTTACCTATGATAGACGGGGCTTTATCCACTAAAGGCTTTTCCATTTAAGGGCAAACTTGAAGACAACTTGAGGGAGTGAAGCTCTTGGCTATCCAGGAGCCTTCTGACTCTGCATTGACCGGCTGGCAAAGTAGAAAAGATTTAACTTGTCATTTTATCTGACTTGATGAAACTTTATCCCCACCCCAAAATACCACATTTTTTTACCTTGTCATCTTAAACTTCCCATGTTTGAGAGAGCTATTTAGTCTTATTTGTGGGCTTTTCCATTCAAGAGTATTGGTGTTTCCACACCAGACTGTGACGCAACCAGTCAGTATACTCTCCACTGCACATCTATACAGGTTTGTCGAACTTTTAGATGACGTGCTGAATCTTCGCAAACTCCTAAGAAAGTAGAGGTGCTGTCATGACTTCTTTGTAATGGCACTTACGTGCTGGGCCATGGCCTGATCCTCTGAAATGATAAAACAGAGCAATTTGAAGTTGCTCCACCTCTGATGAGGACTAGCTCATGGACCTCCTGTAGTCCTTGGTCTTGCCGACATTGAGTGGCACCACTCAGCCAGATTTTCAATCTCCCACCTGTGTGTTTCATTATCACCATTGATTCGGCCAGCGACGGTGACGTTGTCAGCAAACTTAATTATGGCATTGGTGCTGTGCTTATTCTTACAGGCATAAGTGTAAAGCAAGGAGAGGTAGGGAGCTAAGCACACAGCCTTGTTGATGATGATTGTGCCTGAGATATTGTTGCTAATCCGAGGAAATCGAGGATCCAGCGGCATAAGGAGGCATAGAGGCCAAGGTCTTGAAGGTTATTCATTAGCTTTGAGGGGGTGATTGTATTGAATGTCAAGCTGCAGTCAACGAAGAGCATCCTGGTCTCTGCATTTTCACTGTCCAGATGCTCTGGGGTTGAGTGAACAGCCAATGAAATGGCATCTGCTGTGGACCTGCTGTGACAGTAGGCAAATTGCAGTGGATCTAATTCGCTTCTCAGTCAGGAGTTCATATGTTTCATCACCAACCTCACAAAGCATTAATACGGTGGATGTAAGTCCTACTGGACAAGAGTCACTGAGGCAAGTTAGCACGTTCTTCTTAGGCACTGGTATAATTGTAGCCTGCTTGAAGCAGGTGGGTACCTCAGACTGTCCAAGCAAGAGGTCAAAGATATCAGTGAACACTCCAGCCTGTTGATCAGCACAGGTCTTTGGTGCTTGGCCATGCATCCCATCTGGGCTGGATGCTTTCCTTGGGTTCACCCTCCTGAAGGAGGCTCTCATGTTGACCTCAGTGACTGAAATTATAGGGTCACCGGGGGGCTGTGGGAGTTCATGAAGGTGCTTCTGTGATTTGATGGTCAAACCAAGTATAAAAGACATTGACCTCATCTGGGAGTGAAATCTTGTTGTCAGGTGCTTGGTTTCAGTTTTTTAGGATGTGATAATACTCAAGCCCTGCACAGCCATTGAGCATCCTTCAGTAATTCAAGTTTGGTCCAGTATTGCCATTTTCCGTGAGCAATGGCTTTCTGGAGGGCATACCTGGACCTCTTGTACTTTACTTGGTTGTCAGTCCTGAGTGCCACTGGTCTGGCCCTCAGCAGTCTGCGGATCACTTAGTTCGTCCAGGGTTTCTGAATGGGAAAGACTGAATGATTTTGTGGGGATACACCCATCTACGACTGTTTTTATAAACTGTGGCATATTTGTTCAGATGCTCTGATAAGTCCTTGAACACGGCCCAGCCCACTGACTTGAAGCAATTCCGTAGCCACTCCTCTGCTTCCTGCAAATACCGCTTTGTTGTATTACCTCCAGAGGCTTGCTCTTTACCCTCTGCTTGTATGCAGGTGGAGGAGGACAGCCTGATGACTGGATTTTCCAAAATACAATCCATGGATTGAACAACTGGCATTCCTAATGGTACTGTAACATTGGTCGAATGTGTTGTACCCCTTGTACTGTAGATGATATGTTGATGATAAATAGGTAGACAATTCTTCGAACAAACCTGTTGCAAGTCCCAAACAATGACTGGAAAGATATCGGGGTAGGTTGTCTCGTTTGCTAATTGCTACACTCAGTACCTCTATTGCTTGGATCACGGAGAAGAACTCTCTTGGTAAGTAAAACAGTTGGCAGTTAATCACCAGATGTTCCAGGTTGAGGGAACAAGAGTGCGGTAAGGCTGCTAAGTTCAAACACCACAAAGAGTTTATCACGAAACACAGATGCCCTGCTTTTTGCCTCCTCCGAATCAGCAGTCCAGTCCATCCAGTGTATCGATGACTCCTCGGGTCTTATTGACATAACTAGTGTGACTTGCGTGAGCCACATCTCCGTGAAACACAGAACACTGCAATTCCTCATTTCCATCATATACAGAAATCTCTAAGATCCTCAAGCTTTCTTCTCCAGCGACTGTACATTTGTGAACAAAATATTGGGTCCAGGAAATTTCATACCCTGATGTTTTTAGTCTGGCTTGAATCCTCCCCTCCTTCCTTTCTTCTGACCATTGCAATGTACCTTTGTCTGCTTAACAGGCCATGCCCACATGCTTGAGAGTTAATTCTGCCGTCCTTTAGAAGATCATGAAATTACTAGTTCGTTCAGATGGTTCAAAAGTACGTTACTTAAAGGGAAATTACAGGCTGCAGATTGCAGTGAGAGTAGTTCAGAAGAAGTATATTTGTAAGTTTTATAAGCTGCCCGCAATGTGTTTCCGTGTTTCACCAGTGCCGCGTTTCTGCTTCTTGAGAAAGAAATATTCATTATGACTAAATATTTAATTTCAACTCAGGTTAACTTAATTTAAATAAATTTACTGAGAAAGCTTTTTTCCGTGTCATTTTATGTGGAAAAAAGGTCTTGTTTAAAACATAGTGTCAGATGTAATTGACATTTAACTTCAAAAGCATGTCAGCACATTGTGTGTTAAAATCAGGATGAGTTTTTGAGTGTCAGTTGATACGCTGAGAAGGATCAGTATCCAATGAAAATATCGCTGGCTTCCCATCACAAAGATGTCGGGTGTTCTAGTTTTTGGAGAGATGTTCATAGATCAGGACATAAAAGAAGCTCACTTGGTCCCTCGAGCTTGTTTTGCCTTTTAAGGTTGATCTGACTGCAATTCATTCTGCATTCCTGTCCACCCCCTGTAACCATTCACCCTTTGATCATCAAGACTCTCCCTCTTCCTTAAAAATATTCAAAGACTTTTTTTCCACTGTCCTTCGAGGAAAACGAGTCTGAAGGCTTATAACCTTCTGACAAAAAGAATCCTCAATTCTCTTTTATCTGTGTAACCACTTATTTTAAAACAGTGGCCACTTGTTCTAGACAATCCTGCTGGAGGGAAATATTAAGAGGAAGTTAGATACGGCCCTTGTGGTATGGAGAGAAAGCAGGTACAGGGTTCTGAGTTGGATCATCAGCCATGCTCATACTGAATGGCAGTGCAGGCTTGAAGGGCCGAATGGCCTACTCCTGCACCTATTTTCTATGTTTCTATCCTCTCCACATCTAGCCTGTTAATACCAAGAATTTTATATATTTCAATCAAGTCACCTCTTGTCCTTCTAACCACTAGTGGATACAAACCCAACCTATTCCAAGGATTAGTCAAGAACCTAGCAAATCCAGTAAATTTATAAGTGAAGTTATAATTACAGCATAGGTTTCCACATGACAATATAACACAGCACAAAAATGAAATATGAAATAATTAATGTAGTCATACAAAGTTAGAATTTAGGTCCTTTTTCTAGGCTTATTAACTTCAAATTAATTAAATTCTATTTCATTACTTCTTTTTACATTCAGTTAATATATTTCTTTATATATCTATCTAGCTATGTATAATTGTACTTAGTTTCTAATTTTGGAATCTGATTATATTACCTTGGCGTGACTGTCATATGAAAAAATAACATATAAAACCAACAAATTGCAGATGCTGGAAATCCTCAATTACTTCCAGAACTGTCCGTAGCATTTTTTGTTTGTGCTTCAGAATTGGTGCAAACAAATAAGTCAGTCTCACCTTTCTTAAGAATATGAGAAATAAGAGAAGGAGTTGGTTATTTGACCCCTCTTATCTGCTCCATCATGGTCAACCTTTTACCTCAGTGGCATTTTCCTGCACTAACCAATTCCCTTATTATCTAAAAATTTACTGCTCCTGGTCTTCTGTATACTGAGTGACTGCACATCTACAATACAACTGAGTATAAAATTTCAGTGGTACACTCTGAGTGAAGAACTCATCTCTGCCGTGAAAGGTCAACTCTGTAGTTCTGTATATCCCAGCAGGGTAACCATCAATTCTGTGGCTCCCCTGCATGCCCCTTAAGAATTTTGTACTCTTATAAACTCTGAAATGTACAAGCCTAATCACAGGACAAACCTACCATCCCAGGAATCAATGAAATAATTCAATGAATGACAGCAGTAATTTGGGCTCTGCAGATGACGTGACTGAGCACCAGGCCTTTAGCCACAATAGGGTTAAGAAATGCACCTGGCAGCTTGCTGTGGGCTGGGTTCTGCTGCAGATGACAGACGAGGACCTACACGAACAAGACCACAAAAGCATTCAGGAGGAACTTATTAGAGCAGATAGCATCGATGGAGAAAAATAGATAGTCAACTTTTCAGGTCTTGGAGTGTCAACTGTCCATTTTTCTTCACAGATGCTGCCTGACTCACTGAGCTCCTCCGGTGTTTTGTGTGTTGCTCTAGGTTCCAGCATCTGAAGTTTCTTGTGTCCCAGTGAGGTGCTGAAAATATGGGGAAGCTTGCCTTCAGTGACAAGGGGCACAGTAGCACCCACCCTCAACCTAGTACAGAGATTGGAGCCTGATCACCTCAGTGTGAAGCTTATTGTCATCTCAGTGCATGCCTGTCGAACCAACCTTATCTGATGGCTAACATGAGATAAACCCTGGCCGTACAAGTATCTAACATCCGATGCCCAACAGCCATCACTCCATGTTAGCCATGACCTAATACAAGCTTAGACAGTTGTTGATTAAAGTGTGTAAAGAATTACGTTGTGCAGCAGAAACACTGTTTTAAATGCCAAATGTTGGCTCCAATGGACTTCACATTACAATAAGGCTTCTGTATATGCATGCCTTGCATGCTTGTAAGGGCTGCACACTGAAATCACGAGTCATACGACCATCAGTGTGTAGCACTTTGCCCAGTGAGCACACCTGGGTGTGCTTTGGTAATTCAAACAGAGCTTTCATACATCACTGTTACCAGCCAGTGTTCCAAGGATTCACAGCCCATGGCCAAACATGAGCTCAATGCTGAGGGTGCAGAATCTTTTTTGATTTAGGTGTAGGGCTGATTCGTTTTGCTCATCTACAAAGTACCGTGCAAGGGAATGATAAAGCTTTCTAAGGAAGAGCGAATTGATATAATCGTCACTCATTGAATATGGAGCCTTATTGGGTTAGCTGACAGTTGACGGTCAAATATCTCCTTCTTCATGTTGGAACGTGCCAGACATAGAAGTTAAGACAGCTATGGGAAATTATAGAAGGCACCCTGCTGTGCACAAACTTGAAATCAACTTACCAGATTCTCTCGTGCGACCCTTGACCTCTTTACTCCATGGTCCTGAGCCTATAGCATTGAATGCTTGCACTTGCACCCTGTATTCAGTCCACTCTTCGAGATCTTCGATAGTAAATTCCCGCTCAATTCGGTCATGGATAATGTGTGTGAGTGTGGATCCATTTCCATCTGACTTCCCGTATTTAATTTTGTATCCAACTGATTCCTGATTACCATTGTACTCGGATTCTGGCAGTGGCTGGGGAAAAAGTAGAGAGACGTTTTGAGTGCATCTTTCATATCCCTTCATTTTTTCGAGTTTTTGTTGGCCCTTTTGTATATGCCTAACTTAAAGACACAAAACTAAATGAGATTTCTCATAGACCTTTCACCAAGCGATTGCAGCCTTTGTGTTGATGCTCTGAGTACTAATTACAAGAAAAGTTCAGAAGGCTCTCATATTTCACAGTATATTAAAACAATCTGACATAGACTGCAAGAGATTGGAAATTGAGCAAATTTAAAAGCGTAAGGTGTAAATTATTTAATTGACACCACCAGCATTTATTTATTTTTGACTAATTATACTTGGATTTGTACATAACCACATTCTCTGTACAATCACTGGTAAGAATCCTTGGCATTTTCCAGGTTGGTGCACACCACCTTACCCATTTGCTTTCTTTTGTTGATTAGATTAACGGTTTGTGGTTGCTTTAATCTTCTTTCCAGAGTACAAATTTAAGATTCACAAAATTAAAGCTGCAGCAAGCTCGGTATGTGAAAAGCTTCAAAATGAAGATTTAAAACCTTCCAAGCCAGTTGTGAATAGAGGGGCATGCCGGATTTCCGTTAATCCACACAAGAATTAACTTTGATCTTGATTAAGACAAGAGCCAGAAGACAGGTCATTGTATTTTCGTTCTGCTCACATGACCACTTATTTTTTGTGTTGTGAAACCATTCTATGGCACAAATAGTGTCATTCAGCTAAATGTCAGATGAAGCCCCAAATGTTCAGAGCACCTTTTGTACCCAAAACCTACTTTTTTCCAATCAAACACATTTTATACATAATAAAAAAGATATTTACATTCTGATATTCATATACAATGTGATACATGCTGTTCAATTACATTTTTTTAATCAATGGCTTTGTTGCCACTCAAGTGGCCCCTTGGACTGGTACACTGCTATAATAGACATCCTTGATCAGTGCTGGCAATGTCAGGTAGATACCAGGTCTACCACTTAGCATTATCACATCAAGTGCAGATCTGTATAGCTCTCTTATTAACCTGTGGTGATGGGAGTATGTTCACTGAAAAAATATTTGGTCAATGAGAGTGCATACATCATTGACGTTCAGCCAATGAAAGTACAGTACATAATTTGAACCTTGGCCCATCAGCTAATAGTACATGAGCATTCAGAAATGCAAAAATCTGTTTTATGGGATGTTAATACAATTCTGGCTAATCTAATTGGAGGCCAAACAATTGGAAGAAATTGGAAGAAAAAGGAGAGGAGGCTGGTTGAAAGCATGTGATTTCTATGAAGAACTGGGGGAATATTTAAAAGGGATCTTATGGACAAGTTTTCCACACAGGGTAGAGGAAGGTACAATTACAATGCTTACAATACAGCTGGACAGTGACATGGATAAATGGAATTAATGTAGATAAGCACTGTCAGCATGGGCAAGTTGGGCTGAATGGCCTACTTCCAACTCTATGAATCAATACAATAGGTGACAACCAGGAAAATGCAATATGAAAATAGAGGGCTGAAGATAACCAAAAAAAGATACAAGTTATTTACACTGAACTGGTAAATGTAGCTCAACTAATGAGAATGCAGGAAGAAAAGTTTTTGTTTTACTCTGGGTTCACTTGTTTCAGTTTTGTGAAAAAGCTCCTGCTGTGACATTTGTCTGAAAAAAAGTCAGAAAAGGATGATGTGGGAAACAAGACAGAGGTATTGAAGGTGAGCATTACTTCTATGTGTCAGGAGATGAACACGGACAAAGCTGAAACAACAGTGACTCCAGTTGAAGAAAACCTGGAATTTTGATGAAAGGCATCACAAACACCAAGGAGGTGTGGGGCTATTTTCTGAAAGTGACCCAGAGGAGGAGAGAGAGAGTCCTAAGTGATGAAATGCATATCTGAAGGCCTCTTCTGCTACAAAGAAATGTTCTGAGAGAGGAAAAGCAACTTCAAGCCTTGATCTCTTTTTCTGAAAGGAAGAGTCACAATGAGGTTTATCTTCCTAGTCGATGAACCAGTTTGATTTATCCTCTAGTTGTAGCCTCGATTGCTTTGTTTCTGAAAGCTACTTTTATGTGATAACAAGGTCAGTTTAACTTGTATTGCTAGTTGTCTCATTGTATGTTCACTGCTTAATAAATAATGCTCTAATATCCTGTGCTTATCCTGAATGTAGCCCTCATTACCAATTATAGGTAGAAAATATTGTCAACAATGATTTCCATTGGCATAATGACTCATTAGGAGTTCTGTCAAACAGCGCTCGTTTCCTGAAATGAACCCTGAATGCTAAGTGACGTATCAGTTTACTTGCAAAAGTAATGCATGCAAAGTGTTGGAGGAACTCAGCAAGTCAGGCAGCACCTGTGGAGGGAATAGATCGTTGACGTTTCAGACCGAGACCATTCAACAAGGAAGGGGGAAGAGACAAGAATAAGGATGTGAGTGAAGGGGAAGGGGCACGAGCTGGCAGGTGACAGATGAGACCAGGTGAGAGGGAAGGTGGGTGAGTGGGGGAAGGAGGCTGGGAGGAGATAGGAGGAAGGGGTAAGGAGTGGAAGGAGATGAGATCTAATAGGAGGGGACAATGGAAATTGGAAGAAAGGGAAGGAGGAGCAGAACCAGAGGGAGAAGGTGGATAGGAGAATGGCCGAGGGTGTAACCAGAATAGTGAATGGTAAAAAAGAAAAGGAGGCAGGGAGGAGACATTACTGGATATCAGAAAAAGCATTGCAAAGGTATAAAGGCTCGTGTAGGTTTCTCCTTTTCTATAGACGGAAAAAGGATGTTGAGGTAGAGAGTGGAGCATGGGGGGGGGGTGCAATCACTGAAATAAGTTTCACATTGTTCTTCAGTACAAGATCTCATAAATTTTACAAGCATTTAAACACGATAAATTTAAATGTTATCATTTAAAAATGATAAATTGATAGTTAATCTTGGAATGATTGCCCTTGTCTGTTACATACCACCCAACGGAGCCAGAGACTGGTCTCACTGGCTGTGCGCAGGGTGACGTTGGCAGGAGCCATGTCCGGTGGTGCCTGCAGGGTCTGGATTTTGCGTGACAACTGACTTGGCAGACTTATTCCGACAATGTTGACCTGGCGCATGCGAAATCTATAGAAACACAATGCTGAAACTGAATGAAAGGCCCTTCTAGAATATTTCAGATCTTCAGAGATATTAACGACAAATTCCATGTGAAATAATTTGAGTGAATATTAGAACCAGTCTTTTTTAGTAATAGGCACCCATTTCAAATTGCCAGCTTCATGCCTAGATGATCCTTTGGTAATTTCCCCATGTGTACTTCCTCTCTCTTTTGCAGCTCTGACATCAGGATTCTTCTATATTTTCATGTTATTTTCTTTAATTCCATTTTCCTTAATTTGATATTTTGACTTTTCTAATGCATATTTTCCAATTACTTTCATTGTTTACTTACACTATTTGTGCACTTTCTGTGCTTCGACTGACTTTTTATCATCGGACTCCATCTTAGCTACCACTTGTTCTCTTTAACTTAGTCTAATTTCCACTTGTGACATAACATCCACACCCAAAAGGTTAATTACCCCTTTTAGTGAGATGTTGATGGATCTGTTAGATGTGTTCGGCTTTAAGGTAATTAGTTCTTTGATTCTTCTAATAATTATAGGTTAAATTAGCCGAGGAGTGTATATACCTTGAGGTATGTAGAACTGTTTAGAATGCCCAATTTTAGAAAACTAAAGTGCATTTTTAAAGGCTGCAAATGCATTTGAAAAAGTGAATGTATGTATTAAGATTCTGGTAGTCTTTTGGCCACAGAACTGGGTTAGATATGGTGCATAAAGTCACTGTGAAAAAGCCCCAAACTCACTGTTGGAAAATCAAGAGCAACTCATTACTTTATTTCTTGCAAATAAACAAATAGATGTACATAAAACAAATGTTGCAATTATTTCTATTCAGTCTTTCTGTGCAGTTTTGGTGGGTGTTTATCACTACAAAGACTGTAGCAGTTCATTCAGAAAGCCCTCCCAAAATTCTCAGCAACCGCAAATGAACAATAAATGCAACATCAACAACATCCCCACACTGAGAGGGAAAAAAGAGACAATATTTGTTTTTAGACAGTGATGCATTTTACTCTTAGGTTTCAGTAAAATCCAGAAGTTGATTCAGTGAGAAATGAACAGTTTGCAGAAGATATAAAAACCTATGGCATTGTGGAAGGTGGAGAAGATTGTCAAAGGACACAGGGGGATATAGATCAGTTGCAGATATGGGCAGAGATATGGCAGATGCAGTTTAATCTAAGCAAGTGTGAAGGTTGCGCTTTGGAAGAGTAAATGTAAAGTTAATGGCTGGACTCTCAACAGTGTTGTTGTACAAATCGATGTTAGGGTCCAAGTCTGTAGTTCTCTAAAAATGGTTGCACAGACTGATAGAGGAGTAGAAACAATAAATGGCATGTTTGCCTTTATTAGTTAGAGTATTGATTTCAAGAGCCAAGAAGTTACAGTATATTACAACTTTATAAAACTCTGGTTAGGCTGTGCCTGGAGGATTGTATTTAATTTTGGTTGCCCCATTATAGGGAAGATGTAGAGGTTTGTAAAGGGTACAGAAGAGGTTTACCAGGATGCTGCCTGGATTAGAGGGCACATGCTATAAGAACAAACTTGGTTTTTTTTTTGGAGGGGCAGAGGCTTAGGGGAGATGTGATAAAGATTATTAGATTAGGAATGGCATAGATAAGTAGACAGCTGGTATCTTTTCCCCTGGGTCTAATGTAGAGAGCCTGCTTTTAAAATAAGGGGATGGGTAGTTTCTTTTATGCAGAGAGTAGTAGGGGCCTCAAATACGATATCAGGGGTCGCAGTGAATACAACAGCTATGTTTCAAAGCCTCTTAAGACAGACACATAAATGTGCAGAGAATGAAGACATATGAGCATTGTGCAGACAGAAGGGATTAGTTAAGTTAAGCATATAATTACTTATTTAATTAGTTCAGCATAACGTCGTGGACCAATGAACATATTCCTGTACTGTCCTGTTCTATGAAAAAGAGTTACTATCCAAGGCAGGATCATAAATGACATGAAAGGAACAGAAAAGAAATGTTGATGTTTCCACTGTTTTCATGCTATTGAACTAAATTTAATTCTCTAGAACTTCATCCTTGATCAGCAATTCAAAATGTACAATATGTTGCGCTGTGCCTCCAAAATTAATTCCATTGACAGTGGAGCTTTTGCAGATGGACCCTGAATCCTCCCAAGTCTGGGTGGTTTCCAAAGGCTGCCGTAGACTGTCACAGGCGGTTTCGTTGCCCGAGCTTTGACATAAGAACATTACAAGAGCGTATGGATGAGGCACTAATGAGGGAAAGAGCAGTGACACCATGGAAGATGAATCAACGGCTCTGGCTTAAGTTTACATGGTATTCAGAAGACTATTGTACCTGTAATGTGTGTACGGGTTGAGATTGGGGACTTCCAGTGAGCGAGCATCAGGCTTATTGACCAGCTGATGAACAAGATGCCACTCTTCATGCTCGCCTATTACGCCAATCTGAGGGAGGAAAGAAAGCTCATATGAGTGGACGCTGCCAAACCATCATATATCCTGCTGAATTTCACCTTCTTGAAGGAATATGGAACTGATGCTGCTGGCAGTAAATATGATTAAATAAAAAATCTCAGGAACATCAAGGAGGTAGGAAAATATGGCTAAATGTATTACTAATGTGTTAATTACTCACACCAATCTCTTTACCTATAATGGAAACATTAATCCAATTATAGGTAAGCATGGATTAAAAGAACTGAGAAATATTGTTGAAGCAGGTTTTGCTATTTCTTTTCTAGTTCTTTTTGCCAGGGTATAGCAAATGAGAATGAGTAAACCACACACTCAGTGATGCATTTGGTCTCCTTGACCAACACTTCATTACAGCTTTCATTTCAGTACATAGAAAAAAATTACTGCATGGAGGTGAAATTAGCTTAAAAAGAAAATCAAATTAAAGGAATTTATTATAGTGAGGGGCGACTATCAGTTTGTTTGAAGAGGAGATTGTTATAAATGGTTTCAAAAAGGAGGGAGTTGGAGAGACAGCAAGTTTAAAGGAGGGAACTGAAGAATTTGAGAAGTCGAAGGCATTGTCTGCAAAATGCTGCAGGAACTCAGCAGGCCAGGCAGCACCTATGGAGAAGAATAAAGAGTCGATGTTTCAGGCTGAGACAGTGGTTACAATGCAGACAGAAGGCCACAAGTAGAAAAATGGGGAGTCTTAGGACAATAGCAGGTGTAGAGAGAGAAGTAGTCACAGAACATAGTGAGAATGTGAAAATGTACAGAAATTTAATGCAAGATACTCAGAGTTGAGGCAGTACAGAAGAGGGATAATGTGAATAAAGGAAGCTGAGATTTTGCAGAACAAGAAGTTACAAGGATATGGAGGTGAATTTTGGTAGGCCTAAGATGATGAAAAAGGCAGGGATGTTATGGAAATTAAATTGGACAGTTATGATAATCAAGAAGATTAGAATGTCAATGGCTCAGCTGGGGGTTGTTCAATTAGTGTGACAGAGTCTCAGAAAGTGAAGGCATCATCCTTGGCTACAGTAATAGTTCTAAATAAAAATTTAACTCAGACACTTCTTTTTCTCCCAGCAAAGAAAATTCAGATTATCATCAAAGACGTAAAATGCCATGAATTTTAAATTAATTATTCAGTGGATTATTCCTGGGATCAGTGGTATACTGCAGGTTACCAACTCTGAAATCTAAATGGAAGACAAAATAAATGCAATTACTTACTGGATTTGATTCCTAGAAGGCATTCAAACTGAATTTCACAAAGATTACAAATACTTAGCTCCAGAAATACTTCTGCAAGCTTGGCTTACATTGAGCTTATTAATTAAGTCAATAGATTTCAATATTAAGCAGCTGGCATAATTGAATTGAGACCTAGCCCAGTAGGTATGTGTCTAACTTCAGAAACAACGTATCCAATGGACCATTTATTCCTTTGCATTTTAGCTCCTGACTGTAATCCCCCTTCCTGAAAATTGAACTGTCCATAGACCAGGTCTCTTAACTGTGAATTTCAATGAATACGTAAAGCAGTAATATAGGCCAAGAGACAAAATACAAACACTGCTGGCTTGGCAAATGAATCCAGGCCCACAGAAATGCTTTGGAATGAACAATCTTTCTAGATGTATTTAATGGCTGCAAAGTCAGAAACACCTTGGGGTGGAGCAGCCTGGGAAATGCGAGCATTTACCCTGCATATTTGGGGGTTCTGGCACAAACACACAAGCCTTAAATTTCCTGGCCAAACCTGCTGGTGGTTCCCTGGCTGTGACCTAACACTGGACTCCACAGCAGAACACAAACTTGCTGACTTCGACAACAGTCAATACTGAGGAATCTGCTGATCCTGTGCCAGCTCAGACTAAGTCCAAGAACAGCATGCTTACTGGTTTCAATGTACCATGAATTTCTGCCAGGGGGAAACAAAAAACTGCTTTTTTTCAGTTTTTAAACCAACTGTGTTTGCGTTGATGCTTTTCATGATTTGAAATGAATTTGTCAGATGTTCTTAGGTGATTGAATTGTTTTTTTGACTTAAAAATTATCTTGAATTATGTTTCAATGATTTTCAATCACTTCTGAATTTCAGGGACATTCAGAAGCATTTGAAGTCCTTGACAACCAGCAAAGCCTAAGAGTGTGTTTTTAGAGTTACCAAGTTTTTCTCAGCCACTTTCTGGCCCACCCATGTGATAGCAATGTCCTACTGCCATCCAAGACCTTGTACTCAAGCAAGACCTTACTTAAGAACAAGTCACTACCAATAGATAATTAAAAGGTAACTACAAAGTTTTCTGCATGTTAGCCATATAAGCATTCAGCTGATTTGGGTCAAAACAAAGTATCTCTTGTAGGAAAAATATTACTACTCTTATTGTCTCAATCCGATGGGCAACCTAGTGACAGTTTCTAAGTGTCCCCTTGTAGGTGTGAATAAACCAGATGATACTCTTCAGCATCTGAGTGAACGATTAACCCAGGGATGGCCAATATATGGCACATGCACCAAACGTGGCGCATTGGATGATTAGAAGTGACGCATTGCACCCCAGTGATGATAATAAAAAAGTAAGCCTACTCATGCAAAAAGTATTAACCAAAAACAGATTTGTAGAAAAAAAATCTATAACATGAATTCAAGTAGCTTAGAGCTAGAAATGGGTTTTACTGAGAATAAATCTAAAACTTAGCAATTATTTTTAGCGATTTTATTATTTTGTGCACTTCTTCTGGTGAATGTTATCTTTTTTCACATTAATCTGTTTTCAATTTTAAAAAATGTTCAATGAGTCAAACTAGGAAAGAAAGACTTTTGTTCTGCAGTTGTTCCATAACTGTTCAATACACAATTGATACTTGTTTGATCCTGAGGCGCCAGGGGTCTGCACCAGCGGTGTGTTGCAGGTTTTTGCCAGTTAGTTTATAATTGACACTTGTGCGCTACGGAGTTGTGCTTTGTTTGTCCTTTGTGAACGTTTACAGTTTTGTACTTCTTCGAAAATTAAGCCTTGTTTTTACATTCAGTTACCCATCACAGTGCAAAAGAAAAGCAGAAAGTGATAGTAAGGGTGAATTCAATGAACAGTGGGAAAATGAGTTCTTATTTGTAGCAGGTCCGTCAGGAGAACCATTGCGCATTGTTTGTGAAAATGCTTTTTCACATAATAGAAGACATGATTTTAATAGACACTATAAAACACAACATCAGACTTCAATAGAAGGAAAACTGAAGCTAGTGCTTGGGTCTGAGTTACGGAAAGAATATGTGATTAAGAAAAAGGAAGAAATCAAAAGAAGACAAAATATATTTGTTAAAAGTCTCATTAAGGTAAGTAATGTTTATCTTGTTTTTATATTAAATCAATATATCATGTAAAAATGCTAAATATGTCTATATTAACATTTTTACAAGAATTGAATTGGGATACAGGAGTTGTACAGCACATCTGAACTCGTGCGTGAAGAAATTGATGCATGGAATTTAAAAGGTTGGCCACCCCCGGATTAACCTTTCCTAATATTCACCATGTAGAACTGTAATTGCTTGCGTGCACTCTACCTGAGCTTCCACCAACCATCGAGAAATGGAGGTTTTACCGTCATAGCCAGGTCTAAACTGAAGCGTTACTGAACGGGGGCCAATATTCGAGATGGCTAAGTTTGTGGGGGAGCCTGGTAATTCTGTTGAAAGAAGCACAGATAACATGGAAAGAGATTCAGTGTTTTCAGTGACTTAGAAAAACATGAATTATACATAGCATTATATCATTGTATTATCAATTGACACCCACATAGAGAGACGGAACAATATTGTTTACTGCTATCACTGGCTTTGAACTGTACTGGGCTGCTAGCATTTCCCTGAAGGCACTATGTTCATTTAATTAGATAGTGATAATCAGATTTGTTTTTTGATTTGGAGGAAATGATTAAGAATTATCAAAGTTCTAATCTTATTATGTTTCCTGACAGTTTCTTAAATAAGTGGTGTGAATTACAGGAGCTATTTGCATTAGCTAATATAAAATGGCTGTAGGTAGAGCGAGTGAATATTGCATTCAATTCCTTGATACACTATTACGACCATTAAAAATCCCAAATCAACATCTTTTAGGGACAGTAAGCTGTGTCATGGATATTCACTCCTTGTGTTTATGCTAATCTCATTTTCTAAATGCAGCATTTGCCACTTGTAAGGTCACATACAGTTGTAACTAAATTTCCAACTGATACTGCTTTGTTTAGTTTCTGGTGATAATAGGAGTTAGCCTTGTGCTTTTAAAATGTAACTAGAAGACAGTAATTAGTTTGAAGGTCAAACAAGTTATTGTTTTAGAGCAGCTTTTTAGATGCTATGTCCATAAAAAGCAGATGTTATTGTACTGCACCTAGTTTATTATTGCTGGAAGTTCAATATAAGACAATAGGTTGTTTAATTTGCTCCAAATAGACAAACTGACTCTAAGTTGTGTAGTTCAAGGAACCTTGCAGACCAGATGGATAATATGATTTAGCATATCAAACAGCTGATATATTAATGTTGGGAGTTTTACGTACTCAGAGAAGTTAGCTTCACAGTATTAATTAAGGTCTGTGTCACCAAGATGCTTTTAGAATGGTTGTGTTAAAGGAATGGTTTCAATTTCTGTAATGGATAATTTGCTCATCTGCAACTCTTTGGTACGTCTTTTTTTTAGTTTATTCAGAATTGTACCTGTGCTTTGCAAATCCTTTGTCCTTTGTACATTGCATTTCAGAAATGTTTTGTGTTTTAGAGATGGTTTGTAATTTGGAAATGTTTAAGCTAGAAATTCTCTGTGAGCTTTAAGTTTGTTTTAAGAGTGTTGTTTTGATTTAAATGTATATCACTGAAAATAAACAAACTGTGTTTTAAACTACTTTGTTAGCTGGAAGTATCTTCTCCTTGGTAGGCCGAGGGAATCCACAGCTCAAAAAGTGAGTATTGGCAGCTAATCTTGCCATGGAGAATAAACAGGGAAGTGAACAAGTTTTTCAAGAACAGGTAATTACAGTACAATGTCCTTTTAGTGCGAGTAATCATGGCTATTTATATTCGATAGGGCTCAAGATCTTCGCTTGAGTTTAGAACTTTATGGTCAGCAAACCCAATACCATCACAACTGACAAATGCAACAACAGATTCTCAATATTTTATTCTATTTCCCTTGTTGTAAAGGTCAGTATATCACTTATCATGTGAAATACATGCTCCACCTAAAAGCTGGCTTTCAATGATTCACATACAACTTACCCAAGTCACTTGGTATATTCACCACTCACTGAACCTATTTATATCCCTTTGCAAATTTTATGCACCCTCTGCATCTATAATTGCCATTGTACTACCAGCAAACTTAAATTTATTATACACTTGCCACTTTAATAGGTAGCTCCTGTACTTACTAAATTGGCCACTAAGTGTATGTTTGTAGACTTCTGCTGTAGCGCATCCACTTCAAGGTTCCATTTCTTTCCCAGTCCAATGTATAGTCTGAACAACAAACAGACCGCTTGACCATGTCAGCATGTTTTTATGTATTGAGTTGCTGCAACATGATTGGCTGGTTAGATAACTGCATTAATGAGCAGGTGCACCTAATAAACTGGCCACTGAATGTATATTCTGTGTTTTCCGTGTAGTAATGGGAATACGGAACGTTCTTTCTAAAGATAAATAATCAATTTAATGTTTGAAGGTAATGGATTGAACAGCTTCAAGTAAGCATCTCTTGTGCTTTAGGATATTGGAGAAGCTAAATCAAAATCCACTTGTGCAGGTATGCAGGTATGCTTGACACTGCAACAAAATAATATGAATTAGGTGGACCAGAAATACTCAGCAGGTCAGACACGGTCTCTACATGGAATGACAGAGTTAAGGATTCACGTCAATGAAGTTGCTTCAGAATTGGATAAAATCCCCACCTGGAGGAACACCTGAGGAAATGGTGGAGGAAGAGGTTTGGCCCTGCCCCTTAGATGTCATAGCTGCTACCTCAATGGTATATGTAGTAAGAGCAGTCAGCCCGGTGACACGGTAGTCCAGGGTGTCGTTTGGCAGATAGTGTGTCACACGTGTGTTCGTGCGATTATACTCTTCCCATGAGATTCGGTAACCTAGGCATGAACAACAACAGAGACGTGGTTTATTAGAAACAATTCGAGAAGAAACTTTTACAGAAAAAAGGTTTTTTAAATTGTTTATTTGGACAGGAATTACATATAATATGGAAGAATTTCTCTTGTAAAGGGGAAGAAAAAAGCTTCAGATACAACTGTCACAGTGAAATAATCTCCCTTTACCAAATAATTTAAACTGCAACTTTATTTACAAAACGTTCTGAGTGATTTATGTTTTGCAAGGGATTTTAGATTATAATTAGTCTAAATTTGTTCGGAAGAGCAAACTGACATAAAACTTGTAAAATAAAAAGAAGTAACTTCTAAATGACAAAAATCATGTAAGGGACTTGAAACGTATGAAAGAGATTGTGAATGCTAAGCAAGCAGCTGAAGCATTTGCAGCTGTCAACCAGACATGCCAAACAGACTTCCTCCTGAGATTTCTATCATCAAAGAAAACTGGCCTGCCAATTCAATTCCCTCCATATGATGTCAAGAAAAGCCTGAGAGCACTGGATCTCACAAAGGCAATGAAAACAGACAGCATCCCTTCTGTAGTGTTAAAGACCTGTGTTCCAAAAATGCCCGTACCTGTAGCCAAGCCATTCCAGTACAGTTACAGTCCTGGCACCCACCAGACGATGTGGAAAATTGCCGAGGCATTTCTGTTCACAAAGTGTCAAACAAGTCCAATCTGGCTCAGTACTGCTCAAGCATTTTATGTGCAGTCATTAGCAAACCATTGTTGACAGTTCGGTCAAGCCACACTCACTCCATCAGCACCCACTCACTGATGCCAAGTTTGGACTGCATCATGGCTGCTCAGCTTCAGATCTCATGGACTGAACAAGTGAATTCCAGCAATGAGATGGGATGACTGCCCTTAACGTCAAAGGTACATTTAATTGTGACATTAAGGAGCCCTAGTAAAATTGAAGTTAAAAGACATCAAAGGGGAAACAGTCCTGTGGTTAGGTTCATAACTCACTCAAAGAAAAATGATGTGGTTATTATAGCTCAATCATCACGTCCCCAGGAGTTCCTCAGGATAGTGTCCTAAGCCCAATCACTTCGGTTGTTTCATCATTTAATATTAACTTGTTTCTATCATAAAGTCTGAAGTGCTGATGGTTGTACAACGTGCTATTTAATTTGCCAGTCATCAGCAAATAATGAAGCACCTTATCCCTGCGTGCAGTAAGCATTTTGTCATTGGCTAGTAAGTTATCTTCACCATTAACAAGAAACTCAACTGGACAAGGGACTGGGTACTCTTGTGGTCAGTGACTCATCCTTTCACACCCTAGAGGCTTCCCATTGTCTGTAACACATGTCTGGAGCATGCTACAGTCTCAGTCAGCTCATCTTAGGGTAATTCCTGAGCACTTATTACCGAAATCCACTACTAAGACTTGGTCAGGTTAGTCCCCCTGCAGGGGCAGCATTTCAAATTCAAATTTAATTTTTTTGTCATTCAACCTTCCACATGTATATAGCTAAATGAAATAATGTTACTCAGGGATCAAGATGCAAAATACAGTACATACGCTGTATATCACATACAGCAGAATCTCATTGCTTTTAATGAATATTTCAGGGTTTATTTTTTAATTATTTCACTTTTTCTAAATGTTTGTGCATGATTCTCCATTCTCATTGTGCTTTTTATTAATTAAAAGTTCGACATATCTAATAGTTTTGGACAGCCTGCTATTAGGGCTTTTTCACTTGATCTGCAGCAGGCTGATTCTCCTTTTCCCACATGATAAGTTGTGGAAGGTATTTCTATAGCACCCAGTTTCTCTGAGAGGGACAGAAGGTGTCTCTCTGCATGTTACCACTGGATGGGTATTAGCCACAATCCACATTTCTTCATAGAAATCAAAGGTGAATGTGGATGGAATTGGAACAACAACACACACAAAATGCTGGTGGAACACAGCAGGCCAGGCAGCATCTATAGGGAGAAGCGCTGTCAACGTTTCGGGCCGAGACCCTTTGTGTGTGTGTTGTTTGAATTTCCAGCATCTGCAGATTTCCTCGTGGATGGAATTGGTATTGGTTTACTGAGAAACAGTGAAAGCTTTACTAACATACGGTTCATGCAGATCAAATCATTACGTGGTACACTGAAGCAAAACACAGTAAAACAATAACAATGCAGAATAAAGTGTAACAGCTACAGACAGTACAGTGCAGGTAAACAAATAGGTGCAAGATCATAATGAGGTATATTGTGAGGTCAAGAGTCTAGCTTATTATATAAGGAATCCAGTTAATAGTCTTTATATGTAACAACTGTAAAGAAGGTCATAATTAACTAAAAACTCTGGGCCATGAAGCACTATAATAGCACAATGAACACATTCGTTAACTGGCATGACTGAAATGATTATTATATGTAAATCAAAATACTAATTCAGCAGCCGGTTATTCTCTCAAAATTCCCATCAGGTAGGCTCTTGATTCATTTTCCACTATTAAGTCCAGTGCAACACAGAACAACTCCAAAATCCCCATTTTGTGAAATTTTCCCCTCATACACTGGCAAATAGTAAAGATTTTAAATTTATATAACAATTAATAATCTTAGAGTATGATCTTATATTTTTGACATAAATGCACAATAGTACCAATTTTCAGGAAGTCTGACCTGTGAGAATCCCATTCTTCTCATGTGGCTCTCTCCAGCTTACTTTCAACGAAGTGTCCAGGATCTCCGTGAAACTGAGATGTCCGATTGGACCAGGGTCTGATGTATGAGCAGATCAACAGGCTGTCAGAGCTAACATAGCAGGCGCTGCATAATGCAACTGCTTCTTACTGCTAGAACTCTCGGAAAACCATGTGTTAGTATTAACAGTGAAAGAGCTATGCATTAACATATTACTTGCTTTCCACTACTTCAGGAATAAAGTTTGCATTCTACTGCTTTTATTTCTACAGGTTGAACTCCGTCTGTATTTGTTGACTGCATGCCCTGATGTTACTGGCTAGAAATTCCATCAATGGCATTTGGATGCAAAGGACAATGCTGAGCTGTAATTCAGTTATGCTGAACTTTTGATTACCTTTGTTGTGTAGTTCCATGGCTATCTCACCCAACTTTGAAATCACCTAATTACACTTATCCAATTTGTGTTGTGTTTTGAAGTTCAATTGAATTAGAAAAGTAGTAACCTAATCATTAAAATTTGGGGCTTTCCCTTCATTAGTTCTGCGTCTGTGACTTCAGGTAGTTTCCTATCTGCACCCAAGTTTAACCATGCATTACCATAAATTGGTAAATTAAGTTAATTTTAGGTATGTCAGTCCAAACATCAAAATGGGGAAGATGTGTGACCTAAATGACTTTGACAATGGAATGATTGTTGATGCCAGATGGAATGGTTTGAGTATCTCAGAAACTGCTGATCTCTTGGGATTTTCAGTTTCTAGAGTTTACAGAGAGTGGTGTGAAAAACAAATAAAGTACCCAGTGAGTGGCAGTTCTGTGAGTAAAGATGCCTTGTTAATGAAAAAGGTCAGAGGAGAATGGCCAGATTGTTTCAAATTGACAGGATGGCATCAATAACTCAAATAGCCACGCATTACAACAGTGCTATGTAAGAAAGCATCTCTAAATACACAACATGTTGAACATTGAAGCAGATTGGCTACAACAGCACAAGACCACAAACACACACTCAGTGGCCACTTTATTAGGTAGAAGAGAATCTCAACATTCTGAAATAAGTACCATTTAACTTGGGGATTTAATTGTCTTAAGATCCTTTAACTTGTCTGAACCCTCCAGCTAATTGCCAAAGTTGCACTTCTCCATGGCAACTGTCAATGGGTTACTTTGAAGTAGGAATAAAGAATATTGTTCAATTTTCAGTCAACATAATCACGACTGACTTAATGATTTTATTATTTACTTTAAAGTTCTATAGTTTTATAATTTATTTGTGAGTGACCGCTCCTAGATGTGAATCTATTCACATATAGATTTTCCATTGGTGAACTTTTATAACAGTCTGGAACAGAAATTCCTAAAGCTAAGTTTGTTAAAGCAACAATGTGTAGAAACATAGACACAGCACCTGAAGCAGATTCAATATCTTGTTCAAGAAATTCCTAATATAACTTGCACAACACCACCAGGCATTGATTTGTAGAACCCAAGAGCCTCTTACACATAAAATACATGTACAACATTTAAGAGATTAGACCTCTGTTGCTCAGTGACAAAGCCATCCATTTTCTTTGACCAAAGTAATCATCGAGTATATATTTACACATAAAAAAGGACTCATGATGCTAACAGCATAATACTTACAATCTTCATGAGTGCGCACAAGTTTGGGTGGACTCCTCGGACCATCACCAGGAGTTGTGAAGCACAGCACCGAGGTGTAATAATCCGCGAACTTCTTCAAGCCTCGGATGTAACCAACGTGAACCATATCCTGGAAATTTGGCCGAACTGTCACCATAGTGAACTCTTCCATTTGACCTGGCTCCCAAGCCAACAGCTGAAATGATAATTAAAAATATCTGAACAGAGGTAATGGGAAAGGGGTCAGGTTTTATAATGCACTACAGCAAACCAACATACTTTCAGTAGCCACAAGCTAATTTCCTATTGATTCCTTGTTAAATGCAAAGTACGGTAAGTGTAGTCAATTTCAGCTTTTACCTGCCAGAGGAAGCTATCTACTTGTGAATTTTAGAGAAGGGACATATTTCAACACTATTATTGCAGAAATGGCTATTTTAAATGGAAAGTAATCTTCATCTTTTTAGGAAGCATTTTTCATTAATATCAAGCTCTCAAGGGTACACTCAGTTATATTTTTATGAAGTTACTGTACATTTTCAGCACATCAAAGTTCCATTGCAAAACTACTTGGTTGCAAGCGATGTAGATCAAATCATTTAGTCTTGGCTTCTGGGGAATAATTATCACCAGGGAACCTTTTATATAATTGAGATTATAGTGACATGACATCAAAGCCTGCTGTAATTAAAGCTTCCTGCTGTCATACACATAAAGCCCTTTTGAAAAAACAAGCAAAGATTTTACTGGTAAAAATAAATTTTCTTTCCTCAATTTTGCAGCAATCCTTGGTCAGGATTTCTCTACTAAGGACAGCTAGATAACACTAGCATTTACAGTAACGGAAAACCATAAGGTTGACTGTTCTAGTAGCTCAAAGAATAACTTCAATGGCCAGTTTATCTCAATACCATCATTATTTAAGTTACATAACTTTGACATTGACATTTTGACTTGGATGGTCAAAGTCTCTGGGTTTCTTATTTTGTTATAATTGCGCCAGAGCATTTTCATGTGAATGTTTACCAGGACAACTTTACCACAGCAGTATATATATTTTTTATGTTATCTTCTCATGAGATGTGTATGTCACTTGACAAGGTCAGCACTTGATATAGATCATTAGTTGCTTCTGAAAAAGTTGTGGAGAGTAAGTACCTCTCTTTAGGTAAAGAGATCTTATGTTTTTTTGTTGTTGATAAGAAACAGGCTGGATGTATATTGGAGAAGTAAAGAATTATTTTACCTATTCTTCTCACGAAAAATGGAATTTCTCATTTCATATGGCCCACTGACTGGTGGGTGGCCTAAAGTCTTATCAGAAACATTTACAGACAGTTGAGAACAATGACCTGGGACGAATCTGCGATTCAGTGACAATTTCTGCTTAGCAGGAACAGTTGAAAAGTTAACATTTTTGTTTTGATCATTTTTAGTTCAGAAACACGGGATGGGACTGAGTGGCTCATAAATAATCCACAGGGTTTTGGTTACCTGAAAATTACAGAATGCATCATTTTAAACAGTTACAGTCAATAATGGTGGTAAGTGATCAATTTACAGGAATCAAAAGAGACGCACCTTTGAATAGTTAATGTCCTTGAAAGTTCTCTGACATATTTACTTGAAACTATGGTGAAAGAATTAATGAGTGTAATTAGAATTTGAATGATTAGTTAAATTAGCAGTTAATAGAATGTTTAGTTCTGCAAATAGGAAGAAATGCAGCGCACCAGAACATATGTTCTGTTTTGCCTTTAATCAGAGGGAAGTTACAGTGTGTCACAATGATTGGCAAGATATTCCATGGAGAATTTCCAGTTTCACCTCACTGTTCTTTTGCTATTGTAGTGCTTGTTGTCATTGTCTACAGCCCTCCTCCTCATAAACAATAGGGGTTTACAAAAGAGAGGGTGACTTTTCCAAGGCTGTATGCCTGCATCCTCACCAGCCTAAGACAGATCCAAAACTAATTCTGCTACCCAAGCCTCTTCTCCAAAACCTTGCTTTAAATGTCCACCTGATTTTCCTTGAAAGAGATCTCTCTTTAGTCTGAGGCTGTACCTCGGATCCTAGACTGTCCTTTTATTGAAAACATCCTATGTCCAGGCCTTTCAGTATCCAACCTGTCTTCCAGCCGATCACCCAGTCCCCATAATGAGTACTCCACAATAGCTCTTCCCTAATTAGAGAAACTGACCCTTCATTCAATTAAAACTCAGAATTTTAGCAGCCACCATGACATTTCAATTTAGTCCAATGAAAATAATTTCAGTTTATGAATTATCTCCTTGTATACGAGTTACCCATCTCATGCTATTTTAGTGAATCTGTTCTAAGTTGCCTTCGTTCTCTTCATTGACTTTATTGTACTATCCATAATCTGATACAAAAAAATACTCTAGGGTTTGCCTTCTAACCATTGTGCAATTCACAGACACCATTACTCTTATAGCTATATATCAAAGGTTGAGCACCCCTTATCCAAAATTCCAAATCTGAAATTCTTTTGAGCACTGACATGATGGCAGAATTGGTAAATTCCACAAAGCACTAGGCAGGTTCCCAGCCGATGCACAGGTCTCTGCACACCACAGGCAGTTTTGAGAAGTGATGTCACGTATCAAGTGAGCAGAAGTTAATGAAAAATAGGAAAACACTGCATAAGAAACATGAAAATCTCAATCACACATTGGAAGAGTGAATTCATCAGTGTTGGAGTGAACGTATGCTGCTTAACGGTATGCAGAACATGAAACAAGCAAAGATCCATCACTTCAAACTGAAAATTTAAAGTAATTGTGAATATTCAGCAGGCTGGTTGCAGAAATTTAACACCAGGCACAGCATTAAACTTTTAAAGATTTGTGGTGTTAAAGTGTCTGCAGATCACGAAGCAGCAGAGAAATTCATTGATGAGTTTGCCAAGATCGTTGCTGATAAAAATCTAACACGCTGAATGGCTGAATCCATACATGTGTGTGATGAACAAGTGTAAGACAAAGGCAGCTTATCAGCAGCACATACACTCAGAGCCAGAAATGACGGTAATGCCAAACTGCCACTGACTGACCATCTGGACAGCTAAGGTAGTGATAGAGGGTTTCACTGAACTCCCGTCAAAGGGAAGATTTAAACTTCTTCAGTGTAGGAAGAGACTTTGCAGTGTAGTAGTAGCCCAAACAAGAGAAAATGTGCAGATGCTGAAATACAAAGCAACATACACAAAATGCTGGAGAAACTCAGTAGTTCAGGCAGTACCTATGGAAAAGAGTAAACTTGATGGGTCTTGGCCTGAAACACTGACTGTTTACTCTTTTCCATAGATGGTGTCTGGCCTGCTGAGTTCCTCCAGCATTTTTTGCGTGTTGCTTGGATTTCCAGCATTTGCAGATTTTGTTGTGCTTGAGGTGGTGATAGCTTACCTTTCTGATGGTTCAGTATACAAAATTATTAAAATATTATATTAAACTACCATCAGGGTGTGTGTATAAACTTATAAGCTGTATGCATGATGCAAATAGATTTTGTGTTTCGACTTGGGTCCCATCACTGAGGTCTCATTACATAGATAGATATATTCCAAAATCCAAAATCTGAAACACTTCCAGTGCCAAGGTTTCAGATACGGGGTGCTCAACCTGTATCTATATAATCTAATCTTTGCTTCTGGCTTTTACAGAATCTAAAGTTCTGAAGTTTTTCCAACTTTGTCTACAAAGAATGTGATCCTCAAATATCTCCTTGTTTATGCACAACCCTCAGTATCTTTCCATCAAGTATATATTCCCCCGAGACTTGGTTTTCCTCTTAATGTATATAAACATATTTAGATTTCACATTCCTATATTTGTTGCACTTACGTTTTAAAATTTAATAGGTCACTTCCATTATTTTTAAATAGCACACACTTGCCTCCAATAAATCTTTGCTGCTTGATCTTGATTAACCACTGTTTTTAAAAGCTTACTAATTTTAACTCATATAATGCAGTTGAAGAATATCTTTGCTGCTGACGTTGGACTTTTTAAGAAACGTTTATCCTCTCTGTTCTTGAACAAGGTTACTGCACGGGCTGGCCTGGAACAATTATCATATTTAAGGTGGATTGAACAAAATGAGCCAAATCCCTCTTTGACCTTTACTTTGACTCATTTCAGCAGCTGAAGGCGCATTCCAAACAAGACTGCTGACGCATCTGCCTTTATTATCTGTTTATGTTCACAGAGTTTTAGCAAAAATCTAGAGCTAAAACTAAGCTTTCATCTTGCCACTGATTCCTACAAGGAAAACTACTTCACTCAGATAGTGGACCTGTGGTTGAATATCTGGAATTAAACAAAAATTAACTTATTGCTACTCTTATAGGAATAAAGCTGATGAAAGAATTTTAATAAATGCTACCCTGCTCCCTACCAAATCTCCTTTGTACTTTGCTTGACAATTGCTGTGCTGCAGGTTGAGACTGCCTACCGTGAAATAAACTGTTTTCTGCACAACTCGCATGAGCAAATAATCTTGATCCTATGGATCCTTCAATAATTTTATTTTGTGGCTTTCTGAATCAAGTATTGTGGTAAGATATCAGGGAAACTAATTGTTTTGCTAGCTCCAAATGCAGTGCAGATAAGTGCAGAATTTTACAACAGATCACAGAACTTTGAGAAAGCAGAAACTGCAGATTTGTTGCTTCCCAGAATCAATATGCAGGGGTGCAGCATCCACCAGGTAATACTCATAGTTGGAGGAAAAACCACTCTCAACAAGCTATTAGATCAAATGGACCAAGTTCGGAAATGGGCATGGGAGACCACAATGTAAGCTCAGTTTTGTTCACACCTATTAGAATGGTTTCAACATTCATCCACTGAAAACAACACCTTTGATTGACCTTTTCATCAGACGGAACAATAGAGAGAAAAGGATCCACTGTTTTTCCTCCTTCCCTTTCTCCCATAGTCCACTCCTATTAGATTCCTTCTTCTCCAGCCCTTGATATTTCCCATCTACCAGGCTTCACCTATCACTTTTCAGCTAGCGTCCTTCCCCTCCCGCCACCTTTCTATTCTTGTATCTTTCCCCCTTTCTTCTCAGTCCTGAAGGAGGGTCTCGGCAGGAAATGCCGACCATGTATTCATTTCCACAGATGCTGCCTGACCTGCTGAGTTCCTCCAGCATTTTGTGTGTGTTGCCTAGTTTTTTAAGGCTCTTCTGGAGGACAAGATGCAGTGGTTGGAGAGGAGATCAATGTTCTGCCACCTGTTGAAGGAGAAGAATGCCTAGAAGTCCTTCAGCTGTGAAGATCAAACCGCAGCAACCCTGATGCACTACCACCGAAATTCAAAGATCTCATATACAGAAATCAGTGAATGCACCTTCAGTAACAAACCCCACCAGAATCCATTGAAATCCAGAATCCAGTATAAATCTCATAACTCGATATCACAACTTCCTTTCTCCGGTAAATGCTAATGCATGACACAGATATGATGCTCAGTAACATATTCCCTTTTCTGACATGTCAAGATGAAGTACAGCTGAGAACAGTATTAATTAACCAGAAGAGACATGAACAAGTCTCTATCCAGCACAGAACAGACAGTACTTGCCATCAATGGAACAAGTGTTGGGGATTCTCCATCAAGCAGCAGAACTGAGACCAAATATCATCCTTGATCTTTGAGGGTACACAAGGACTTAGGCAGATTAGGAGAATGGACAAGGAAGTGGCAGAAGGAATACAATGTCGGGAAGTGTATGGTCATGCACTTTGATAGAAGAAAGGAAAGGGTTGACTATTTTCTAAATGGACAGAAAATACAAAAATATGAGGTGCAAAGGGATTTGAGAGTCCTCATGCAGGATTCCCTAAAGGTTAATTTGCAGGTTGAGTCAGTGGTGAGGAAGGGAAATGTAATGTTAGCATTCATTTCAAGAGAATGTAAAAAACAAGGTTGTAATATGGAAACTTTATAAAGCATTGGTGAGGCCTCACTTAGAGTATTGTGTGTAACTTTGGGCCCCTTATCTTAGACAGCATGAGCTGAAACTAGAGAAGGAGGTTCACGAAAATAATTCCAGGATTAAAATGCTTGTCATATGAATAGTATTTGATGACTTTAGGCCTGTATTCACTGGAATTTAGAAGAATGAGGGGCGACCTAATTGAAACCTATCGAATGGTGAAAGGCCTTGATAAAGTGGATATGGAGAGGCTGTTTCCTATTGTGGGAGTGTCCTAGACAAAGGACACAGCCTCAAAATAGAGGGGCATCCTTTTAGGATGGAGCTGAGGAGGAATTTCTTTAGCAAGAGAGTGGTGAATCTGTGGAATCCAATGCCACAAGCAGCTATGGAGGCCAAGTCTTTATGTATATTTAAGGCAGAGGTTGATAGATTCTCGATTGGTGAGGGCATGAACGGATATTGGAGGAAGGCAGGGTATTAGGGCTGAGAGGAAAAATAGATCAGCTATGATAAAATGGCAGAGCAGACTCGACGGGTACAAATGGCCCAATTATGCTCCTATATCTTACGGACTTATGATTTTGAAACATAGAACAACGAGGGGAAATTTGATGGGGGTACACAAAATTATGAGGGGTATAGATAGGGCTAAATGCAACTAGGCTTTTACCACTAAGGTTGAGTGGGATTACAACTGGAGTAGATGAGTTAAGGGTGAAAGGTGAAAAATTTAAGGGGAACATGAAGGGAAAATTCTTCACTCAGAGAGTTGTGACAGTGTGAAATGAGCTGACAGTGCAAGTGATGCATGCTCAATTTCAACGCTTAAGAGAAGTTTGGATAAGTACATGGACTGTAGGGGTATGGAGGGCTATGGTATTGGTGCAGGTCTATGGGAGTAGGCAGTTTAAATGGTTACAGCATGGACTAGATGGGCCAAAGGGCTCATTTCTTTGTTGTACTTTTCTATCTCAATTAGCTTTATTTGCAATATGTACACCAAAATATACAGTGAAGTGTATCACTTCCACCATATCAGATCAAATCAAATCACACAAAATGCTGGTGGAACACAGCAGGCTAGGCAGCATCTATAGGGAGGAGCACTGTCGACATTTCGGACCGAGACCCTTTGTCAGGACTAACTGAAAGGGATGGTAATCATGTCTCTTACTATCTTTCCTTTCAGTTGGTCCTGACAAAGGGTCTCGGCCCGAAATGTCGACAGTGCTCCTCCCTATAGATGCTGCCTGGCCTGCTGTGTTCCACCAGCATCTTGTGTGTGTTGCTTAAATTTCCAGCATCTGCAGATTTCCTCGTGTTTGCTTTCAAATCAAATCAGCAAGGTTTGTGCTGAACAGGCCGTATGTGTCATCACATTTCCAGCACCAACATAGCATGTCCACAGATCAATAAAACCTAATCCACACACCTTTGAAATGTGGAAAGAAACCAGAGCACCTGGTGGAAACCAATTTGGCATTGGGGAGAACATACAAACACCTTACAGACAGTGGTGGGAATCAGAACCCGATTTTACAAATGGCACGGTAAAGCATTGTGCCAACAACTATGTCACTGTAAAAGCCTCTTAAACACAGCAAATGTATCTGATTCCACCAACTCCTCTGGTGGCATATTCTAGATATTAACTACTTGAATTCACCTTCCTTCCCTCCATGTTAGAGAATGCCATAGCAACCTGGCAGACAGGGATCTGCACATAGTCAATCACCAGGCCTTCAGTGGCCTGACCTGACCTGGGGCAGGCCAGAAGGATAATGCATGCAGTGCTGTCTGGAGGACCAGATTTTGCAAGTGTCCTGCCGTAGAGATTTCAGAGAGGAGTTATAGAGGGAGTCTAGCAATGCAGGGCCTATGAATATGTACAGGTGGAAAGAATGAACAACTTCTTTTTCTCAGATTCGAGTTTATTGTTTTAAGCATATGGATGCACAAGTGCAATGAAAACCTTGTTTACAGCAGAATCACAGGCACATAGCATTAGAGATACAACATTTACAAGAAAAACATAAATTAAACAAAATTGTACAAGAAAGAACAAAGGGTTGCCTGTCAGCGTGATCAAACCGAGGTAAAGCCTGGCTGCACAGTTATCTCGCCTTGTTTGGGAAATACTGAGAGAATCGAGAAAGCAGGGGACTGGAGGAGGACGAGAGAAATATTTTAGGAAGAGACTGGGAGTTTCCCGAAGACAGTCCTCACCCCCTCCAGAACAGCCATAAGGTTACCATTTATGTTCTGAGATCAAAGGGGATATGATGATCAGCAGGAAAAAATGGCAGCCTTTATTACAGGTTGTACTCTATCTACCAAATTGCAAGAGCAGTAAACCTGCAGAAGCTTGATCTGCAAGAGAGTTACCCAGATCAATCACTCATTGGATGTGAACAGCTTCAAGTTCCTGCTCATCAAGTTAATTTTTTGTTCTTTCTTGTACAAAATAGACAACTCTTTCCCATTTCCATTCTGATATGTCTATCCATGGCCTCCTCTACTGTCAAGATGAAGCCACACTCAGGTTGGAGGAACAACACCTTATATAACGGCTGGGTAGCCTCCAACCTGATGGCATGAACATTGACTTCTCTAACTTCTGTTAATGCCCCTCCTCCCCTTCTTACCTCATCCCTGATATATTTAGTTGTTTGTTTCTTTCTCTCTCTCTGCCTATCACTCTGCCTGTGCTCCATCTCCTTCTGGTGCTCCCCTCCCCCTTTCTTTCTCCCAAGGCCTCCCGTCCCATGATCCTTTCCCTTCTCCAGCTCTGTATCACTTTTGCCAATCACCTTTCCAGCTCTTAGCTTCATCCCACCCCCTCTGGTCTTCTCCTATCATTTTGCATTTCCCCCTCCCCCCACTACTTTCAAATCTCTCAGTATCTTTCCTTTCAGTTAGTCCTGACAAAGGGTCTCCGCCCGAAACGTCGACAGCGCTTCTCCCTATAGATGCTGCCTGGCCTGCTGTGTTCCACCAGCATTTTGTGTGTGTTGTTTGAATCTCCAGCATCTGCAGATTTCCTCGTGTTAACTCTTTTAATATACTAGATTGAACCTTTTGTATGTAATGGTTGCTGTCTCAATTTCTGATGCAGTACTGCAGGAGCACCCTCTGCTGCTTCTTGCAAAGAAAGCTCCGACTTTTGCTGGCATCACAGTTCTTGACTTAGTGATCAGGGAGATTTGCAGTTTCAAAAGTTCAAAGTAAACGTGTTATCAAAGTATGTATATGTCACTTTGAGATTTATTTTCTTGCAGGCATTCACAATAAAACAAGGAAATGCAATAGAATCAATGGAAAAACTTCACATAATCAAAGACTGACAAACAACCAATATGCAAAAGAAGACAAACTGTGCAAATAAAAATAAAAATAAATGAATAAATAAATAATACTGAGAACATGAGTTGTAGAGTCCTTCAACTGCCCTCATGGATTTTCTGTATTTCCCGGCTATCTGGAGAAGGCAAATATCAGAGTTGTATTGTGCATGTATATTTTGACAATAAAATGAACCTTCGAACCTTTTGAAAGTGAGTCCACAGCTTGTGAAATCAATTCAGTGAATGAAATGATTCACTTTGGTTCAGGAGCCTAATGGTTGAAGGATAATCACTGTTCTTGAACCTGGTGACGTGGGACCAAAGGCTCCTGTACCTCCTTCCCGACAGCAGCAGTGAGAAGACAGAATGGCCTGGATGGTGGGGGTCCTTGATGATAAATGCCGTTTTCTTGTGGCAGTGCTCATTGCAGATGTGTGGTTTACAGCTTTGATGCACCATCAATAACTCACTCTGAGACGTGAAGGCGAGATATCGGCTTTTATTGACTGGAAGAAGGAACAAGCAGTGAGTGACCACCATACTACATCCTGGAGACTGAGAGGCCGGGCTCAGGCCTTGATCGCCTTTATACAGGGGTCTGTGGGAGAAGCCACAGGAGCAGTCAGCAGGGGCGTGTCCAGACAGGTATATGTAGTTCACCTCAAGCTTCCCAGCAATCAGCACTCTATCAGAATACTAGGATTGCTGACGAGACACCTTAGGAGCATTAGAAATTCCACAAAGCAGAGATCTTCAGGTGCCTCTTAGGATGAAGCACTGCCAATCCACCCGAGACCTTGACATTGCCTGAGAGCTAGTGAACTCAGACTTCTGCCTTGCAAATGAGAAAATGTAGATGAAGTGAGGCCGTGTTACCTCCAAACTACTTAAGGACGTTTTTTTCCAAAGTTAATTTGCAACATGCACATTCTCTACCAGCCATGCTGCAGCAAATATTGCATGAGAAACAAGGAAATATGTGGGAATGAGCAGGAATGAATAGTTCATGTTGGCATGTTTAGATTTATTAATTTGACTTGGAATGGTTGTTTTTAAATTTGCTCTTCAACAGAGGACGGCTGATGGTGGCTGGGAAATTGTGGTTGCATTTGTTGGTAGTGCAGCTTCTCAGGTTACACGTCGCTTTACTGGAAATGGACTATTTCAGATTGCCTCCCTCCCCCTCCTCCACAGCTGTCCGTCAACCAGATATTGACAAAAACTCAATCTTCATCATGGTGTTTTAGTACATCATGGAATCAAAGTTGACTGCTGCAGTCTAAAAACGAGTGAGACCAGAAGCAGAATTGTCATTCCTCTGCTCCTGGTGCTAGATTTTTACCGGGAAATGACATCTGCAATTTTATTTTTTAACTTATTGGTTTTCAGGATCTGGCACCATTATAGAGGGCACAGTTCATTGCTCGTTACTAATTGCCCATGAGACCGCTGTGGCCAGCCACATTCTGAGACCGTTGCACTGCTATTTGTAAAAGGCGCTCAACACTACTGCTGGAAGTGAAATCCAGGACTTTGAACAAGTGCTGATGAAGGTATGTTTGTATATTTACAGTTAGGATTATGTGACTATATGGCAGCACTGTGTGTGTGGGATGGGGCAAGAATTCACATGCAGTCTACTGCAGAGGTTTCAGAGGAGGACCTTGAGAGGGAGTGTATACAGGTCGATGCGTGTGCAGGGTGGTGATGCTGTTCCTTTGCACTTGCTGCCTTTATCTTTCCTGCTGGTAAAGGTCATAGGCTTGAGAGGTGATGCTGGAGCAGCCCTGGTCTATAACTGCAATCAGTTTTTTTGTTGGTACATATTGCAGCCAATCTGATGTCAGGTTGATTGTTTGTTGATTGTTTGAGCAGCTGCATCACTGCCTGGTTCGGAAATTGCACCATCTCGGATCGCAAGACCCTACAGTGGATAGTGAGGTCAGCTGAGAAGATCACCGGGGTCTCTCTTCCCGCCATCACGGACATTTACACTACACGCTGCATCCACAAAGGAAACAGCATTATGAAGGACCCCACGCACCCCTCATACAAACTCTTCTCCCTCCTGCCGTCTGGGAAAAGGCACCGAAGCATTCAGGCTCTCATGGCCAGACTATGTAACAGTTTCTTCCCCCAAGCCATCAGACTCCTCAATACCCAGAGCCTGGACTGACACCTTACTGACCTATTGTCCTGTTTATTATTTATTGTAATGCCTGCACTGTTTTGTGCACTTCATACGGTCCTGGGTAGGTCTGTAGTCTAGTGTAGTTTTTTTTTCTGTGTTGTTTTTTTTACGTATTTCAGTCTAGTTTTTGTACTGTGTCATGTAACACCATGGTCCTGAAAAACGTTCTCATATTTACTATGCACTGTACCAGCAGTTATGGTGGAAATGACAATAAAACTGACTTGACTTGACTGATCCACAGTTCAGCTCTTCCAATTTATATAGCATTTCCTAAATATTTTCTGGGAGAATATTGGAGTATAAAAGTTGCAACTTGCTATTTGTTAGAGAATGAAATCTTAGGAATGTAGAAGACAATGGTGTGTTAATGAGAGGTAGCTAAGAGATGTAGATTATGTAATCTGAGTTTGCTATTTGCTATGCATGTACCCAATTTAGTAGGAGAATGAAATCTTAAGAATGTAGAAGACAATGGTGTGTTAATAAGAGGTAGCTAAGAGATGTAGATTAGAACATGATTAAGTCAATGGGTAGAAACAATAGTGGCGGAAAAACAGAAAAGCAAAAAGATGCTGCCAGCAATCACCGGTCCGAGTACAGCCATCGAACTGGATGAAGCACCGCTATATGGAGGAACCGATCATACTGTAAGACAAGGGCTGGAAAACCCCATGCCAATAATCGTCTTTGGAGGAGCATTCCCACAAATGCCCTGTCAGGAACAGACTAAATTCAAACAGCCCAGACAGGACTGGAAGTTCCAAGGAGGGGGACAGAGGAGCTATGGGCAGAGGGGACCAGTGAGGAAACAGGGGGAAAGAGAGGTAGAGAGATTGTGCTGGGGATGTAATCAGCCAGGTCACATGAGAAGAGATTGTCTGTTTACACCATGGCCTGTCACACACCAGCAGGAACCGATAAGGAGGGAACTAAAGTTTAGCCAAGGACCAGCCCCCATAGGCCCAAGCGGGCCTGTGAACCCCTATGCGAGGTATTAGGGGTGCCCCGAGAACTCGAGTGGGAAGGGACGTTACCCAATGATAACAAGGGAGGCAGACGAGGAACCCATTGTTCAGGTTATATTAGAAGGGCAACTGACACCAATGATGATAGATACTGGAGCCACGTACACTTGCGTACAGCCACAGTATGCCCTTCACCTTCCCATGTCAGGAAGGTTTATTAAGACGGTAGAGTTCTCGGGGAAAACACAGTTGACACAGTGCACAGCTCCAGTGTGGTTGAGAATGGGAAATAAAGGAATTGTTTTGCCGGTGCTTGTATTTAAAGGAACTCCGATTAATTTGTTAGGCAGAGATGCCTTATTGAAACTGGAATTAAAATTAGAATGCACCAGAAATGGGCTGAGTGTGGAAAGAGCAGGGGCTCAATTGATTGTGCGAGAAGACAAGAAGGCTAATGTCTTTTGGATAGGAGACATTGCAGATCAGATTCAGGAAACCTGGGAGAAATGGAAAAAGGGCGTGCAGGCTATATTAGCCAGTGCTGTAATGCCCAAATCTGAGCTACATTGTACAGTGATTTTTGACGAGACCCAGAACAGGGAGTTAGAGGAGAGATGGCACCTGGAGACATGTACCCAACAGCGCCTGGAAGGGGAGGCTGTGATAATTGGAAAGCAAGGGGCAGCTTTACAAGTTAAGTGGAACACCTTTTTAGAAAAATGGTACAGGATACCGGAGGCTGCGCTCCACATAACGTTGTTGGTAAACAAGGGATATCAGTCTAAAGACATAGGACCCTTAGTTAAGAGTGCTGAAACCGTAACAGTGTGGAGGAAACTCACGCCGGAGGTGTGGATATCGGAAGACAACAATTGCATTAAAACAATGGTAAGTGTAGATATGGTAGGGACAGTGAGAGAGGTCGAAATAACTTCCCAACCACACATGCCATTGCTGGGAAAGGAAAGAGGCCAGCAGAAAGATAGAAGGTTAGATGAGTTGCCGTCTATTCTGTGGTCACAGCATGACACGGATGTAGGGAAAATAAAAACAGCTAGTCCGGTGGAACTAAGGCTGAAAAAAAGGAGCAATTCCACCCAGGAGACCACAATACCCTCTAAGACCAGAAGCAGAAGAGGGAATAACATCGACAATGCAGGGGTTGCTTGAAATAGGAGTGCTAAAAAGAACAAACAGTCCATGCAATACCCTGTTGCTGCCGGTCTTAAAAGCAGATAAATCTAAGTGGAGATTGGTGCATGATTTGCGAGCGGTAAATGATGTGGTAGAGGACTGGCCAGCAGTAGTCCCCAACCCACACACGCTTTTGACTAATGTTCCACCAGAAGCAAGTTACTTTTCAGTGATTGATTTGTGTTCGGCTTTCTTCAGCATTCCTCTAGCCGACCAGTGTCAGTATCTGTTTGCATTTACTTACAGAGGTGCTCAGTATACCTATACCAGAATGCCACAAGGATTTAAACATTCACCATGTTTTTAATCAGGTGTTGAAGGCAGACCTAGAGGGCATGCCATTGGAAAGTACATTGTTACAGTATGTGGATGACCTGTTGATTTGCTCCCACAGTAAGGAACAGTGTGAGCAGGACACTATAACTCTGTTAGAGAAGCTGGCGCACGGAGGACATAAAGTATCCAAAAAGAAACTGCAATTTCACACGCAGCAAGTGGAATACTTAGGCAGGGTAATATCCAAGGGAGTGAAGGCGATAGCACCAGATCAGATTGAGGCAATAACTAAGGCCCCAAACCCCCAGACTGTAGGGCAGATGATGACGTTTTTGGGAATGGCAGGGTACAGCTCAGATTGGATAGGAGAATATGCTGAGATTGTGGCACCTTTGAGAAAGATAATGAAAGAAGCAGGATATACAAATTTGAAGAACGGCTTACAGTGGAATGGAGAGGTGGAGATAGCTTTCAATACTATTAAGCAGGAATTGCAGTCAGCACCAGCATTAGCTTTGCCTGACTACGAGAAGGTTTTTCATTTGTATGTATCCAACCGACAGGAGGGTTATGTCACAACGGTTCTAACACAGGAGACAGGCACAGGAAAAGCAAAGCAGCCGATAGCATACTACAGTACGACACTAGATGAGGTGGCTCAGGGGTATCCTACCTTGTTATCAAGGATTGGCGGCGCTGTACTATGCATATGGAAAGGCATCATCTGTAACCCTGGGCTATCCTGTGACTCTGTACACACACCACAAAGTAGCAGAATTGCTGGAAAGAGGGAAATTTGTGCTGACGCCAGCCAGGATAGCAGTGTATCAGATGCTATTGACATTTCCAGATGTAACTATACAGAGATGCACTACCAGTAATATAGCCGATTTTGTCCCTTTGGGCTATGAAGGAGAGCCCCATGATTGTGTAGGGAAGACGATGACATTTGCCAAATTGAGAGCAGATTTACGGTCAGAACCACCAGAGGATGCAGATAAAAAGGTTCTGTTCGTAGATGGCTCTTGTTATAGGGATTATGATGGAAATCATGCAGGGTTCTCAGTAGTGCAGCAGGATCAGTCGAGCTATAAGATTATTAGGATGGAGTCCTGTCCCCAACCGTGTTCCGCCCAACTAGTGGAAATCAAAGCCCTGCATGTGAAATGATGGAAGGTGAGAAAGTAGACATCTATACTGATTCGGCATATGCTCATGGAGTATGCCATTTGTTTGGGGCTGTGTGGAAAAAGAGAGGTTTTAAAAAAAGCAGTGGAGATCCCATACCACATTGTCAGCAAATTCTAGACTTAATAAAAGCCATGATGAAACCTAAAGCATTGGCTATAGTAAAATGCCAGGCACATAAAAAGGGAAATGATGTAATAACAAAGGGAAATCAAGCTGCGGACGAGACAGCCAGAAAAGCGTCTGGATGTACATCAGCTGTCATTGCCCCCCAGGTAAGCCTAGCTCCAGAACCTGTGGTAGATGTACAAGGATCGGTGGGCAATCAGCGACTAGCTCAATGACTGTCTCAGCTTTGATTTGCAAATTAAAGTTTAATACTTCTTGAAGAATCTGCGGCATTTCCTGGTCGTTTGTGGGGCACGAAAAACCACGACAAGAACGGCCCAAGGTCAACTGGGCTGTGAGTTACTTTGCTCTTTTTGTATTCTGTACTAGGGTTACTGTTGAGTGTTCAACACCGTTTTCTTCTTCTGCGGAGGCAGTTCAGAGGAAATTAGGAGTCAACTGTATTCCTAGGGCTATATAATGGCCAGACAGGGCAAAAAAAGGAGAAAATCTCCCTGGAAGGAAGTTATTGAGCTAGATGGCCTTCAACAACAATACAAGCAGCTCTGAGATTATCATTGTTATAACTTTTTTTTATATTCCAGATCACACATTGGATGAACTTCTCAACGGTTCCACTGGGAGTTAAACTCACATCTCAAAATTGCATGGTCAGTCTCTAATTCAGAAAGTAAAGCACTGAACTATCATTGTACCCCTTGTGTTCCTCGATATATCTGTTTCACTTGTCTGTAAAACACGGAGAGGGTTGGTCACAAGTTGAGTTTTTTGAGGAACTAAGTCAGAATCTTGTTGAAAGCAGGACAGTAGACATTGTTTTTTATGGATTTTAACCATCACAGCCTGGATTTCTTGTGTCCTAATCTTCTGGACTAGTCTAGTATGCAAGACTGTAGTCCCCTCCAGTTGTGGCATTTTTAGAAATTAACTTGTTGCTCCCACAAAGCTATATTTATGCAGCCAAAATTATTCTGCATCACTGGAAAGCCTGCAATTTTGCCATCACACCAGATCATTCTGTCTGTGGTTTGGAAAGACATTTCAAAATTCACTGAGCTCTCTTGGAATACAGAGCACAAATGATACCCCCACCCCCTATTATGTAAAAGGGGGGGGGGATAAACTGAAAGATATTCAAAATACCTCCAACTGAAATCTCAACCACCACTGGCAAGGCATTTGTGGTTGTTGTTGGCTCATATGTATCGTTTCAATGATGACATTACTTTGGAAATGCTGCCACCTTCATGCCTTGCTCCTTATTGAGAAAAACTGCTCCCTGATACCTTGGTAAATATATTTGAGACAAAGTGGGATGCATTTTTCCAAAGTAGAAAAATTAAGGGTTATGGGGAAAAGGCAGGTAGGTGGAGATGAGTCCATAGCCAGGACAACTGTGATCTTATTGAATGGCGGAGCAGGCTCAACAGGCCAGATGGCCGACTCCTGTTCTTATCTTTTATGTTCTTATGGTTCTGCTGAGGGACTTTTTCCATCTCCCCTCCTTTGGCATCTTTTCAAGCTTGCTACACACTTTTCCAATCATGTACTCCAACAGGAATACTTATTGATATGCACCAGCCTTGGGACAGCTGGGACAGTGCAGAACTTCAAAGATGAGGGAAAGCCTTTGACCACCTCGCATACCAATATCAAAGAGGTTAACAATCATGAAAAATTCTAGAATGTAATCCCCAATCCCCCAATTGTAGAATTGTAGCAACAATCAATTGAAAGCAATCAGCAAATACATCATAAATTGTCAATGGCCCCTTTAAAACAAGCTAGCAGAGTCCCTCCGACTGCTGTGTGCATGGTCGGATGTGCAAGATTAAGAGTGGACACTGCAGTTCAGCAATGTTTGTATCAAATCATCATCATCACTTCCTCTGCAGTTTATATTACTAAGGCATACACTAATACCCTTCTCATATGATGACCAATACAATTTGCTGCAAAGTTACTCCATAAGGCTCAAACAACAGCTGACAGATTTGAGGTGAATTTTCCAGTTAAAGGGCTTGCCTTCTTTCTTTTGTTCAAATATTTCTCATCCATATAATAGAATCCTTTCTATCTCAGTTAACCAGAGTCACAATCAACGTTCTCAGGTGAGGTCAAGCTCAGCTTGATGTTGCTTTTATATTTGGCATGCTAACCGTCCAACATCCCTTTGTACTAACTACTGTTCTTTCAACTTCTGTTGAACTGGGATAACTTTCTGCTGGATGTGATGCTCAACAGGAACTGGTCTGAGAATGATTTAATAACAACAGAGAATATGAAAAGTTTACAGACAGCAACAAGTTGCCCCCATCAAAAACTGGCAAGGTCTTCTATACATAAATTGTATCAAATGGGGAACCTGAAGAAGACTCACAAATAAAATTGAGAAAAATAATTTTTGACGTCTTGCTAAGCTTAGCTAGCTATTAACGTGATCAAAACACATTGCATGCGTCTTACATTACTGAAAAATTCACAATTTATTAAAAATGCTCAGGCCTTTAAAAGTTACTAAAATAAATTTAAGAACCAATTGTTTAAAGCAGATGCTCCTCTCCATTTTAATGGATGGAGATTCATGTTACTTGAGGAACTATGGCAGAATCACAGTCCGTCTCTTGACTCTGCAGGGGTTCAGTTTTGAAAGGAGTTTGCACATTCTTGGCAAACAGCTGCCAGGAAGCTCAAGGTTACCGTGCTCACTGTGAATGCATGAGCGTCTGAATTTACCACATGGTCTTGGGGAATAATAATAGTCGTGTCTGGAGTAGCCAGCATTCCAGCATTTCCCTGGAAAACCTGAGCCATATGAATAAATTCTTTTTAAGGAGAAGAAAGCGTGAGAAGCTTGGATAAATTTATTGGTCTCAGAGTTCAAGAGCGATGAGCCCCTTTCCATGTAAACATAGGATCATACTGTCAATCGTGATCCAGTAGTATTAAACAAAATGAAACTAGACATAGAAGACAGCAAAATAACAGGTAAATATATGCAAATATACAATTGTAGGCCATATCTTGGGTAATGATGAGTCTGAGTACAGAGAGGAAAATAAGAACCTGGTGGCATGGTGCGAAGACAATAACCTATCCCTCAATGTCAGCAAGGTGAAGGAATTGGCTGTTGACTTCAGGAGTAGTGGCCTGCACAACCCCATCTACATCAGTGGTGCGCAGGAGGAACAGATCAAAAGCTTTAAGTTCCTCGGGGTGAATATCACAAATGACCTGACTTGGTCTAACCAAGCAGAGTCCACTGCCAAGAAGGCCCACCAGCACCTTTACTTCCTGAGCAATCTGAAGAAATTTGGCCTGTCCCCTAAAACCCTCACTAATTTTTATAGGTGCACCGTAGAAAGCATTCTTCTAGGGTGCATCACAACCTGGTATGGAAGTTGTCCTGTCCAAGACAGGAAGAAGCTGCAGAAGATCGTGAACATAGCCCAGCACATCACACAAACCAATCTTCCATCCTTGGACTCACTTTAGACCACATGCTGTCGGAGCAGTGCTGCCAGGATAATCAAGGACAAGACCCACCCAGCCAACAAACTTTTTTTCCCACTTCCCTCTGGGAGAAGGTTCAGGAGCATGAAGATTCATACGGCCAGATTTGGGAATAGCTTCTTTCCAACTGTGATAAGACTGCTAAACGGATCCTGACCCGGGTCTGGACCGTACCTTCCAAATATCTGGACCTGACTTGCACTACCTTACTTTCCCTTTTCTATTTTCTAATGATTTATAATTTAAATTTTTATTATATTTACTTCAATTTGTACTTCAGGGAGCGCGAAGCGGAGAAACAAATATCACTGTGACGATTGTACGCTCTAGTATCGATTGTTTGGTGACAATAAAGTAAAGTATAAAGTATAAATTCCATTTATAGAAAATGTTCTTGCCTGATGCACAAGCAATCACTTCTAAAGAATTCAGAGGTCATTAGAATTAGAAGTTAAGGATCAAATGTGATATTTGGCATAAAACTATTACTGATTAGAACATAGAACATAGAATAGTACAGCACATTACAGGCCCTTTGGCCCACAATGTTGTACCGACCCTCAAACCCTGCCTCCCATATAACCCCCCACCTTAAATTCCTCCATATACCTGCCTAGTAGTCTCTTAAACTTCGCTAGTGTATCTGCCTCCACCACTGACTCAGGCAGTGCATTCCCCGCATCAACCACTCTCTGAGTGAAAAACCTTCCTCTAATATCCCCCGAACTTCCCTCCCCTTACCTTAAAGCCATGTCCTCTTGTACTGAGCAGTGGTGCCCTGGGGAAAAGGCACTGGCTGTCCACTTTGTCTATTCCTCTTAATATCTTGTATACCTCTATCATGTCTCCTCTCATCCTCCTTCTCTCCAAAGAGTAAAGCCCAACCTCCCTTAATCTCTGATCGTAATCCATACTCTCTAAACCAGGCAGCATCCTGGTAAATCTCCTCTGTACCCTTTCCAATGCTTCCACATCCTTCCTATAGTGAGGCGACCAGAACTGGACACAGATCTCCAAGTGTGGCCTAACCAGAGTTTTATAGAGCTGCATCACAACATCACGTCTCTTAAACTCTATCCCTCAACTTATGAAAGCTAACACCCCATAAGCTTTCTTAACTACCCTATCTACCTGTGAGGCAACTTTCAGGGATCTGTGGACATGTACCCCCAGATCCCTCTGCTCCTCCACACTATCAAGTACCCTGCCATTTACTTTGTACTCCGCCTTGGAGTTTGTCCTTCCAAAGTGTACCACCTCACACTTTTCTGGGTTGAACTCCATCTGCCACTTCTCAGCCCACTTCTGCATCTTATCAATATCTCTCTGCAATCTTCGACAATCCTCTACACTATCTACAACACCAGCAACCTTTGCGTCATCTGCAAACTTGCCAACCCACCCTTCTATCCCCACATCCAGGTCGATAATAAAAATCACAAAAAGTAAGAGGTCCCAGAACAGATCCTTGTGGGACACCACTAGTCACAACCTGAACGTACTCCTTCCACCCCGACCCTCTGCCTTCTGCAGGCAAGCCAATTCTGAATCCATCTGGCCAAACTTCCCTGGATCCCATGTCTTCTGACTTTCTGAATAAGCTTACCGTGTGGAATCTTGTCAAATGCCTTACTAAAATCCATGTAGATCACATCCACTGCACTACCCTCATCTATATGCCTGGTCACCTCCTCAAAGAACTCTATCAGGCTTGTTAGGCACGATCTGCCCTTCACAAAGCCATGCTGACTGTCCCTGATCAGACCATGATTCTCTAAATGCCCATAGATCCTATCTCTAAGAATCTTTTCCAACAGCTTTCCCACCACAGACGTAAGGCTCACTGGTCTATAATTACCTGGACTATCCCTACTACCTTTTTTGAACAAGGGGACAACATTCGCCTCCCTCCAATTCTCCGTTACCATTCCCGTGGACAATGAGGACATAAAGATCCTAACCAGAGGTTCAGCAATCTCTTCCCTTGCCTCGTGGAGCAGCCTGGGGAATATTCCGTCAGGCCCCGGGGACTTATCCATCCTAATGTATTTTAACAACTCCAACACTTAAGATGATGAGCTATTATATCAACTCGTTTGGTTTTCTCTTGTTTCACACAATAGTCATTTTTTATTAACTTTGTGACTATTATGTGAAGCAAATGAAAACTGAACCACTTAATATGACGGTTTATTATTTTAGTCAGTAATGTTAATCACAATCTTAGACCGAATTCTACATCTTTCAGTGTTACTCTACATCTGCTTTGTCTAACAAAAACCTATTTGTTCAAGAGTGTCATTTATCCTCGAAGTGAAACAGGAATATCAAATGGTGAAGACTTGTCGTGATGATGGAGCTTATGCCTTTGTTCTCCATAAATTAAACCCAAATTTCAGTAAGAAAGAAGCAAAATGAACTGGAAAGAAGAGCATGTCTGTCCGTGGTAAAGGGTGAGGCAGCCTATCTGTTCCATATATTGAGAAGGTGCAAGGTGCTTAAGCTCCAGGAAATCCAAGGAGAGAAAATACATCACAGAGAAAATTTTAACCTCAGAAGAGCATTAGATTAATTAAACAAATCCATTGTAAAACTTATTTTGCACCTAGTTGGGAGTAGAGCACAGGTTACAGCCCAGCTAGTTCACATGGCTTCTAAACACAAGAAAATCTGCAGATGCTGGAGATCCAAAGCGACATACACAAAATGCTGGAGGAACTCAGCAGGCCAGGCAGTATCTATAAAGAAGAGTGAACAATTGACATTTTGGGCCGAGACCCTTCACGAGTCCTGGTTAAGGATCTTGGCCCAAAACGTCAACTGCTTACACTTTTCCATAAATTACTTATACTCAGTAGCCATACTCATTGCCTGGCTACTGAGCTCCTCCAGCATTTTGTGTGCGTTGCTTCACACTGATTCTATCCTACTTTACATATAATGCTTTGATTTCATATAAGGATTTATAACCAAAGTGGCCACATTTGCAGCAGTCAGCTGAAAAGTACAGTAGGAACAGTGGAATTGCTCTGAATTGTACATTGAGGAGCTGACAGACAAAATTGAGACATTACAACACCAGATTATAATTGTAGGACAACAAACTTAGTTAAACAGCTTCCCTTGAAAATGTGAACGAAAGATATAAGTTTATACATGTAAGACTGACAAAATGTTATTAGTTAATCTTCCACAATGTTCAGGAAGAAGCTCGAGACCGAGCAATATTTGGATTGTAACATTATGTTTAACATATTTTCAGATACAAATCTAGCTTTAAAAAACACCCGTCTGCATGAAATGTCAAAAGGAAAATGTGCAAAATGTTTTCACTCAAGTAGATCGTCTTCCTGAATTGTATTAAGTAGGAGAGCAATATAACTTCACAGAGAGGTTTGAATGAATTCAAACAAATGCAGGATGTCAGTTAGAACATAAAATAATGACTGAATCTATTGCCTGGGCAGTCACTGTCACAGTGGCTAACATTTCTGTCTCATTACGTTCCCAGGCATGGAGCTCGAGTGGAGATGGTCAGATAGGATAGATCAACAGGAGAGCAATTGAATCAGCTGCAACATTTGGCAAAGAGAGATCACTTTTGTCATTTATTGTTTAGTATGTGTGAGCATTTCTCTGGATTTCACAACTACTAATGTTGCGAGATGGATCAAGAAATACTGTACCTTTAAGGCAGGGTTTCTGAACTGGTTTCTATATTTGGGTGCAACTGCCTGTATTTTCCCACAAATGCAGGAGACTATATGAGTTATAGCAAGAAAGAGAACCTAGGCAAACCTTTATTTACAGATGAAGATATTAACTGAATTTACTACAGAGACTTCTCTCTCCCATTTTTTGATCTGCTCTAAAGATCTATGTAGAACAAAAGATGGGCATGGAATAGCCTTATAGGTTTATTCAATTTTAGCTCACTCCTATTACAGTGACACCACTGGCAGCAGCTCCAATATATTATCATTGAGGTGACAATGTTATCACTAGAGGCAGACAATCAACAGAAATGCAATTGGTGAAAAATTTAAATCTTGACGTCACCCCTCAATAAAACATGCAGTAAAGTTCTCTGAGGCCTTTTATATCTGACAGGAAATGCTTGTTATTAAATTCTGAAGGGCTGAAAAGTCAGTGTATAATCTTACACTTAGCAAAACCTAAACAACATTGTTCACATTTGAATAGTTCTTGAGGCAGTTAGAGTTACCTTGTAACCTTGGTTTATTCCATTAATAAACTGAGGACTGGGTGGTGTCCACGTGAATCGAATGGTTGTGGAATTAATGGATTCAGTATGCACATTTCCCGGAGGCACTGTAGGAACTGGAAAGAATCACAGACACCTTTAAAATGTTTGCATGAAAAAAGAGAATAATGGAAATTAAATGTCACTTGAAGACTAATCACCTTCATGTATTTAAGAACATGTACTTTATTAGTCATTTCTGATGTGTGAGTAATCCTGTCACAATCAGTGTGCTTCCAGTGAAATGTTCTTGTACTATATTTGCAGGCTAGACTGTCAAATTGTGCCAAAAATGAAGGGCAGATTGAGTGGTATCAGTATCAGATAATTGGAATGTTCCATTTATTTTGGATTTGCTCTTGGATATTGGAGTTGAGGGTGTGGACTGACATTATCTTGCAGATGTATGCAATGACCTTTCTTCTATGGTGGTTCACACAGTCGATGCAACTATCAAGTTGAATGGGTGGAATGTGTGGTTTCTCAAGTCATCAGTATCCCGATCAGGCTACATTCACACCACAGTTGTTCCTCTCGGTGTAAATTGTCAACAAGGGACTTCCTTGAGACAATGCTCATTGGACTGGGGAAGAAGACTGAATCTGTATCCCCCAGTTTTCATTGCTTTGGCAAGAAATTGGGTGGCACAGTAGTAAAGTGGTTACAGTGCCAGAGACTTGGGTTCAATTCCCAGCGCTGCCTGAGAGGAGTTTGCATACTCTCTATGTGACCATGCGCATTTCCTCCCACTTTCCAAAGAGGTGTGGGTTAGTAGGTTAATTATTCACATGGGTGTAATCGGGCAGTATTGCCTTTTTGGTCTGGAAGGGTCTGTTGCCATGCTGAATCCCGAAATGAATAAAAATAAAACAAAAAGTATCGCAAATCAACTGACAATTGGAATATGAAATTTAGTTTAGGTTACCCTAAATTTGTTAGATTTGCTCCCATTCTGTTTTCTAAGGCTTTTTGTCATTGCATGATTTTCTCCAAGAAGGATAAGAAAACACACCTTTCTGTCTCAGCACACTCAGTATTATGTAGGATTGCCTGCTTGACATGAGAGGTTGGTTCTGCCACGGCTCCAGATGCCTGACCCACGAACTTACCCTCTGCTCATGAGAAGTGAGTACCCACCCCCTTGCAGGGTCCACTCGGTGACTGTTGGGCTGTAGATTCCCAAACCAGCCCCATTATAGGATGCCACAGCAATCTCGTAATTGGTCCAGATGATAAGGTCTTCAAGGAGGAAATTATTAACATCAGAACTGGTGATATTCTTGTACTGATGCTCCACAGGTAATCCTGCTAAGCAGTACCTATAAAAATAAGAGTTCAAAGTAAATTTATTTTCAAAGCCACCATATACTAGCTTGAGATTCATTTATGTAGACATTTACAGAAAAGTAAAGATTAAAGTGATCGTATATTTTATTAAATGTTTGGCTTGGGTACTTTAAAATACTATGTGCATTAGGGAATGCACAAAGAATCCAAAATATTGCTGGTAAAAACCCCCTAAATTTTATTTAAAGAATGTTGAAACTCCTGGGAGTGTTTTGTATTAGCCACATTCTGTTAACTCCAGAATATGTGCTTTAAGGGAATAGAAACTCAAGACGACATATGCAAACACGTGAAAGTTTACCCTACAAGCCAAAGGAATTAAGGAGAGCTTGTGTTGAGCACCAGATTAAAGGAGACATCAAGTAATAATACATTTATAATTCATTTCTTCTATATTGTAAAACAAATGGTATCATCTCTTGTAGTTTTCTGTTTGCTATAGACTTTCTTTTACACTGGTAATAAAAGAGCAAACATATACACAATAACAGAAGATCATTATTATTTGATGAATGCAGAAGCGCGAATATTCTCCTTCGAAGTACCTGATAATGTAACCTTTCAGAGCTCCGTTCTGTTGGTTTTCCGGGGGCGGCTGCCATTGGATCATGATGGATTGATTTGTTCTGCCACTTGCAATGACATTTTGTGGCGGTGCACTTGGTGGTTCTTCAGGTAGTGATAACCTGCAAGAATTTGTACCGTTTGCTTATGAAAAATATAAAGGTCGAGACAAAATCTATTATCAATTTAATCTAAAAATATATTAATATAAAAAATTAATAAATCTCAAATTCAATGTGATGCCTCCAACATGCTGTGCTTACTATTTATGCCTCCATTATAGTTTAAGATAATGGAAACTGCAAAATGGTAGCTGATCAATTGTAACACGCAGGTTGTCTTTGAGATTGCTTTAAAATAATTGCAAAAGTAAAGTTTAAATATAACCAAGTTTAACTTTTAAACTAACTGTACAAAATTGGAGACTAAACCTTACCTCTCTGTCTCTCGACTGTACTGACCCTTTCCAACATCATTCACGGCACAAATACGGAATTGATAGGACCTGGCTGGAATGAGTCCCCTGACAGTCAGTCCCACAGATTCAGGGTTTACGCTCATCAGGTGAACTGTCCAAGGGGAATCTGTAGAGAAAAAATGTCAGCTTCTCTTGAAATGTTTATTTCACTTTAAAGCAATACAATTACATAAATGCCACAACATTCTGAAAAAATTGATAAGATGACATGGTACGATAATTGGACAAGGAGAAAAAGGACTCAAAATCTGCTCAGAGAAAACTTGTTTTCATTATTCTTTTAGAAGTTCCTCTTCCGAGATATTTGTGACATGGAAGGTACATGGAAAGTAGCTTGCTCAAGTAAGAAGATGATACTTTAATAGTAACTTCAATATCATAAATATCTCAGAAGACACCAAAAAGTTTCTGCAGTAGATTATCAGAAAAAGTGATGAAAGATTTAATTGAATATAGGAGGTTAGAAGACTTGATTGCAAAAGGGGTTATAAATAATTTTCAAATTTCTTGGTGTTCACCTGGTGCAGAGTTTCACCTGGTCCCTCAACACCAGCTCCACAGCAAAGAAAGCCCAGCATCGTCTCTACTTTCTGCGAAGGCTGAGGAAAATCCATTTCCCAACACCCCCACCCCCCCCCCCCCCACCATCCTCATCACATTCTACAGGGGTTGTACTGAGAGCATCCTAAGCAGCTGCATCACTGCCTGGTTCGGAAATTGCACCATCTCGGATCACAAGATCCTGCAGTGGATAGTGAGATCAGCTGAGAAGATCATCTGGGTCTCTCTTCCTGCCATCACAGACTTTTACACTACACGCTGCATCCGCAAAGCAAACAGCATTATGAAGGACCCCATGCAACCCTCATACAATCTCTTCTCCCTCCTGTCGTCTGGGAAAAGGCTCCGAAGCATTCGGGCTCTCACGACCAGACTATGTAACAGTTTCTTCCCCCAAGCTATCAGACTCCTCAATACCCAGAGCCTGGACTGACACCTTATTGCCCTATTGTCCTGTTTATTATTTATTGTAATGCCTGCACTGTTTTGTGCACTTTATGCAGTCCTGGGTAGATCTGTAGTCTAGTGCAGTTGTTTTTTTTCTCTCTGTGTTGGTTTTTACATAGTTCAGTCTAGTTTTTGTGTTGTGTCATGTAACACCATGGTCCTGAAAAACGTTGTCTCATTTTTTACTATGTACTGTACATAGCAGTTACGGTCGAAATGACAATAAAAGTGACTTGACTTGACTTGATTTTAATCCAACTGGAATTGCTGATAGTGTTTGTCAGTACACCAGAAATGTTTCAATTATTTTCACAATTCCTAAACAATACTGATAAATGTATTGCATGCGCTTACCCCCAAAACATTCTCTGTGCAAATTACAGCAATGTTACACGAGTGGCATAAAGTCCACTTTGTATCTTGTGGATGAGTAATGAGATAACATTTCTAACAACACTGTATATTACTCAATTTTATTTGCTAATTGGAACTGCAATTAGTCATTCACTATCTTAATTCTTAAGTGGGTGCATGAGGCTGGAGGCTAATGTGTTAAGCAATCCAGTTGTAGACGTGACAGCCCGGAGCTGAAGGCAACACCACTCAAGCAGAGGGGAAATGCATAAAAGATTACAGTAAGAGGAATATAAATTGAGAGAAATTGGGAGTGACAACAACATTAAGAAAAAGGGCTCACAACAACATAAAAGGATGTTGAAACAAGTTGGAGTTTAATTAATGCTCCTTCTGCCCAAAATGTATTGGGGCTTAGATGGAGTCCCTCAGTGCAAGATTAGCCTTTGAAGAAGAGGAAATTCCTTTCATCCTGATAGAAATGAGATTCAAAAAAAGCCTCATTAGTTTTCAATTTGAACTGGAGCTTTGTCTATGCTCATTTAATGATAAACGTTTGGAGGAACAAATAACAAAGCCTAGAAAATATAATGATTTAGAGAAACTTAAAACATGGATAATCTAAATAAGAATACAATTCTAATTTTCTGAATGAAACAACTTTATAAATATTAAGATTCAATAGTCAAAAATCACTGCTCTCCTTACACCATTCCATTTCTACAGATAATTTGACGGTACTGCATGCATCAAGTTTAAAACCATATTGCCAAATGAACACTGTTTCAATAGCATTCCGGGAAGTGAATGCTCGGCTACTGCACTGAGTCTCCTTGCCTTGTTGCATCAGTACTGATTCCAGTAATCATTAGTAAATTGGCATCGACTCTGCTATATACGAGTAAAGCATTACAGACCAGTAACCATGAGCACACCATTCTTCACATCTAGATATTACAGATGCATTGGAAATCAGAATATTCAATACAAATGGAATTTAAAAGCCCTGATGATATCACTAAATTGTGGCTATAATATAGAAAGAATGGAATGCAAAACAAGTCCATAAACATTACCTACATATAATATTTCAAACTTATACCTTTTACCAGACCGCTTTTAATTTCAGATGTCTACCATCCGCACTTCTGAAATTTTTATATAATCAAGCAATTTATGGAAATGTTTTAAAAATCCTGCTGTCATGGTGACATTGTGTAGCAGGTTGGACTAGACTTAAAGAGCATGTGCCTTTCCGTTTGCTATACTATATGAAGGCATTTGTTTATGCTGGAGAGAGTGTAGAGCTGGTAGACCTGGAATTCACCTGGACTGGAAGACTTTAATTATGTGGAGAGATTGGATAGACTGGGCATTGAGAGGGTGGATGGTGAGAATCTTTTTTTGCCATGGTAGGAGTATCAAAAACAAAAGGGAATAGATTCAAGGTGAGAAGTTGTTTTAACAACAAAAGCCTTTTTACACAGAATACGGCTGATATATGGAACATCCTGCCAGAGGAGTCATATACAATGATTCCATATAACAGACATTTAGACAGATAGTTAAATAGCTTACATGTGGATCTAGTACATGCAAATAGCACTTCTGCAGATGAGAAAAATGATTGGTACAGCTTCTGGTCAAGGCAGCACTGAGCTGCAGTCTCCTTCAAGGTTGCTATTCTGTTTTGTAACTCCAAAACATAAAAGTAATCGGAAGAAAAGCAAAGGGAGCCAGGAGATAAGTCACATACTTTATTTTTTAACTTAAGTGAGGCATACATGTATCACGTATGACGCATGCAATGTTTAAATTTATTTATAATATTACTCAAATATTATTAAAATATTAAATACACAACACTCCTCTCTGCTTAGCAATAAACTATAATTATCTAATACAACTACTATATACAGACGTCCACAGCGTTGTAAATTTTAAATTGTGCTATTCAGGCCTAATGATTTAATTGCTGTGGAGGATTTCTTACACTTTCTCAACAAGAGTGATCACTCTGAAAACAATCTCAGGTTCTGACAGTTCTGCATGTCTTTCTTCTCCTTCCTCTATCTTCTTCCAGCTTATGCATCTTGCTCTTGGGAAAGTGCATCTAGTTCACTGGAGTAGTCTCTTACTAATCCTTAAATTGCTCCCTTTACGATCTGATCTTTCCTCACTCTTTCCTCAGCCACAACATCATCTGAGGAATCCTCTGTTTTCGTATCTCAATTGACTGCTTTTTTGTTGGCCTTCCATTTTCCATCTGGACTTTAGTTTTTGCATCTACTCTACAAGCAGATTTTTGTCTCCCACTTGAAGTTCATGCAATAACGGTGCAAGCAGAGCAGAGTCGGGTTCTTTATACTCACAAATGCCAAAAGCTTACAACTTTCCCGAAGTTCCGTAAACTTCTTCCAGCTTAAAACCAAGCTATGTTTCCCAAGTAACTGCCTGATTAACATGTCAGAGGCTTTCTCAACTGTATGAGCTGTTGTCAGTATTCAAACATTGATTTTCTTTCTTTATTCACAACATTATCAAGTGATGGAAAGTCATTAACTGTTTCTCACTGCACCAATTCAATCTGAGCACCTCCTGCACTCCTGTTTTCAATTTAAGTTATCAGGTAGATAGACAGTATTTTCCAGAAATGAACAAAAAGACTTCTGATCTGCCACAATACAGAATCCACAGCAAATATTTACAGACACCATTCTGAAGTAATTCCACAAGTATATACCAAAAATTTATCATATTATCTTGTAATTTGTCTTCAACTGCAATATCTGATCTATAGCTCAGGTGGGATAAGTTACTTTCTAAAAAAAGCTCCAATTCGACTTTATTTATTGTAAGAATGACTTTTTAAGAGTAATAAATAACATTGTGTTTATATCGTCCCCTTTGAAGCTGTATTTTTGGGGAAATAGAATGAAGCAAAAGAGCTGAATAATCCAAATGAAAGGCAGAGGAGTTTTGGAACTGAATGACCCGATTCACCTTCTGATAAATTACTTAAGAAGTGATTGCATGCAGCAAACCCAGGGGTATTAATTTAATATGGTTTCTGAATTCTTTTTAGCATATGCAAAATGCTGGAAGAACTCATCAGGTCAGGCAACATCTATGGAAAGGAATAAACAGTCAACGTTTCACACAGATTCAGTCCCGATGAAGGGTGTCTGCCCAAAACGTTAACTATTTATTCCTTTTCATCAAAGCTGCCTGACCTGCGGATTTCCTTCAGGATTTTGTATGTGTTACTCTGGATTTCCAGCATCTGCAGAATCTCTTGTGCTTTTTGAATTCTTTACATTTTAGCATTTGGGTGATATTTCCTATTCCTCCATTCTCTTGGTAATGTGATTATGAACTGCTGTCTTGTACCATTGGTGTCCTTTGGGATGAAAGTACTTTCAGATGTTAGAAACACAGAAAACCTACAAAGTTGTGCTGAACATGTCCTTACCATAGAAATTAATTTTCTAAGCTCCATGTACCTGTCCAGGAGTCTTTTAAAAGACCCTATCGTATCCACCTCCACCACCGTCGCCAGCAGTGCATTCCATGCACTCACCACTCTCCACATAAAAAACTTACCCCTGACATCTCCTTTGTACCTACTTTCAAGCACCTTAAAACTATGTCCTCTCGTGTTAGCCCAGGGCTGGCCAACCTTTTAAATTCCATGCGTCAATTTTTTCATGCACAAGTTCAGATGTGATTGTTTCATGCACGAGTTCTATATTAACATATTTTTACAAGAATTGAATGGGGGTACAAGAGTTGTATGGCGCAACTGAACTCATGAGTGAAAAAAGTTGACTCATGGCCACCCCTGCACGAGCCATTTCAGTCCTGGAAAAAATCTCTGACTATCCACACGATCAATGCCTCTCATCATCTTATACTCCTCTATCAAGTCACCGCTCATCCTCCGTCACTCCAAGGAAAAAAGGCTATGTTCACTCAACCTATTCTCATAAGGCATGCTCCCCAATCCAGGCAACATCCTTGTAAATCTCCTCTGCACCCTTTCTATGGTTTCCACATCCTTCCTGTAGTGTGGCAACCAGACCTGAGCACAGTACTCCAAGTGGGATCTGACCAGCTGCAACATTACCTCTCGGCTCCTAAACTCAATTCCACGATTGATGAAGGCCAATGCAATAACCGGAAATGTTGTTGGACAAAGAGTTCTAGGATCTAGACCCAACAATGAAGAAGGGGCAACTGTGTACTTCCATTTTAAAAGGTTAGAGGGGAACCTATAGGTAGTAGCATTCCCATGCCCCTGCTGCCCTCCTTGGCAGTAATAATCAGTTTTGGGACCAGCTGTTAGAGCAGAATGAGCAAATAAATAAAATATAATTTGGAGGTAGAGTGGCGACACTGTGCAGATGATAGTAGGGATGAACATTCAGGATAGTGGATGGAGAACCAGTCAAGTGGCTGTTTTCTCCTGGATGTGATGGAACACTTTGAATATTCTAGGAATTGTACTCATTTTGGCAGGTGGAGAGCATTCCATCATGGTCCTGCAGTAGAAGGCCTGATTAGTGGCCTTTTAATATGAAGCATTAACTACATTTCTCTTTACACCAATGCTGCCTGACCTGTTGACTGTATTTTCTATTTCTATTTTAGATTCCTTCCCTGTTCTGAAAAGCCAATATCTAATTTTGAAACCGTTACTGAAACATTAACTCTATATGTACCCTGTCAAGCCCCAGGGAACTAGCCCCAATCTGTTTAAACACTTCTCAATGGACTGACATGTCATTCAGAAACCAGGTTGATGAACCTATGCTGCACTTTACCACAGCAAAATCTATCCACAGTTGAAAAGAGACCCGATGGAAGATTATGGGAGGCATAATCTTTATTGGTCGACAGCCAATATCTTTCTCTCAGGGTCAAAATGCCCAATACTAGAGGGCGTGCATTCAATTTAAGGCTCTTAAACAGACACATGAGTATGCAGGGATATAGATGCTGTGTAGGCAGAAGGAACTAGATTATTTAGCCATTTAATTACTAGTTGAATTTGCTTAGTGTGCTGTAGGGCTTGCTCCTATGCTATGTTCTATGTTTTGTGTTGATAGGGAGACCAAACTGTCTGAACACTAGGGCTATACAGAATAGGACCTGGACCTCGCCACCTCGATTCGGCCTGTACCTGACCTTTCTGATTCAGCCCAGCGCTTAAATTGTCATCCAAACTTTGGGCTCTGTCGCTTTAGTACACAATGGGGCCTGGACCCCACCACCGTGATTCAGCCTGAACCCAGGCTTTCTGATTTGGCCTGGTGTTTAAACTGATCGAACATCCGGATTTCCTCGCATTTGGCGATGAGCCTGCTGCCTCGCCTTGCCTCAGTTCTGCTGCACTGCATTGCCTGCAAGTCTAAAGGGAAATTGCATGTTTGTGATGACAGTTTACCAGAAAAAGAATGATTAATCTGTTATCTGGTCGTCTGGGCCCAGTGTTAGACTGACCTGGTTAGACTGGTTTGATCCAGTCTGAGTTGGAAATAACAAAAGGAATTAGCCAAGGCACAAGGCTAGAAGGGAGAGCCATAAAGCAATACTGCTTGTAGCCTTGGGCCAGATCCAATGAGAAATTGACACAGGCCAGTCAGATGTCCTTGAGCTGACTAAATTGAAACAGCATAGACTGATCTGAAAAGGAAAATAATAAGAATGGAGGATTTCTGGAGCACAGGCAGTGGAGGCCAACCATCACAGAAGTGGATGGCCACATGTTGGAAATGTGGAGATTATATTGGGAATCAAGAAGAACATCTAGTCAGCATGGACTCCTTTTCCTGGGTATTACCTTTTCTCTTCTTTGACTGTTCATGGAGGATCAGGGAAACCTAGTGGGTGTGCACACAGTTATCCAGTTGTGTAAATTCACATGGTTGTGCACTGCACCAGTAAAGGTACCTGTTAGTAAATAGAGATTCTCTCTGATTATTTATTATTGGGGATAATCCTTGTAACAAACAGTTATTTCAAAATTGAATGGCCAACATGCCTATTTCAGAGGGCAATTAAGAGTCAAGCTTAGGACAGACAGAGTAGGCAGGGCAGCTTTCCTCTGAAGAATATCAATGAGGCGAATCAGCTTTCATAAATCACCAGGATTAAATCTACTTTTGTTTTAAAGTTCCACATTGTTTATGATTCCACCGTTGCTATGTCAGTACTTGGAGAGGCAACTCGAGAGTGATAGTTCAGGGCTCTCCCTGGGCTTCTGGTCCGGTAACTTAAAACATCGTACACAATGTGCTGAATTAAATTCTGAAGTACTTTTGGGAATCTGTTTGTGCTTCTATGGAAAGAATAAATGGACGGCTTCAATTAAACCAAACCATTTTTCAACCAGACAATTTGCAAAAGAATCAATGTATTTGTCTGCATACTGCTTCAAAAACTTTGAATTTAATAACATCTAACAAGCCTCAAGAGACTGGCCAAACGCATACTCAATGACTCAACAGAAGCAAATTAGTTGAGTATTTTATGCCTCTACTAGAGATTTCAAGATTCAAGATTCAAGACTGTTGAATGTCATATCATTTCATGTACACAAGTGTAAGGAGAACAAAATAACTGTTCTGGATCCGACGCAACAAGAGAAAAAACACAAAAGGTAAAGAACACAACGATAATAATAATAAACCCACAATAAAATATAAATTAGTTAGGTAGCTTTTACACATAGATTGATTGTATGTCCATATGCTAGGCTGTAGATAAGGTGAATGACGGGAAATAACAAAGTAGTGACGGAGTTCGTGGGTGAGGTGTTGACCAGCCTTACCACATTGGGAAAGTAACTGTTTTGAGTCCAGTGGTCCTGGTGTGGACACTACATAGCCTCCTCCCTCTTGGGAGTGGCACAAACAGTCCATGAGCAGGGTGTGTGGGATCCTTCATGATGTTTCTGGCCCTTTTCTGTATATACAGTACTGTGCAAAAGTCTTAGGCACATACTGCATATATAGCTAGGGTGCCTAAGAATTTTGCACAGTACTTAATTTGTCAACGGTGTCAGAGAAGGAGAGCCAGGGGCAGGGAGTGGCGGGGGTGCAGACACACCCAGCCGAGTCACCAGGCAGTCATTTGATTGTAAACAATCAGTTTATTCAGCATTACAGAATGTCTTCTTAGTGCTTCCTGCTTTCACCCCTCTCTCTTCCCCTCTCCCTGCCCACTTCCCACTCTCAGTATACAACAGACACCCAGAATCAGGTTTATCATCGCTCACATCTGTCATGAAATTTGATTTTTTTTTGCGGTAGCAGTACATTGTAATATATAAAATTACTACAGTACTGTGCAAAAGTGCAAGGCTCCCTATCTATATCTTAGTGGCTAAGACTTTAGTACAGTATTGTATGTCCTTGATAGGCTGGTGCCAGGGATGTGTTGGGCAGTTTTAACTATCTGTTTAGAAAGAGCATTCCTGTCTGCTGAAGTGCAGTTTCTATACAAGGCAGTGATGCATCTTGGATACTTTCTACTGCACATCTCTAGAATGATGTGAGTATGTACAAAGTCCAGCTCTCTTCAGCCTCCTCAGAAAGTAGAGAAATGTATGGCTTTCCCAAGGCAAAATTCGTATCAGCAGAACTCAACAGGTCTCTTTCAAAGATGGTCCCTAGGGAACAAGAATGACTTGTTTTCACTCCCATTTTGTGAGTTATGAGCTGGCTTGTGAGACCAACATGGAAACCACAGACTCCCCCCACAATTGAGGAAGGAGATGGTGGACAGAGTGGATGGGTTAGTAGCTTGTTAGGTAATGTGCTCCATCCACCACTTATAAAGAGCTTCTGAATGCTTCTGTTGCATAGTCTCAGGGTTTTTAATACCATCCAAAATATTCCTCGTCTATTTTGAGTGGTCATGGGCCCGAGCTTCCTCAGAGTGATTGAGGATGTTGCATTTCTGCTAGGATTCTTTGAACACAATTTTGAACCTTCTATATTGGGCAAGTGTTCCCAACCCTTTTTTAATGCCAAAGACCAATGCCATTAAGCAAGGGGTCCGTGGACACCAGACTGGGATAGGCAGACATTGATGAAATTCACCTCTGCTAGCACAGCCTTTGTTTGAAAGAGGGAAGTGGTATTTGAAGATTAAGACAGGCCTGGCAGAAGACTTATGGTCCTAGTGGGCAGCAGAAATCCTGCCATCTTGTATGCTTCTGAGATCTGAAGCTAGCCACATCAGGCATCTCAAGGCACTGGAAAAATACCAACAATACTGCTTCAGCAAAACGCTCCAAATGAACTAATGTCAGCTTCCTTTTCTAGGTCAGCATCGCCAGCTCTGAAGCACTGATTATTTTCAGTCAGTTACATTGGACAGGTCACATTTCTCACACGCACGGCACTCATTTTAAGCTACATTGTGGGGGAAGATTACCAAGTGGATGGTAAAAACAAATACCTTGTAATCAGATGTTACATTGAGCAAGGTAGAATCATAATTAACCAGATTAATAGCTGGCGAGAATAGATAAAAAAAACTATTTAAATATGCTTGTGACTAAGAATTGTTAATTACATTGGAAGTTCTCACATGATGAACTTAATAAAATTAGATTTTATAGAAATGAGTGAAGGGACTAAAAATTAACATTAATTTTCAGTTTTTACAAGAGAAACACTTATTGATAATAGGTTTGTGATAACAGATTTCAACATCATATCCCTTGGCATTACAACCTCACTTAATATGCTAAGAATGATGCAGAAATTTAATCAGGGTGCTGTAGAATTTACCTATTCCAAATTAGTTTCAGGTGACAAGAGACAATTAAGTTTATAGCTGCCCTCTGATAAAGATTGACACATCACATGCAATCTGTGGCATGGATAGATGATCACTGATATACTTCTCCGATTATTCACTGGGTGTTCCTTTTCACTCATTGTAATTACAACTTTGCTGCTACAATTACCTTCAATAATAAATGGCACTGGTCACGTGAGGCTGAGATCTCAATGCTTCTGTATTTAGCTTGCATATTTAGAGGAGTGAAAACTACAAACATCACCAATGCCCAGCAGTTCCACATGGAAGGTTGGTTAAGAAGGTTCAGTCGTTAGGTATTAATGCTGGAGTAATAAAATGGATTCAACAGTGGCTAGATGGGAGATGCCAGAGAGTAGTGGTGGATAATTGTTTATCGGGATGGATGCCGGTGACTAGTGGGGTGCCTCAGGGATCTGTTTTGGGCCCAATGTTGTTTGTAATATACATAAATGATCTGGATGATGGGGTGGTAAATTGGATTAGTAAGTATGCCGATGATACTAAGGTAGGAGGTGTTGTGGATAATGAGGTGGATTTTCAAAGCTTGCAAGGAGATTTATGCCGGTTAGAAGAATGGGCTGAACGTTGGCAGATGGAGTTTAATGCTGAGAAGTGTGAGGTTCTACATTTTGGCAGGAATAATCCAAATAGAACATACAGAGTAAATGGTAGGGCATTGAGGAATGCAGAGGAACAGAGAGATCTAGGAATAACTGTGCATAGTTCCCTGAAGGTGGAGTCTCATGTAGATAGGGTGGTGAAGAGGGCTTTTGGAACGCTGGCCTTTATAAATCAAAGCATTGAGTACAGAAGTTGGGATGTAATGCTAAAGTTGTACAAGGCATTGGTAAGGCCAAATTTGGAATATTGTGTGCAGTTCTGGTCACCGAATTATAGGAAAGATATCAATAAATTAGAGAGAGTGCAGAGACGATTTACTAGGATGTTACCTGGGTTTCAGCAATTAAGTTACAGAGAAAGGTTGAACAAGTTAGGTCTCTATTCATTGGAGCGTAGAAGGTTGAGGGGGGATTTGATCGAGGTATTTAAAATTTTGAGAGGGATAGATAGAGTTGACGTGAACAGGCTGTTTCCATTGAGAGTAGGGGAGATTCAAACTAGAGGACATGATTTGAGAGTTAGGGGGCAGAAGTTTAAGGGAAACACGAGGGGGTATTTCTTTACTCAAAGAGTGATAGCTGTGTGGAATGAGCTTCCTGTAGAAGTAGTAGAGGCCAGTTCAGTTGTGTCATTTAAGGTAAAATTGGATAGGTATATGGACAGGAAAGGAGTGGAGGGTTATGGGCTGAGTGCGGGTAGGTGGGACTAGGTGAGATTAAGGGTTCGGCACGGACTAGGAGGGCCAAGATGGCCAGTTTCCGTGCTGTGATTGTTATATGGTTATATGGTTATTTTATGGCTTCTATAATGCAGACAGTCCCAGCCACGATTCTGCACCTCAATGAGCAGTAATTTAGAACACCCTGGCTGTTCCCTCATCTCCCATCAAGTCGCAGTTGAACCACCATTATTTCATTAGTTGCCGTTCAAATGCATTTCCCCACAATAGATATCTAAAAATGGGAGTATTGCTGAGAACTAATTTAGAACATATTTATATCCCGAGGTGTGATCCTATTTATTTTTTCAACTGTGTGGCTTCCTGGAATTTTACTCTTAGAAATTCTGTGATTTTTGGCACAGACCTAAGGGCTAGAGAGCCTGTTCGAGTGCTGTACTGTTCTTAGTCATTTACATTGATTTGCAGAGTCATAGAGCACAGAAACTGGTCCATGCCGGCTAAGGTTCCAAACACAGCTGGACCCACTTGCCCAAGTTTGGCCTATATCCCACAAAAACCTCCTGTCCAAGTACCTTTTAAATTGCTACTACTGTCGGCCCTCCGTATCTGCGGATTCAACCAACCGTGGATTGAAAATATTCGGAAAAAAATTCCAGAAAGTTCCAAAAAGCTAAGATTGAATTTGCCACGCGCCGAATCCACGCTAATGAAGTGATGCGCAGGCATACCCTGCTGTAGCCTCCCGCCATTTTGCAGATCCTCAGTCTCTCTCCAGCACTCGTTATTTGAGCATTGTTCGCCTTGTATCTCAGTCGTTCGCTACTTGTGTTGTGAGCGAGAGGAAGGAGTTTAAGAGTTTAAGAGAGTAAGGGATGGCTGGCTAGCTATGTAAAGCACTACAGCCCCAGGAACATAAAGATCACGGGAGAATTGGCATCGGCTGATGCCGAGGCAGCATCAGTGTTCCCAGAAGAGCTATGATGGTTGCGTCTGTACTGAACATGTACAGACGTTTTTTTTCTTGTCATTATTCCCTAAACAATACAGTATAACAACTATTTACATTGTATTAGATTATAAGTAATCTAGAGATGATTTAAAGTATGCAGGAGGATGTATGTAGGTTATATACAAATAATATTATATTTTATATAAGGAACTTGAGCATCTGCGGATTTTGGTATCCACGGGGTTCCTGGAACCAATCTCCTGCGGATACAGAGGGCGGACTGTATTTTTATTTTCATTTTTTTTCAAAAGGTTCGCAATGCATTACAATGAAAATGGTGTTAAAAAAATCTGTTGCTGTTAGGGAACTCACTGTTCTCAGACACTTCCAAAATGTAGTGAAGCAGGGGACTATTCCCATCAAAAGCTTTTGCCCAAGTCAACGAAATGGCTCTCTTTTCACTTGTGCTCAAATGAGCAGCCAGGTTTTCTGGGGCATGGGGCAGCTGCCTGTGGGACGAAAGGAAAACAAGGAAAAGATAAAGAATCAAACTGCAACTTGCATATTAGTTCATCCCTCCAGATTGACTGATATCTCTGTGCCTTACCATGCACAACAGCATTAAAATTCAAGTGAAACATATTCTGAAACATTTATCCTAATGACAGCAATTAATAATTCTGATTGCAGCTGACTCTTGTGCACTGATACTTAATATAAATCTGTGTTCATGATTAATCACTAAACTGCATGAAAGCATCCTTACAGTATGAGGTCTTTGCATGATAAGTGGTGGGAGTTTCAGTCCATTCCTTTGCTTTATCTAGTCCAATGTAATCGATATACTAAGAATTTTCTCAAGCACTGAAATGCATTGATGCCTTTTCATACTCTGACAGATTTGTGCTGTGGAGTTATCCCAGATTACTTGTTTTGTTTTCGATGGAAATATTGTCGACCACGAGCAGAATTCATGCATTTTCAAACTGTTTCAACCCACTCCTCACTTACCTGACTCTGACTTGAGCACTGCGAGAATCATTCCCTCCTACAGACAGCACTTTACAGGTGTATAAGCCAATGTCGCCTGACCAGGTCTGAGAGATGTATAATGTTCCGACTTCATCAATTCGCATACGTGGGATGGCATCCACGTCAATCGCAGCCCCGTTCTTCTGCCACACGTGTCTGCATCAAAAACCGGAGGATGTCACAACTCTGAACATCATTGGCTTGACACCATGAAGAGATTGTAGTGAAGAAAAAAAATAATACACTTGCATATTTTTCCCCATTTTTATTCATTGATTTCCAATAGTAATCATCAAGAGGTGAACAGGCTGGTCTTGATGACCCTTCTTGAAGCTAGTTATTTCTACACTCAAGTTCAGATAACTTTGAAAGCCAGTGTTCTAATGGAGTGTGTGGTTCCAGATGAATCATGAAATAAGAGACCCAGTCAATTGGGTCACGTTCAAATTCTGAGAGAGAACAAATTACTGGAGGAACTCAGTGGGCTATCATTGAAGGAAGAGGAATGGTCGACATTTTGGATCGAGACCCTGCTTCGGGGCTTCAGATATACCCTCTGCAGTTTCTTGTTTCTCAAATGCTGAGACAAACCTTTTTGAGATGCTGAGGGCAACTTTGCAGGTTTGTTTGGGAATAGGGGGCCTAATCAGTCATTAGCTCTATTAAAGTCATATTAACTGAATAGCACAAACTGTTAGTTAACCAAATGACGAATTAGAGTTTTGTTTTGTATTATGCTGTAAATGCAACATGTTCCATGTTTTTTCATGGATCCTGGTAGTGTAGCCTGTTATGTTACCTGGCAATTCACAGTTTCTACATAAATGCTTTGAGTGCCCCTCTTTTTAAGACACCTTTTAACCCAAGCCACAACTATTCTTGTTGTTTAGTGAATGAAGTATCTGACAAGCTTGAGTGATTTATTTATGAACTTAGTGGTAGAAACAGAGAAACCTTTGTCGCTATCACCTACCACTGTGCCGTCTCTACCGGCAGCTACACCGATCAAACCCTAAGTCACAAATATTTTTCTTGTGACCCTACATAATCACTCAGAATACAGGTACTATAGCCGCTCTGACTTGCTGGAAGCTCTTTAGTGTCAGCCTAGGACAGGGGTCGGCAACCCGCGGCTCCGGAGCCGCATGCGGCTGTTTCATCTCTGTGCTGCGGCTCCCCGTGGTTTGTTAGTTTTTGAAATGTAATTCGACATTTAAAGATTATGGTGATCTTGTACAATCTAAATAAAACATTGTGGCGACCCCATTTCCTGGCACATCTGAACCGGCTCACCATTAGCCACTGTTCCGGCTAAGGGAGATAGCCTACGGGGGTTTGTGAGTACGTGTCTTTTGGAGCATCCGCGCCCACGGGGGGCGGGTTGAGGGAGGCTTTAAAGCAGGGCTGTTTAGTTCGAATAAAGTTATCTTTGACTGCAGTGTCGTTATTTTAGCGCTGCGTGTAGCACACCGCTACAACGTGTTTTTTATCGCTATTAATATACGTCACCACTGCCAATGCCTGACACCCACCAGTGCGCGATTTCTTTTAATTTTTCGATCCAAGGTAGGCTAACTATGGAGTAACCTTCAACCCAACGTCTTTTTTTTGGAGTTCAAAATGTTTTTGTTGCATGCAGAAATGTAATTTCATTTTCTCTGCAGTTCATCAATTTCATAAATGCAACACATTATAGTTTGTTTATACATAGCATAAAGGCAAAAAAAAACCGTTGTATGCAGTGTTATTTCATTTTAAATGTCAAACGAGTTTTGTGGCTCCCAGTGTTTTCTTTTCTGTGGGAAATGGGTCCATATGGTTCTTTCAGTGGTAAGGGTTGCCGACCCCTGGCCTAGGATTTAAATTTCCTGCACTAAGGGTTTTTCCCTTCTGTTTTTCCAGAAAAACTCGCTATCAACTGTTGTGTATTTAACACTTCAATAATATTTTCGTTATCTTGTATATATACTGGTTGATTAAGCATTCTTGTTCATTTAAATAATTAATTACAGGTTGTATGTAAAAATAAGTTAATTGCACACATCATCTTGCTACCACTTGATACATGCTCGCCTCGCTTAATGTAAAATCGGTTACACCCGCATTTTGGACTCCTGTCTTCCTTAGAATTAATTTAATGTTTTGAAGTTACAAAACAAAACATCAACCTCTGTCCCAATACAAAAGAGGTTATTGTTCTGAAGTTTCCAACAACACTGGGCACATAAATTGGAAAGGAAACCGAATTCTTAACTGCATAATCAATTGCTACATCCTTCATCCCACGACTGTGTCATTTATCAACTGCATTAAGAAGGCAGAGAGTGTCGCTGCAGGAGATTTTACATTGTTGATGATTTGAAACTGTCAGCTTTGCAATAAGGATTAATGGATAGATAGATAAGATTTCCTCAAGCCTAACCCAAGCTGTACTTGAAGCCTTAGAAAGGAGACAGTTTCCAAGGACAGCACAGTTCGTAGAATTGCTGCCTGTCAACAACCTGGATTTAATCCTGATCTCTGGTGCCATCTGTGTGGGGTTTGCATGCTTTGCCTGTGACTGCGTGACTGAGCAACACACACAAAATGCTGGATGAGCTCAGCAGGCAGCGTCTGTGGAAGGAAATAAACAGTCGATGTTTTGGACTGTGACACTTCATCAGTCCTGATTGGTGTCTGAATTGCTGAGAATGTGGGGAAGATTGGGATTGCTCTGTGAGTCGGCATAGACATAATAGGCTGAATGGCCTTTATCTACATTAGAAAATATGGAATGTGCAGTTCTTAACAATGACAGTAGTTCTCACTATATACAATGCCTTGTAGAAGTATTCAGCCCCAACACTTTGTTCACATAAATGAGTATTATCAGCAGGGATTTTAATCAATTTGTCTGAGAATTTTTATTTATGAATCACATGCTCCCTGTTTCACAGTAGAGCCCAAAAAATAGGGAAAATTGTGTAACATGAAAAACTAATTTAAAAACTGAAATGTCAGCAGTCCAAAAGTATTCATCTCTTTTTGCTCAGGACTTAGTTGAACCACAACTTGTAGCTATTAGAGGCAGCAGTCTTTTTGAATAAGTCTCTATTAGCTTTGCACAACGTGATGGAGCAAGATTTGCCCATTCATCCCTGCAAAGTTGCTCAAGCTCTGGCAGGTTGTTTGGGGAGCTCAGTGGACAGCGTTCTTGAGGTCTTGCCAGAGATGTTCAATTGAGTTTAGCTCAGGACTTAGGCTGAGCTACTCAAGTGGCTTAATTTGAAGCCACTTCGTGGTTGCTCCGGCAGTGTGCTTTGGGTAGTTGTCCTGCTGAAAGACAAACGTCCTCCCCAGTTTAAACTTTCTGGCAGAGGATAGCAGGTTTTTATCCATGATCTCTCTGTATTTAGCAGCATTCATCTTCCCATCAATCTTAACCAGATTTCCAGTCCGTGCTGCTGAAAAGCATCCCCATAGCATGATGCTAACTCTGGCATTCTTTACAGTTGGGATGGTGCTACCAGGCTGATGCACAGTGCTAGATTTATGCCATGCACACCTCTTAGTGTTGAGGTAAAATGTTCCACTTTAGTCTCATCGAACCACAAGACCTTCTCCCATTTCTTTACAATATCTTCTAAGGACACTTTGCAAAGTCTTTACAGGCAAGGACATGCTTCTTAAAACCCAGGGCTTCTTCTTTGCCACTCTTCCATAAATATCCTTTTTGTGTAAGACCTTTGAGATTGTGGATCCAAGAACTTTATCTCCAGTTGCAGCCACTGACTTCTGCAGTTCACTCAGAGTGACTCCTGGCATCACAATAGCCTCTATTACAAGTACCATTCTTCTCTAGCAACTAAGTTTAGAGTGGCAGCCTAACTTGGGCAGTGTGGCTGTGGTTTCAATTTTTCCACTTTTTCACAATGGACTGCACTGAATTCTGAGGCATGTTCAGTGCCTTTGAGATGGCCTTGTGCCCTTCCCCAAATCTGTGCTTCTCTATTATCATGTCCCTGACTTGCTTGAATGCTCTTTTGCCTTTAAGTTTGGTTTGGCCTGTTGAAAATCTGCCATACTGTTGGACTTTAGAGAGGGGGTATTTATTATGAATTCATTGAAACAGGTTTCCACATCAACAAATTGGGTGAGTTGGTAAGGTAATATATTGCACCTGAGGTAAGTTAGTGTAGTAATTACAAAGGGGATGAATACTTCTTCAGCCTCAGAATTATGTTTTTTTAATTTTTAGTAAATTGTTGATAGGTTTTGGAAATTTTCTTTTGATTGGACATGATGCACAATGTTAAAAAAAAACCCTACTTCAATATATTTTAATTTTAGAAAATGAGATAGTAAAATGTGAAAATATTTGTAGGGGCTGAATACCTTTTTAAGGCACTGCTATCACAAACTATTTGTGGGTTAAGGACAGCACAAGACTTTCACCAAGTGGTCGTACCTGATTGCCACATTAGGGTCATGGGTCACACCACAGGTCAGTACAGCCATGGTCCCTTTAATTACACTCTGTTCCTGTGGGGGATTTGTGATACGAGTGCGAGCTGCAAAACAGTATAAAAAATATTAGCTTCCATCGGCAACAAGATGATCCACTTTAGGATGCGGTGACACACTGGTACGAGAAGAGCTGCGTCCTTTGACGTTCGTCAGTTCCAGGCACTTACTAATAATGGCTGTGATTTGGGATGGAGTCCCCAGCTGGGTCGGGGAAATAAGGGAAATTGTTCCCCAGGACATGTGCTGGTGGAGACACTCAACAGGATGGATATTAAAATGATTATTTTTATCCAGTTCTACCCGGAAATGGCTGAGCTTCAGACACAAAGATCCTGGGCTTGTTATTTTGTTTCTTGATTTGCAGAAATCATCAAAACCTGTAGGAGTGTGTGCAGCACCTGACCCATAAGAGGATCCCACCCAGCCTATCTCACCCCTTCACTTTGAGCAGCGTGACCCCCGGACCTGGGCTGACAGTCAATTAAACTACACCTCAGGCTATCAAAACTATTACACCAAATGCTCAGAGGCCAGTAAACATTAATTGTATCTGTGAAAAATGTTTTCATGTTATTAGCAATTTTTAAATGATTAAAGCACAACATGAGAAACCAGAATTGCCTGATACTTACATTACCTTTGGTACTTGAAGTAGTTCTCAGTTGAAAAGAATGGAAGAACTGAATCGATACCAGATGCAACGTGCTGCATTTTCAGTGCTCAGATTCACAGTGCCTATACAGGAAATTGGTCCTCCACTGACAGGACACAGTTAGAGCATTATGGACTTCTCTGAACATTTAGGAATTCCAATAAATTTGAGTGTTGTGTGTTACAGTGCTCATGCATGAACTGTAGAGGGCACTCTAACATTACCTGCCAATTAACCTTTAAACAAAGTCACTAGAGCTGCTTAATAATGTTTGACATTTTAATATAATTAAATTGCTTGAAATTATATAGAAAATATAATATGGAATTATGAATTCTTCAGCAAATTTATTGAAATCACTGACCATCACCACTGTTATCACTAATTCTTTCTTTTCTCAGAATTAATGATATGGGGTTCCATGATGAGCAAAGACAAGACTACAATGTTGAGGTCACCTTTGGTACTACAGGTTTCACAGGTAGGTGACAGAGAGTAGTAATGATTGGGAGATGTTTTGATTGGTCCTTCACAGCCAGCTCAGCTTTTTGTCATGCAAGCTAATAATGCTGAATAACAACAGAAAAACAGAGTGAAAGAAAGTCAATATTTCACATTACGATTTTCCATCAGAACCAGGAGAAACAATCCAAATTGTGGTGATGCCAGCTGAGAGCGAGCAGTGAGGGCTTGTTTACTGCAGCTGCTTTTTTCTGGAGGAGATGTAAAAAGAGGGAGGTGAATAAGGCAGAGGAGAGACAATAAAGTAAGTGCTGAAGCTGAGAAATACACACTATCTGAAAAATTCTGGAAATGCCCAGCGGGCCAGGCAGTACATATGGAGAGAGAACTGAATTAATGTTACAAGTTGATGACTTTTTATCAGAAGTTGCTTGTACTCACACAGACTGGAAAGGCCAGCGATTTGAACAGTCTGAAGTATTGGTTAAGTCCTAAGAGCTGTAATATACATAGTCAAAAGATGAGATGCTATTTCTCATCTTGGATAAGCCTTTTTTGGAATAGTATAACAGGCTAAACACAGAAAGGTTAGAGTGGGATTGAGAATTAATGTGACAGGCAACTGGAAGCTCAGGGTGATTCAACCTACATTTAATATCCCCAATGTAGACAAGGCAACACTGCGAGCACTGAACGCAGTTCACTAATTTGGAAGTACAAGAGAGGTGTAACTTTACTTGAAAAGATTGTTTGAATCCCAGTTGCATAGGAAGGTACAGTAGTCTCAATAAGGGAGTGGGGCCAGTGGAGACATTGGAGTGCCCCTTAGAGTTGTGGATGGGATGGTCTCTTCAGAATGCCAAAGGGGATAGAAAAGGGAAGATTTCTCTGAATGTAATCACATTGAATGTAACTCCTCATAAAAACCCATATAACATGCCGTGGTGATGGAAATATGTTAAAATATTAGGTTCATTGGCACAGTTGTATGGATGGAAGAAGAAAGCAAACAAAGGACAGTAGCAGATTAAATGGGAGAACTATACGATGGGGAAGTGTGAGATCTGTCATTTTAATCTGAGTAAAACAGGATGAAATCTTTTCCTAATGACACAGACTCAGAATTGTGGAAGATCTAAAGGATTTGGATGTTCACACCAAAAGCTAGCAAAAGAACATTATAAATAGAACAGAACTAGGTCACATGAGCTCTTAAGCCAACACTTGCCACTCCGCAATTAATCTTAAAGCAATAGTACAAAATAATTAAAACACAAATAGATCTCGCAGAAAATTCAACAACAGCTACACTGAACGTTGCTCAGATCCTATGTAGAGAACAGCAGTTAGTTTTGGTCTGTTTATACTGCACTGGTTCATATACAAAGTAGTTAGGCTGATTTATACTTGTGTGTACGGGCTATGCCGCAGCCTACGCTGCAACCCTGATTTTCACTTCTGCGTTGCTCTACGCCGTTGTATGCGTTGATATGCACCAAAACTCTAGTTGGCGGTGAGGTTGCTATGCCACTGTGTTGAGTTTCTTCATGAGGGACATGGACGAGAAAATGCATTTCAAATATTTTCGCATGTTGGCAGGTAAATTTGACGATTTGGTTCATCTATTTCGCACAGCCTACAAACACGGCGGAGAAGAAGCAACTGAAAATGTGTAGGAGGAAATGCAATGCTACCAAGCAGACCAATCACAGTGGTGGCGGTCTGCGTCGCCGAGACGCGTGAGTTACTTTTCTGGAGAGGTGCACGTCACCTTTCGGCATAGGGTACAGCGTAGATATGGCATAAGGAACGCGATACCTAAGGCGTAGATGCAACGCACAAGTATAAATCAGTCTTTAGTCGGTTCATGTACTGAGTAGTCTTAATATGCAAGTCCTTATGAACAGATTATTTACAAATGTATCTGTTGTGTGAGCCAATAACAAAAGTGTGGAGAAAAGGAGGTACAGTACAAGAAACACATTTTTACTTACAGATGCAGAAAAATCCATGGCTTATGAATTTAATTCCAAGGTTTTGGAAAACTATTCCACATACTAGTCACTATTCCATGAAGTTCCTCAAATCTTGTCCTAAATTCTGCCATTCACCAGGTCAAAAACCTGTTTTTGATCTTGATTCCTCAGAATAATTTATAGTATTGTTCATTTATTCTACATTTATTTTAATTGTCCCATTGCAAGGCTATATACAGTAATTCAAGGCGCTAAGTCTTCCCTCAAATACTAAGTGAAGAATGAATCTTGCATCCCTTTTCAATTACCCTCTCTGACTTTTAAGGTTTGCCTTATCTTTCGGCAGCCAAAAGCAGGCAGTTCAATCTAATACAGGTATCATGTCTTTCAAAGTCGGCTCTGGCCTTGAGAGTTGCCAAGAAATTCACTAATATCATATGCCAAGTTGCAAGCTTTAGGCTATCTGTTGGCATTGCAATATACCTGAATCTGTTCAGTGATGAGACGAAGCCAGGTGGAAAAACTTCAATCAGAAATGCTAAGTAAAACCCACAATGGATTAAATACCTCCCGAGTTCATTATTGGCATGAACATTTATTATTCAGTTTGGCTCATGAGGCTATGCTAACTACATCTGCTTTGCATATACAGAATAGACTGATTATAAAATAGAATTCTCCCTTGCTTAAATTCCACAGGTGGCCTGTACAGGAAAGTAAAAGGAGATTGCTTTGTTCAAAATAATCTCCTTTTGGTCTCCATTGTGTTACTATCACAGCTGCTGCTTTGGTACTAATGGACTAAACAGGGGAGATGGAAGAAATCTATGTTTTGTAGATGGGCTTCACAACTGCTTTGTTCCAGTTTCCAAGTTTCTGTCAGTTTCTAATTTAATATGGATTATTAATAGTGGTAAGGAATTAAGATTCACACACACTGTCCTCTCTTACCCCACACAATGAGATCTCCTGAAGCCTCGTCCACTCCTCGAGAGTTTGTGGCCAGGCATGTGTAACTCCCAGCGTCTGAGATGTGAGATGGGCTGATGAGAAGACTGCCGGATTCCAGCAACGTGAAACGAGGTAATTGGACAGACCCGCTTGCAAGCACTTTCTCTCCTGTTTGGAAAATGGAAGAGATCATTGGATTCCGCAGCTCCGGATACCAAAGAGATTCGAAATACCATCTCTGTTAAAAATGACCTGAAATTTTTCTCATAATTCTAGATCAACAGACCATGAAAAGCATAGTTTGTTAAACAAGTAAAATCATTTTTTTTTCTAAGGGCAATAAAAAATCAACTGCTGTGGGGAGGTATGGAAAGGGGTAAATTCAAGTTCAAAGTAAATTTATTATGTTACCAAAATTGGAGCACCCAGAGGAAACTAAAGTGGTCATGGGGAGAACGTACAAACTCCTTACGGACAGCAGTGGAATTGAAAGCAGGTTGCTGACATTGTAATAGTGCCATGCCAACCGCTACACTAACGTGCTGCCCCTTTTCTCTTGTAGGCATTTACAGGTAAAAAAAATAGAATTTTTGAAAAAAAACTGTACATAGACAAAGACCTTCAAACAACCAATATGTAATTGAAGTAGGTCTGTGTATAATACAGAGGAAGATCATTGGTCAGCTTGTAGTCCCAAGCTCAAAAGAAAGGGAAATCAGAAAATTAACAGTTTACAGACCACCCAGAGAAATCAAGCTCTCTGCATCTCTGAAAAATGACCCAAGAAAAATGGATGCTTCGAGTTTACACCTGTGATAATCCAAGAATCAAATATTTTAAATTTGAAGCAAAAGATGGCAACTTCTTTGAAAAAGCAAGAATTGATAATGACCAGCACGAGAAAACTAGTTGTTGCTAGAAGTGGGTTTAGGAACTGAAAAGAGAGACCCTGCAATTTAGTCAAATAACAAAAAATGCACAATTCAAAATGCATTTCAAAGGCCTTCAGTACTGAATTTTTGCAGAAGTTTCATGATGGATGAACTCCGGTTCTTTCAGTGGATGACTGTTGAATGAAGAGACGTTCAACACACACTGAACTGAAATGAAATGAAATTGCTGGCTGGAAATTGCAACTTTGAAGGTCTAATGGGCTCCTTCATTTCTAACAAGATTGCATACAGAATTCCAGTTGCAGAATGGAGGGACAGTCTGCTGAGAGAAACTTAGGTGTGGAAAATTGTGTTTCATTCGTAGGATATTGCTAACAAATTTAAAAATAATGTAAGATACGTATTTAGCACCAGCTGATGCGAAAATCAAGTATTTCCATGATAAAGGGTTATTCAGATGGAGGATGGCCACATGCAGTTTTGCAAATAGTTTTAATAAAGATGCATAACATGACTCACCATTAATTCACAGAATGTGAATAGAACATTATTTCAAGCAAGATAAACTGCTGTGGGTATCATGGTGCAGAAAACATCTTTAAAGGAACATGCAACTCATTTGATCCTTTATATTTTTGCGCTGGGGGGGCGTGGTTGACAGCCTACTCTAGCATTCCTAGTGGGCAGCGCTATTTATCGTTCTTGTTTTCAAAAGTTTTCGTGGGATTATGGTGGGGATGTTCAAGTTAATTTATTGTTACATTTCAGCTTGGGTTATTCAGCTAATCACATGGTGTGTCACCCTGACTGTAACTGGGGTGTGTAATAATCACTTCCCCCGTCTATATGTGACTGAGTGGGTTGTCTCCCTGGGTCATAGTACCCTGTCTATTTTTGTGTTTGTTGCAATAAAAAACAGCTGTCGAGTTAAATGAGCTTTTCTCATCTATCGTCATGGACCAAATGCTCGTCACAATATGGTCTACATAAGGGCTACGTTCCTAAAAACTGTCTGTAGTGTTATGATCCCAGCCCCCTCCTTTGTGAGAATCGCAAGAGCACCCGTTGAGGGGGGGGGGGGTCAGTAGACCCAGGAAGTGAGAGAGAGAGAGAGAGAGACGTGCCAAATTGCACGTCCCACCCGGGATACAGAATAAGACGACAGCGACTATTGTCTCATGGAGACCACGTGAAAAGCCCTCGGGCAAGGTGGGCTAGTTGAGAGAGAGATTGCATCATCCCAACCTGATTGACACCTGCGACCCCGTGAGGAAGTATAAAGGAGAGTCTCAGGGGGACAGCCCCTCAGGCACACCAAGAAGACACGAGAGAGTGATCCCGCAGCAGCGGGAAGCCATTCTGAAGGAAGCCACGTGCGTTAGATTCCGGGATTGGAATTTGTGGCTGGAATCACAGAAAACCACTTTTAACTAACATCGGGGAGAGGAAACCAACGCTCCCCCGATTTCACGGAAGATTCATCAAGACTCGGCAAGTTCTTTCTCTTCTCCCCCAATCTCTCTCTCTCGGTCGCCCCACGTGAAACCCAGCGATTTTCAAAGGGCTGAGGCCTGCAGACTTTCTGAGTGACTTTTATATTTCCAACGGACAATCTATTAACCCCTAGACAACCGTAGAGCTCACTTCTTAATGATGATTATTACTATACCCGCGCTTTGGATTGAGTGTTGACGATGTGCACTATCTGAATGTATGTATTAACCCTACTTTTGTGTCTCTTTATAAATAAAACGTTTGAAAATAGTGACATCAGACTTCAACGGACCTCTCTATCTTTGCTGGTGAGTTATCCAGTTACGGGATACGTAACAGTAGCTTGACTGGTCCATAAGTCAGAAACATCCATTTTCTACAAACACTTGCTATTACTCTTTAATTTCATTAAATAATCACTTTTACAATTTCCTTACTTAAACTAATGGCATATATAGGTATACTCTATCCAGCCATTAATGAATACCAGCTTGAAAATGTTTTAAAATATATGTTTGTAGGCCTCTGTTAGTCTCATGAGACCATGGATTTGCGCCTTGGAAAGTTTCCAGGGTGCAAGCCTGGGCAGGGCTGTATGGAAGACAGGCAGTTGCCCAAGCTGCAAGTCTCCCCTCTCCATGCCACTGATGTTGTCCAAGGGAATGTATATAAAATGTATATGTATAAAATGTATAGGAGAATATTCATAAAGTTAGATTTCCATAAGTCTGGGCCTCATGACTTGGGAACTCCCTGTATAATGCCAATGATAAAAAAAACACTTAAAAAGTATTTGTGATGCCTCATTTTGGAATGGAAACAAGCCATTTATTTTAGTCTAGTCATTTCATCAGGTTTCTAGTTGGAATCATCTAATTATTACTGGCACTGTTTGCTGGATGTATCAGGCAAACAGGGCCACAGATGGTCTTTCATGTGCCACCTACTTTATAAGGCAAATGCTCATATTGATTGAAGTGGAGCTGGCCACAGCTGAACACTTGAATGGACTGTGATTTTGACTTTTTAGCAGAATCTTCCTCACAGTTGCGCACATTAAATACAAACCCCATTTCCAGAAAAGTTGGGATATTTTCCAAAATGCAATAAAAACAAAAATCTGTGATATGTTAATTCACCTGAACCTTCATTTAACTGACAAAAGTACAAAGAAAAGATTTTCAATAGTTTTACTGACCAACTTATCTGTATTTTGTAAATATACACAAATTTAGAATTTGATGGCTGCAACACACTCAACAAAAGTTGGGACAGAGGCATGTTTACCATTGTGTTACATCACCTTTCCTTTTAATAACACTTTTTAATGGTTTTGGAACTGAGGATACTAATGGTAGTAGATTTGCAATTGGAAATTTTGTCCATTCTTGCTTGATATAAGACTTCAGCTGCTCAGCAGTCCGTGGTCTCACTGATTCTCCTCTTCATGATGCGCCATACATTTTAAATAGGAGATAGATCTGGACTGGCAGCAGGTCAGTCAAGCACACGCACTCTGTGTCTACAAAGCCATGCTGTTGTAGCCCATGCAGAATGTGGTCTGGCATTGTCCTGCTGAAATAAGTATGGACGTCCTGGGAAGAGACGTCATCTTGATGGCAACATATGTCTCTCTAAAATCCTAATACACACCTCAGAGTCAATGGTACCTTCACATACATGCAACTCACCCATGCCATGGGCACTGATGCACTCCCATACCATCACAGATACTGGCTTTTGCACCTTTTGCTGATAACAATCAGGATGGTCGTTTTAATCTTTGGCATGGAGAACTCGACGCCCGTTTTTTCCGAAAACTAACTGAAATGTGGGCTCATCTGATCACAGCACATGGTTCCACAGTCTTTCACTCCATCTGAGATGAGCTCGGGCCCAGAGAACCTGCCAGCGTTTCTGCATAGAGTTGATGTATGGCTTCTTCCTTGCATAATACAGTTTCAAGTTGCATTTCTGAATGCAGCGACGGACTGTGTTAAGTGACAATGGTTTTCTGAAGTACTCCCGAGCCCAGCTGACTATAATTGTCACAATAGCATGATAGTTTCTTAGGCAGTGCCGCCTGAGGGCTCGAAGATCACGCGCATTCAACAGTGGTTTCCGACCTTGCCCTTTACGTACTGAGATGTCTCTGAATCTTTTCACAATATTATGTACTGTAGATGTTGAAAGACCTCAATTCTCTGCAATCTTGCGTTGGGAAATGTTCCTTTTGAACTGACTAACAATTCTCTCATGAATTTTGGCACAAAGGGGTGAGCCACGACCCATCCTTGCTTGCAAAGACTGAGCTTTTGATGGACGCTACTTTTATACCCAGTCATGATACCTCACCTGCTACCAATTAGCCTGCTTAATGTGGAGTCTTCCAAACCGGTGTTACTTGAATATTCTGTGCACTTTTCAATCTTTTTTTAACGCTGTCCCAACTTTTGTTGAGTGTGTTGCAGCCATCAAATTCTAAATTTGTATATATTTACAAAATACAATTAAGTTGGTCAGTAAAACTATTGAAAATCTTTTCTTTGTACTTTTGTCAGTTAAATAAAGGTTCATGTGAATTAACATATCACAGATTTTTGTTTTTATTGCATTTTGGAAAACATCCCAACTTTTCTGGAAATGGGGTTTGTATGTCACCTATACTTCAAAGGGAGATTAAGTGCTAAGGACTTTTGGAAGTGGGGTCCTTGGAGGCACAAGTACCCTGTCTGAGATGGGATTGTCCAGCCGCTTTCAATTCTAGTGTGCTACCATTTGTGTTTCTTGTGTTTGGATGAGAGTCAACCTACAGTGGCCAAGCCAAGATTTTGTACCAAACAAGATAAATCCTGCTAATTTGCCTAATTTAAAAAATAAATACATATGTAGAGTAATTATTCATTATTATACCTATATAATATTCCCACAGTTTAACACAATGTCAACTTTAATCATTTTGCACTAAAATGGACATTTTTTGTTTTAACTGAGCATAATTTATGTGTTTTAATGTTTTTTTTCTTGCGAGTGCTGTTTATAAAATGTTATGTGTCTCTATTGCGCTGCAAGTAAGTTATTCATTGTGCCTGTGCATACGTGTACTCGTCCACGTGACAATAAACTTGACTTTGGTGTGTTCACAATTTCTGGATAACTGGAAGCTGCCAATCCAGCATAAATCATTATGAGGCCAATTTTCTACAAGCATGGCCCATGGATATCAACAGCAGAGACAAAATAGAGTTCTTTGACTGAAAAGGCATCCTCAGAGCTGGAGAGGGTTGAGAAAGTAGTCACAAGGATGTTGCTGGGACTGGAGGGCTTGAGTCTTGAGGAGGGGCTGGATGGAGTGCGACAGTTTTCCCTGGATTACAGGAGGCTGAGATGCTTATAAAGTTACCAGTGGCTTAGAGAAAGCAGGATCTCCCAGTGGCCACACATCTTAATTCCACGTCCCATTCCCATTCTGATATGTCTATCCATGGCCTCCTCTACTGTCAAGATGAAGCCACACTCAGGTTGGAGGAACAACACCTTATATACCGGCTGGGTAGCCTCCAACCTGATGGCATGAACATTGACTTCTCTAACTTCCGTTAATGCCCCTCCTCCCCTTCTTACCCCATCCCTGACATATTTAGTTGTTTTTTTTCTCTCTCTCTGCCCATCACTCTGCCTGTTCTCCATCTCCCTGTGGTGCTCCCCTCCCCCTTTCTTTCTCCCAAGGCCTCCCGTCCCATGATCCTTTCCCTTCTCCAGCTCTGTATCACTTTTGCCAATCACCTTTCAGCTCTTAGCTTCATCCCACCCCCTCCGGTCTTCTCCTATCATTTCTCATTTCCCCCTCCCCCTCCTACTTTCAAATTTCTCAGTATCTTTCCTTTCAGTTAGTCCTGATGAAGGGTCTCGGCCCGAAACGTCAACAGTGCTTCTCTGTATAGATGCTGCCTGGCCTGCTGTGTTCCACCAGCATTTTGTGTGTGTTGTTTGAATTTCCAGCATCTGCCGATTTCCTCGTGTTTGCACATAGATGAGGTGGATGGTCACAGTCTTTTTAACCAGGGTAGAAAAGTCTAAAACTAGTGGACAGGTTGAAGGTGAGAGGGGAGAAGTTTAAAGTGAATTTGAGAGGCAAAATTTTCACACAGAGGGTGATTGGGTAGGTGGGGAGGGTGGGAAACAGGTTTGTTTTGCTGTTGTTGCCTTGCTTTGTTGTTGCTGTTTGTGTTTTTCTGCTGAACATTGTGCTACGTTGAAACCATAACACATGGCGACTCTTTCAGGCTGCCCCTTGGATGGTGCTGGTTCTTAACACAAATGAAGAATTTCACTGTTTGTTTCGATGCACATGTGATAAACGGGAATCTGAATCTGGAGGGTATCTGGACCAGGCTGCCAGAGGAAGTGGCAGAGGCAGGTACAATTACAATATTTAAAAGACATTTGGATAGGTACAAGGATAGGAATGGTTTTGAGGCATGTGAGACAAATGCAGGCAAATGGGGCCAGCTATTGAAAGCAAAGGCGAGCAGGACCGAAGGGCCTGTTTCTGTGCTGTATAACCCTATTGCTCATGAAAAATGACAGAAACAAGAGCAGTAATTTTTAATACTTACCCCTCTGCCAGGTGATAGCTGGCCGTGGTGCCCCCAGTGTTTCACATGACAAAATGACTGACAGCCCATCAATCACGGTGCTATCTGAAGGCCCCCTGGTAATATTGGGAGGAATACCTGTAACAACCAAACCCAGGATTTTTCTCACGTTACTTAATTGAAATAACACAGTATAATTTATTTCCTGACAGCATTAATTTAATTGATGATAAGTTTATAAAATAGATTCTGTATTGTTGTGTAAGAGCCAATAATGGGAAGAATTAGTTGCTTTTCACATGCCACTGGTGTAAAATGAAAGTCAATAAATTGCATTTGCTGGAAATTAGAAATATTACCTCTGTTCCTCTTATCACAAGTTACTTACTAACCTGCTGACTGCCTCCAAATGTTGTCATTTTAATCCATTGTTTGGATTGCTAGCTGGGGCATTGAAATATGTCACACATTAAACTGCAGCAGCACATGCAATATTGTGATAGAATATTGAGTGTGTATTCCTTTAGGAATTTGAAATGAGATCAATGGTATTTATACATTCTACAACAAACTTTAGGGTGAAGCTTCCTTAAATTCTGCCTTTCTGTTAACATCACATCGATATTTACATATAGACTATATGTGAGTTACAAGGCGTATCAGAATGGTCCACTTTTTCAATGTCATTGTGCAACCTCTGCAGAGTGATGATGAAATTAAGGTTGCTTCTTTCCCTGAATTCCCTACTGACCATCTTCCCGCTAATGTTTGTTTCTCTGCTGCCCTCAGTTTGTTTGATTGTCTGCTTACAGCTGGTCTCCTAGTTCCCGGAGGGCCTTGCTGACAGATATAAGTGAGGACTAACCTTTGAAAACTATTCACAGTAAGTTGTCAAGTGAGTTGATGCCCATGGTTAGACCTTAAGGAAAAACATCGAAACTAAACTGAAAACTGCGATGATAAGGGAAGAAGCAAATCTCAACCTGTTAACGATTTAGGAGCTTGACCTTGTTGGAATTTCAAGTATGAAGCCACCATTGATAGCATTGGTAGCACTGCCAATCCCATTGGGAGATGGCAGGTGAGATGAACAGGCTGCATCTGTAGTTAAGAATGTTCATGTAGTCTAAGTATACTGTATTGAGTAAGGCTTTATACTGCTCCTGGTGCAAGTGGATGTCAATGGAAAAAAAAACAATGAAAGTCAGTTTGTTTCCGAATGGGAAAACCATTTGTAAATAATAGTTATACTTACAAATGAAAAACTCAATCCTTTGCGTTTTCCATTGGTATGGTACTTGGCAGGTTTTATATAGTTTGTTTGAAATCACTTAAAAACTCTAATGTGAATACTAAAACCCTTGTTTTTCATCAGTTGCTGTCAAAATGGCATTGGGAATTGGCAATTGATTTCAGAAATTACCTGGTTTGCTTTACCATTGAAATTCTACGTTGGCTGAAAACTAAGAAATAAGAATAAAATCTTAAAATGTTAATAAACCTCTCCTGTTACCTTGGGCAAAGAAGGAACACTTTATAGGGTGTAAATCATTCCTTTGCTTTGAAAGAGCAGAGATGAACACATTGATTTTATTGTAATGGGATAAAAAAATAAGAGCAAATACTGTGATGTAGGAAAAAGGAAAGAAATACACTGGAATTCATCTTCACACTGAAGAGTGTGCCAGGTGCACTTCAGGCCAAACATGTTGGTGCAAATGATAGTTACTTATAAACTTTTGTTTGGAAAGTTTCATATTATATGGGACCAATACAGACTCTGGAGTAGGTTGTGGATGGCAGGGAAAAGAGCATTGGCTTAGTACCTTGATACAAGTCAAGTCAGGTCAGCACTTTGGCCAGGAGTTGGGCTTGGTCAAGAGGCCAGCTTGGTCACTTGGGGAGTATGACCAAGGTTGGGCCAGTGTGTGGAGCTGGAGATAACTGGGGAATTGTAGATGATAAGGGTGTGAGATTAATAGGTGGGAGGAAGATTTAGTCCTAAAGAAGGTAATTAAAGGAACCTACCTGAATAGAGTTTTGAGTCCCAGGCTAGGACCAGCTCCAGTAGTAGCTAATAGAACATGGCTGCTCTGAGAGTACCCAGCAAATTCACCTTTAAGTTATGTGACCTAATTTCCCAGACAAGGCTCAACAGGAATTTCCAAATGTACCTGATGCAGTTGTAGTATCATTGTTGCAAACACTATTTATGACCAGACAGACCTAACTGGATTTCCAAAGTTGAAGGGTTAGAAATGATCATAATCATGATACTCCTCAGAAATAACTAATTCTCAAATGGCAATCCTGAAAAGACTGTGCAGTAAATATGAAATTCCAGGTTTTTGTATTTTTACAATATCACTCAGTTCAGATGCTCCAAAGCATCTCAATGATCAATACTGTAGTGTTTCACGTTAATTATGACTATAAACACAATGGCCCCACAGAAGCACTGATTCACTGGACTTTAATGTTGAGTGACTGAGGAACAAATGCTGACTGGAATACTGGAAGGGCTCTCTGCTCTTCAACATAAAGAGCAATTGTGTCATTTACATCCACTTAAAGGTTTCCCTCCAAACAAGGAATTCCTTTCATTCCTTCAGAAACCAGATGCTACAAGTTTGCTGAAAATTTGACATTAAAAATCACATTTCAAATATCTCTAAGCACTTCTCTTGTCTTGTGTGAGCATCCCCTTGTTTTATGATATTTGTTATTCCTATAACTATAGCAAGTATAAAGCTCTGTGGCTCGCTAAAGAAAAATTATGATTAGTAGATTTGGCTAGCCCAAATAAACCATAGCTTCTCTATTCATAAATCTCACACACAAACACACAGGGAAGTGTAAATTAAGGGTGGTTGCAGATTAACATGGAAGATAAATTACTTACTGGTAACTGCAAGATAAGTGAACGTTTGCACCTCGCCAGCATCGTTTCGAGCAAAGCACTGGAACATGCCAGTGTCGTCAGGGATCAGTCCATTGATCTGCAGGCTGCCATTGGACAGCACTCTGTACCTGGGGACAGCTAACCTTGTAATCAGTGTCGCATCTTTGTACCAATTCACCACTGGTGCGGGAACACCTGCAATGACAAGCATAAACCCATAAAATCTTCTGCATACATGTTGTATAAAGTACTTCTAGAAGAGGTGCTTGGTATGCAAAAGAAGCCTTTATACTCACTGTGGCTACTTTTCTATGAACTAAGAATAAAGAAAGCAGATAGAAACATTAAAACAACACACACAAAAGTGTTGGTGGAACACAGCAGGCCAGGCAGCATCTATAACGGGAAGCACTGTCGAAGTTTCGGGCCGAGACGAAGGGCCTCGACCTGAAACCTTGAAAGTGCTTCTCCTTATACATGCTGCCTGGCCTGCTGTGTTCCACCAACACTTTTGTGTGTGTTGTTTGAATTTCCAGCATCTGCAGATTTCCTCGTTTATAGAAACATTAACTGCATCAAATCTTTGGCTGAATTAATTCAAATCGTAATATTAACAATGTTCAAAGATATAAAATTGAAAAAGTAATATTCAGTAGCTAGAATCATATTGCTGTTTTTTCTCAGTCTATATTCTTTTTCAGAAAATACCACTTGGACTGCTTTAGGAAGAGTCCAGGGCTTAATCATTGAATGCAAATCTGAATTAGCTGTATTTATATTCTCCTAAAGACAAACTACTTTACATTCCTTGCTCCTCCCAGATACAAATACTATGGGAATCTCAGTCCATGCTTCGTGGCAGTAACACTTTCCAACAGAATCCATTATGGTGCAGCATGTCGTGATTCATCCTTGGGGACTGAAAATGGATTAGAAAGAAAGAAATAAATTGACCCTAAGCCACTGAGAAATGGCTGCAGGAGTGCAGAAAGTTATCCTTCACGAAGATCCCATTCTTCATGACTGTCAATGTGATATTTAATCATGATAGATATCACACTGTAACCCATCTCAGCTCACATCCAATGTCTACGTTGTGGGTAGCAATTGAAAATGGTAACTTCTGCGGTTCATTTCCCTAATGTCCCAAAGGAGTTGAGCTTATTCAATCATCCTAACAACTCGGTGGAAACAAATCAAAACCTGAAAACTTATGGTCTGTATGGATCATTCCTATGTCAAATCGGACATCCATATTTCAACTAAATGGGGAGTTCTTCACGCATTACAAACTGCATTTACTAATCTCAAATGCATTTATTCATAATTTTACTGCAAATTGATGTAGAAACCAACTCTGAAACTTCTGTGATTCTAATTAATGACTGTTATTCATGATTCTCAATCTTTAAATGAAAAATGTTGCCCAGCAACAGCTTTTTGGTTTCCAACAAGGTAGCACATCTCAGAAAACAGCTCAATAAAATCACATAAATCTAGAAATCTAGTGAAATAAATCTAGGGAAAAGAAACACTGGAAATACTCATGGGGAGGGGGAAGGGAAACACAACGGGCCAGATTATGCCACAGCAGTTTGCCACTTGGAAACCCAGAACTGACACCCACATCCTCCACTTCAGACTTAAGAAGTGGCAAGTGTGGAGCCATCATTCCTTTAATCCTGTTGGCAAACCTCGGGTTGGAGATTGGGAAAATATTGTGATGACAGTCCTTGATGAGGATGGTTTAGACCCAGATGCTGGAGTATCCAAGGCTAGGGTCGAGCATTGAATAAAACTAGTTCAAGAACTGAGCATAAAAAATCAGATGATCTCTCTGGTTGGGCTGACGATTGAGCACTGACGTGCTCTTTAAATACTCAATTCTTGGCACCCAAAGCATGATTGCCAACCAGTGGGAAAGTCCTGAACCCTTAAACGGACTGTGCCAGCTGTCTATACTCAGGAGAGTTAGAGCGTCTAAATCCCAGAAGATGGTGCTGTTGGGTGCGTCTCATAACAGGACTCCCTCCCCTTCGGCCAATTCCTGATGGCCCTGGCTGCTCAGAGAGATGGTGATGGTAGTTGTGGATGAGAAATTACCTAAGAAGTCTCTTTCCTCGTCTTTGAATCCCTCCCAGTCCATGAGATATTGCCGAGCACCACAAACAGTTTGTAATACATAAGTATTCTCATCATGAAGACCTGTTCCCATTCAGTAAACCTGGGTGGCGGCGGGGCCGATGGTGGTGGGGCTAGAGAGCTGGTGCTGACAGGTTTTAATTTACAGATGTGGAAGGTGGTCTTGATCTTTAGGGTCTTGGGGAGTTGCAAGATGTAAGCCACCGGATTTACCTCCCTCAAAACTTTGAAGGGTTGAATAAATTTTTCCCCACTTTTCTAGACTCCACCTGGAGAGGGAAATCATGATTTCTGGGCCACCAACATAGAAACATAGAAAACCTACAGCACAACACGGGCCCTTCGGCCCACAAAGCTGTGCCGAACGTGTCCCTACCTTAGAAATTACTAGGCTTACCTATAGCCTTCTATTTTACTAAGCTCCATGTATCTATCTAAAAGCCTCTTAAAAGACCCTATTGTATCTGAGAACATCTTCTCTTGATAAACCGTGGACAGGCAGACCTGTTGCTCAGGCTGCAAAACAGGTCCCTGTCTTCCCCTTTGGTTCACCTTGGTCTCTGCCTTCAGGGTAGAGGCCAGCAAAATCTTTCTTGCCCTAATCCATTTCTGATTGTAGGGTTGGAAGAGATTTTCCACTGCAGGAACCCCAACCTCAGCCTCCTGTTCCAGAAAGAGTGGCAGAGGATAACCAAACTGGCATTCAAATGGTGACATGCTGTAAGGTATTGTGGGCAACAGATGCCACATCAAATGGCAGAACCACTCCTCAGGTCCTTCTGAGGTAAGGCATCTTAGGGTTTGTTCTAAATCCTGATTGGTCCACTCTGTCTGGCTGTTGTACTGTGGGTGAAACTAGTGGAAAGACTTGCTGTTGCCCCAATCAGCATACAGAACACCCTCAAGAAATGTGATGTAAATTGTGGACCACAATTCAAGACAATGTCCACTGGGAATCCTTGGATCCTGAAGACCTGGTCCAGGACAACTTCAGCCATCTCCACTGCAGATAGTAGCTTCTCCAAGGCAATGAACTTGCAGGCTTTTGAAAACTGATCAACAATTACCATCATGACAGTCTTCTCTTTGGATGGCAGAAGACCCGTGACAATATTAATGGAGACGTGCACCCATGATCTATCCAGAACAGGTAGGGGGTGGAGAAGCCTTTGAAGTTGGGTACAGGGCTCTTTGTTCTGAGTACACATCTCACATGTCTGCATGTACTGCCAAACTTTATTTGTCATTCTGGGCCACCAATACCTTCTCTTGATAAACTCGAGGACCCTTGCTATCCCTGAGTGAGCTGTCACTCTCAATGTATGTCCCCATTGGAGTAGCTGAGACTGGACAGAACTTGGGATGAACAGTCAAGCCGGAGGGCCACTCTTTGGAATCTCCCCTTGTACCTGGGCCTTGCAAACAAGAGTGTTGATTCCCCAACGAATTGGTGCTACCACCTTGGCTTGGGGCAAAATGGTGGAAGGCTGCCCCTCTCATTGGGGTTCATCAAACTGACAGGACAAGACATCTGGTTTCTGTTTTTTTTACTCTGGTCGATAGGTCAGAATGAAATTAAAGCAGTTAAAGTACAAAGACCACCTGGCCTGCCAGTCTCTTGGCATCCTGAATATAAGGCAGGTTCTTGTGGTCTGTCCAAATGATAAAAGGGTTCCTGGCCCCGTCTAGCCAGTGATGCCAGCCTTCTAAAGCTAATTTAACCGCAAGAAGCTCCCGATTCCCAATGTCATAGATTTTCTCCCCCGGGGTTGGTCACTTGGAGAAGAATGCACATGGGAACAGTTTACCATCCAAAAGTGGACAAGATGGTACCCACTCCAATGTCTAAGGCATCTACTTCCACAATGAAGGGAAGGTCTGGTTTAGGAGAAACTAAGATGGCAGATGTCATAAACTGCAGTGTAAGGTCTGCAAAAGCAGCCTCCACTTCGGTAGTCCAGACAAAAGGGCCTGTGGATTTCTTAGTTAGCACCACAGTGGAGCTGTCACAGAGCTTAAGTTCCTGATGAACTTCTGGTAAAAGTTTGCACACTCCAGGAATCATTGGACTTGTTTGACACTGGATGGTTGTGGCCAGTCTCTGACTGCCTGGGTCTTGGTAGGGTATATCTTGAGATTGCCATTAGAGATGATGAAACCCAACAAGGAAATGGTTGTCGCATGAAATTCAGACTTCTCCAGCTTGACTTAAAGTCCACAATCCAGAAGCCTCCTCAATATGTCCCTGATGTGAATGATGTGTTCCTCCGTGGACTTAAGAGAAGATTTGGATAAAATTCAAATAGACAAAACCAAACTTATGGAGAGTATTCTGGAGCACGTCATTTATAATGGCCTGAAAGACTGCTGGAGCATTCACAACACCAAAGGGCATAACCAGGTACTCATAGTGCCTTGTTGATATATTGACTGCAGTCTTCTACTCTTCACCCTCCTTTATACAGACCAGATTGCATGCACTCTGTAGGTCTAGCTTCGTGAATACCCTTGCCCCTTGGAGCATTTCAAAGACCATATTCATGAGTGGAAGTGGGTAATGATCCCTGGCTGTTGCACGGTTTAACCCCCTATAATCAATGAAAGGACACAGGCTCCCATTTTTCTTTTGTATGAAGAAGCTGGTGCCATCTGGTGAGGAGGAGGGCCAAGTGAAGCCTATGGCAAGAGCCTCCTTTATAAGCTCCTCCAATGTGCCTCTCTCTGGGCCTGACGCCTGTACAATTGACCACATGGAGGGCAAGTACCAGGCAGCAGATCTATAGCACAGTCATAGGGTAAGTGTGGTGGAAGAGTCGAGGCCTTTCCCTTGATGAAGGCCTCTTCCAAGTCCCTGTAGATGGAAAGGACCTCAACCAGTTTGACTGTTGCAATATCTTAAGTGGCAGGGGAGATTCGACCGATCTCAGAGTCCTTTCCCTAGGTTTACAAAACTCATTTGTAGGAACTGTTGCCAATTCAGAGTCCATATCCTTGTCTGTATCCTCACGTGACAGCAGCTTTGGCATTACAAATGGTCCTTGCAGCCATAGAAACAGGCTTCAAGGATCTGTGTATAGGAGTCTTTTCTTTCCTCCAGACCTGGCAGCTGGATTACTTAAGCTTAACTGCAAGTGTTCCAGACAGCCCGGGCATCTCTTTGGTCTTCTCCTGAACTAGAGATTCTGTCTCTTTAATTCCCATGCCATTCCGACTAGATATTGTCAGGATATGCTCAGTCACATTGCCAGGACTAGCTTGTCTGTCCTTGAGGGTAGGACTAGGTCTCCAGTAGGCCTCAGGTTACCTTTCACTGAAGGCCACCTCCTTATTGGTCGTTGGTCTTGGGAGAGTCTGGGGATACCAAGCGCAAAACATATTCTATTACAATGTCTGGACCAAGCAATGATTCTCCCCTCCCTCCAGTCCACAGATGGGTTATGCTGGGACAGCCAAGGGTACCTGAGCATCGGGGCTAAGCGTGGTGAGTCAATGATGTAGAAACTAATATCTGCCACATGATCCTCAATCCTCATCCGCAAGACTACAGTCTGTTGCTGGATCTGCCCGGAACCTAGTGGGCGGCTGTCCAAGACAGTTGCCGGGCGTGGCCTGGCTCAACTCTCACAGCGGTATGTCGAACCAACAGATGGTTCCTAAGTCCAGAGAATTACCCATTGCCCCAGAGTCCACAAAAGCCCTCACCTGCCTCAAGTCTTACTCCAGGAGAACTCCATCTTCGGCGCAAAACTAGAATCCATGGGATTGGGAGGAGTGGCTACGACTGTCACAGTCCTCTCGACACTGGATGGTCTTTGTTGTTCTCCTGATGGCTGCAGCCTCGGGCATTCTATCCGCTGGTGACCTGTCTCCCCACAGTAATAGCAGCAGCATTGACTATGATGCCAGGACCTTTCAGTGGTGGAGTATAGTGCAGCTGATCTACATGGGTTCAACTGAGAGAGACATCTTGGATCTGGCTCTCATCCACGACTACCATCACCATCTCTCCGAGCAACCAGGGACATCAGGAGTTGGCCGTAGGGGAGAGCCAACTTAAGACTTAGAGGTTCTGATCAACCAATTCATTTGTCTCGATAATCGTCCGGCAAAGCACAAATGGAACTACATCAAGAGGCTGAAGAGGACCAACCTGAGCTCGGCCTCAGTGCATCGTAGTCCCACACCCTGGCCTATGACTGGCCTGTACTTTCAGGGCTCAATCATACTGTGACAAGAGTCCGTGATGAGGATGGTTTGATCCCAAATGCTGGAGTATCCCAGGCTGGGATCAAGACATAGAATAAAACTGGTTGAGAACTGAGCACAAATCAACACATTGGTGCCATCTCTGGTTGGGTTTATGATTGAGTACTGAGGGTCCGTTCAGGTGCTCTTTAAATACTCAATTCTTGGCACCCAAAATATGATTACCAATTAGCAGAATGGTCCTGAATCCTTAAAAGGGCTGCATCAGCTAGCCATACCCTAGAGAGTTAGAGCATCTAAACCCTGGGAGCTGGCGCGATTGGGTGTGTCTCATAACCAGATAAGGAGGTTTCCCATATTTTAACAGCTTTTAATCATCTAATATCAGAGGCATTTAACCAGCATCACAATTGAAAAGTTATCTTAAAAAATAATAGATAACTAAAACAGATAAAAAGTGTAAGTAAAACTTGCCTTCTTTTCTTCTCCCTGTGGAATTCTGACCTCACCCACATCAAAGTGGTGAGTTCCCCAATGTAATGCTGAGTCCTGTCTGTGGACTGGAGGCATAAACCGGCAAATTTAGCCTTCCAAATCTGTCAATCAGTCCCTGACTACGGCACATACAGAGAAATGGGAGCTGATGCCAATGCTTCTAATCTGACTGACTGATAAAACTCAGAATTACATTGCTCCTTTTTTTTTGGTCTATGACATTTTATCAGATCCGACTGTGGGAATTAGGCCTCAAATTTTAATGATGCTTGAACTGCTGTGTATGACTGATTTTATATCAAATTTCCATAATTTTGCTCTCCTGTAAATGTTTGTCCACTTCCAGTATCTGTGGCAGCAGACTTGTAAAGAATGAAGGAATCAGTCAACATGGTCGTATGGCCTCGCCTTACGTCATGAACTCTAGGCAGTCAACAGGATAAAGACCATTTCTCAAATATAGTGTCACTATATGAATACTTCTCCTACATGTAATCTTATTCCTAAATAAAAGTAGATTGTCTGCTGACTTTACCTTGTGCCTGACAAGGAATATCCACCACTTTCTCTATTTCGGCTGTGATGTGACGTTCAGGTTCCAGAACCAGCTGTGGGTGTTCTGAAGGAAGAGAAGAACTGAATAATAATCAGCAAAAAAAAAACACCTCTCTGCCCAATGAAAACAATCCAAGATGAAGTGTATGACCCAGTGGAATTGGGTTCCCTTGTAATTTGCTTGGAGGTGTGCTGATGGAAGGATGTGTTGTCATGGGAGAGGGTCTGGAGGAGGTTCATGAAAATGACCCGGGAATGAAAAGGGTTAACATATGAGGAGTGATTGATGACTCCGGGCCTGTGCTTGCTGGAGTTTAGTAGAATGATGGGGGGAATCTCACTGAAGCCTTTCAAATATTAAATGGCATAGATAGAGTGGATGTGGAGAGGATGTTTCCTGTAGTGGGGGAACGTGGGACCAGAACGCACAGCCTTGGAACAGAGAGACATTCATTTAGAACAGAGATGTAGAGGAATTCCTTTAGCCAGAGGGTTGTGAATTTGTGGAATTCATTGCCACAGACAGCTGCGAAGGAAGGCCAAGTCATTGGGCATATTTAAAGCAGAGGTTGATAGGTTCTTGATTAGTAAGGTTATTCAAAAGTTACAGGGGAAAATGCAAGGGAATGGGATTGAGAGGGAAAATGAATCAGCCATGATGGAATGGCAGAGCAGACAGATATGAGTGACCTAATTCTGTCCCCATGTCATATGGTCTTCCAATTATTCCGAAGCTTTATTTCTCTTCACTATTTCTCATTATGACATGACCTATGTTGGTGAAGGGTAGAAAGAAAATATTCTAGCCCCCCCCAGGTGAAAAGTCCTCTGCTGTTATAATTAGACTATTTACCAAATAATAAATATATATATATTTCACATGAAGAAGTTACTTTTGAAGCTACCTAATTAATCATGCTCTTGCCACGATCAGCTCACAGTTATGACCTCACTTGTCAAAATGCAATCTCCGCATGCTAACAGGCAGAAACATTTGTTTCCAATCAGCAGCATTTTGGGTTTAGCAAGCCACCGGATAAAATTAACTGGATTCTAAATTTAATTTGCTCAAGCAATCAGTACCTCTGATGTATAGTTTCCAAGGAAATATGAATCTAAACAAAAATGTGCATGAATTTATGGCCAGCTGTGATAAAGCAGTGAAATTCAACTAACAACAGATCAGAATTCTTGACAACGCATTAAGTTTCTTCATTGTAACAGTGCACATCCTTTAGTTGGTCATTAAATGAATGAGTTTGTTGCAGATTTGAACATAAATGCTCTGCATCAGGGCCTGCAAAAACGTCTTGTCACCATACGTAAGTGCTCTGTACAGAACCAGACACTCACCCAATACAAACAAGTAGGCCCCTGCGCTGACTGACGGAACGCTGCTGCTTCGTAGAACGGCTTCGCATTCATAGTAGCCAGCATCACGCGCTTTCAAGTTGAGAATTGTCAGTTTCCGGTGATGGTCACTAAATCCACTTCTCAGTGGTACACCGTCCTTCTTCCAGCTAATATTTAGCTTAATTAGTGGCCTGAAAAAATACCCCCACAAAAGAGAGAAGTTCCACACACTATTGATAACGGATATTATAAGTATTCTCTTGCAGAAAGCACACTACAGTTAAACATAAATGATTAAACTTCCAGTCAATACTGTTCATTACATATCATTCTCAAATTCTGATATTGAGGTTCATGCTCCCATTTAGGCATCTGTATGAATGGCTTCTTTTCCCAGTTGTTAACAAGAATAATTTGAGAGAGAAACTAATGACTACAAGGACTGTTGTATTGTTTTTGTCTTTGCATATGTGCTTGGTCAGAGGTCTGGCTGTAATTTTTGCACTTATTAAGATAGCACATTTTTAAGTAGAAGGAAAAGAAAAGAGTAAGTAATTGTTCTGGCATTATACTTGGTGCCAATACAAAGCCAATGTTGGATAACATAGAGACAGTAAGAGAACAGGAGCAAAACTTGTCTGGAGGGGATAGCGGTTGAGCTGAGAGAAAATTAGTTTTAAGCTAATTAATTAAAGATCTCATTAGCACTTCATCTGTATTACATAGATGCTTCAATGACAAAAACAACTATTGAAGGCTTCACTATACTAAAGGCATCTGAATTCATTTGAGAAGGGTTAGAACAAAATTAATGTAATGTGCATCAAGGTGCAAGAGCCTTGAGAGTGAACAATATGCTCTGCCATCTTGATCCCAAGTGTAAGCCATTTTGTAACAGAAAAGTGTGCGAGAACGCAAGATTTTAATTAGAGCATTCCCTGAAGGCGCCAGTCCACAAAATACTTCAAAAAACAATTCAATAGAAATAATAGAATATTTTTGAATCTCCACTTTTTTAAACCTTATATTTACTATTTTATTATTAGTATTATAACGTGGGTGCATTATTAAAAGGGGAGTCTGAATCTTGCATTTTGCTTTCACTGATAAATGAAAACCATTGTTGAAGGGTGGTGAAATTTGTATTGATGAGCACTGTTCCTGCCACTCTTTAATATGTGAACATAGTAGACTAATAAAGTGCAGAAATGACAGGTTATGGAATTAAATAATTTTACTCTTTGACCAAAGTGACAGCATAAAACAATTTCATGTCAGGTTTATCAAAGTTTACTTCAGTTAAATGCTTTCCCTTTACCAGCATCCTCTCAGGAGAACATTGTCTAACATGACCTTTCCATTTAATATTCTTACTAGTCTCTGATCAGCACAGTGTAGTGCAACATCATCTGAAACACTTGTGCTGTGAGCTTCTGTTGACTGTGAACTGAACACAGATGTGTATAGTTATTTTTCTTCCATGCTCAATTAAATGGCTTGTTCAGTGCCTGTGTAGGGCAAATGCTTGCACAGCACCCACAGTAAGTTTTCAGTACAATTTAACCAGTTGTTGAAAAATTAGTAATTCTGTATTAATAGCAAGATCATTCAGAAGACCTGATCTCCTGTTTGGACATTGGCAATTGGCTGCATGGTAACTATTCATTCTTCCAGAATATTTGAATTGGACTTCACGTGTCTGTTACACCAACTTTTAGTTTTCTTTTATGACCTGAGATAAAAAAAAGGAACATGGACATTTTAAACCTGGTGCAGATGAAAATGTGCAAACGTTTTGTTTGTGAGCTGATGAATGAGGTAGGGTTAATACAAGCAGAACAGATCCAGAGAGGATGAAAATTATTGAGTTTTTAGAAATTTTTGATAATGGGAGGAGAAGGAATAGAAGTATCACACAGACAGATCAATGCATGTCTATAGTTGTAACAGTGAGGTTTTATAATACAGGATCTTCCCAGGTTATGAATGCCTGACTTATACGCACCCCATACATATGGCTGAGCATTTGGGAAACCAGTCGGGTCGATGGGAATGGATTTCCTAGTGCCATCTTGGGTCAGGTAGGAATGGGGCAGTTTTATGTGCTTTCTCTCCAGTGCTCCCTCTAATTATTTTTACAGCCGCAGGGACCAGCCAATGCTCTGAGCAGGAAATTTTTACAGGACTTGAAAACTGTGCGACACTTTAAATCTATATTTTTTGTAATATGCATACTTTGAATATTTAGAATGAAAATTTGAGGTACATACTTTTGATTTTATTAATTGACAGGTACAATGAAATACAGTACAACAAGAAAAATCTTTTCACATTTCATAACATTTTTCACATCTGTCCTTATTCCAGCTGCTTGGCAACGTCTCAGTTTTGTGCGTGGGAGCATTTCAGTTACGGCATAGAGGGAACAGTGATTCTCTCTCCAGTCCTGAGCGACATTATTTGGGGGTTGAGTTGAGCAAAAGAACTGGGATTGCTGAAAAGATTCACTTGCTAATTCACTGAGTCTGTGAGGTCAACTGGTTGCCTCTCTTCAAGTGCCTGGTTGCTTTCCTGTTACCGGTGTGTCTCTGATCCTCTCTCACACACTGTTTTTGTTCATTTCAGTCATGTAAAAAATTCTGGTTAAAAAACAGTTCTAAATACCATAAGTGAACCCTGTTTAATCTGGGGAGTGCCTGTATGTGGTCAGGCTGGTTTGTACTGATTGCAGCTCACTGGGGAATACTGGCATTTTGTGTTGAACTGCCTGTATTTACCTCCATTATCGTGTCTATAATTACTGACTGAAAACATTCAATGGACTGTGAAGAGTACATCAAAACAAATAAGACTAAATAGCTCTCTCAAACATGGGAAGTTTAAGATTACAAGGTAGAGAAATATTATATTTTGGGGTATGGATAAAGATTCATCAAGTCAGATAAAATGTCAAGTTAAAATCTTTCTTATCTGCCAGCTGGTGAATGCAGAGACGGGAGGCTCTTGGATAGCCAAGAGGTTCACTCCCTCAAGTTGCCTTCAAAATAGTGGATACGTCCCAGGCCATCACTGATAAAACCCTCCCCACACTGAGCACATCTACACGGAGAGCCATTGCAGAAAAGCAGCACCCACCAGTAAGGACCCCCACCATCCAGGCCATGCTCTCTTCTTGCTGCTGTCATCAGGAAGAAGGTACAGACATCTCAGAACCCACACCAACAGGTTCAGGATCAGTTATAACCCCTCAACCATCAGACTCTTGAGCCAGACGGGATAATTTCACTCACCCCATCACAGAACTGTTCCCACAACCAATGGACTCACTTTCAAGGACTCTTCATTTCATGTTCTCTATATTTTGTGCTTGCTTATTTATTTATTTTTCTATCTATCTATCTACCTATCTACATTTTTTCCATTTGCATAGTTTGTTGTCTTTTGCATATTGGTTGTTTATCCATCCCGTTGGGTGTGGTCTTTTCATTGATTCTATCCTGTTTCTTGTCTTTACTGTGAATGCCAACAAGAAAATTAATCTCAGGGATATATGTACTTTGATAATAAATTTACTTTGAACTTTGAAATTGGTCCGTGGTTTTCCACAGGGGAGACATGTGCAGAGAAGCTATGAGAACTAGCACACTCTACCTGTACAGCATATGCTGAGTCATGTTTTTACTGGTGTTTGTCATCATAAATCACCACACTCTAATTAGGGTGAGACGCCCATGGCAAGTTGTTATGATTAGTTTTAAGACAGTATCCTCAAATCATGCTTCTGTCATGCAGCCTAAAGAACATTTGGACAGCTGGAAAGCTGAGGAAGCTGAAAACAAAAACTTTTGGGAGCACCAATTGACTAAACCCAGGTAGTTTTAACTTCATTTGGGTATCAGCTGCAGGGAAACTAAACAGGCCAAAATGCGAGGGGCTTAAATATGCATGGAGTTCAATGCAATGTCAGTGTTCACAGATAGTAGTTATATTTTTCCCTTAATTATGCAGCTGCACCCTACACTGTCCTCAATGAGACAAACAGGAAAAAGCAAGTCAGGCAGATCCATTCCCATTGAAAGGAAAGTGAACTTTATTACAAATGGCAGGAGTTAAGAACAACACAGGGCAAAAGAAGGTGCATCACAAAATTTCCTTTTCTGTTTTCCACATGAAAGTCTGAGTCTGACTTAGCAACAGCATTATGAAACTAACAGCATCTAAGCTAAAGCCGACCTTCATACTTACAAAGCAAATGATCAACTACTATATACCACACAATAAGCTGTAAAATGTAATTAGAAATCTCAATAAAATTATGTTAGAAATTTCAAGGGGCCTCTTCCTGATGTTTTTTAAACATTAGCTTATTCATGTTTTATGAGATTCTTAGTGCCTATGGGACTGGATTCAAATACCTACAAGCTTCTTATGTAAACAATGTAAGTCTATCACACTAACACAACAGTTATGACTGTAGTGAGACTGATATAACACTACAACATTTAGTCTCATAGGTTCCTCAGCTAATAATATTACTCACTTGTAATAAATAACCCCTATTCCTTTAACGCTAATTGGAAAACTTTACATCAAGACAGATTATTCTTGACAGAACATTAATCATTGAATTTACACACAATAAACGGAGTAGGAGAAATATCAAAAAGCTTCAACAGTGCTTCTTGTCTATGTTACCTTTCTCTACATGAACAGTTTCTATTTTGCCTCCTCGGTTTTTACTCAGATCTTTGAAGATGTTTAAATCAATTCTTTTAAATAAATGAACAAGCAGCTGGAATCCCACAATCCTCTGACTATTTTTCATGAAGCACTTACAACAAGAAAATGTTGAAATTCTATGATGGAATGTATTATTGCAAGGCTAACAGATATGAATAATACAGCCTTACAGGATATGAAATTTCACTGAAGTTTAAAAAATCTACCTCCAACATCTCCCTATGGTTTCCTCTAATCACCATAAAAGTATTTCCTCTCATATTAACCACTGCCGCCCTGGGAAAAAGGCACTGGCAGTCCATTCTTTCAATGCCCTCTATCACCTTATACACCTCTATCAAGTCACCTCTCATCCTCCTTCACTCCAAACGGAAAAGCCCTAGCTGGCTTAGCCTTTCCTCATAAGACATGTACTCTAATCCAGGGAGCTTCCTGGTAAATCTCCTCTGCATCCCCCCAAAAGCTACCACTTCCTTTCTATAATGAGAAGGTCAGAACTGAGTACAATATTCCAGTGGGGTCTAATCAGAGCTTTATAGAGCAGCAACATGGCTGTTGAACTCAAATCCCTCAACTAATGAAGGTCAGCACACCACAGGCCTTCTTACAACCCTATCGACCTGCATGGCAACTTTGAAGGATCTCTGGAAGTAGATCCCAAGATCCCTCGGTTCCTCCACACTGCTAAGAATCCTGCCATTACCCCTGTTCTCTGCCTTCAAGTTTGCCTTTCCAAAATATTTCACTTCCCACTTTTCCAGATTGATAATTGATTATTCCATTGATAATTGACTGTTGGAGATCCTGTCAGATTGAGAGAAGTAGTTTCTAAGATTTGCTTTTTACATGAGTCTTGACTTTGTTTTCAGTGACTCCACTTAAGTCCCAGATCAGAATCCGAATCAGGTTTATTATAACCGCCATGTGTCATGAAATTTGATAATTTAGCAGCAGCAGTTCAATGTAATACATAATATAGAAGAATTTTTTTCCACAGTGCTTATTGCAACTATCCTTTTCACATCAAATACAATAATAATTCTCTCTCAGCTAATTGTGAAATTGGTGTGGGTCCCCAGCACAATGTTATTTTGGCATTGTTTTTGATGGACTTTTGCAATTCAATGCCATATTTCCATTACCTGAAGAGACAACATAGCAACTTAGAGCAAATTTACTAGATAATGCATTAATAGTACAGCAGAGCGGAAAGTTCCACCTATAAGGTGAAGTAATTTGTGCTCAGTAGATTAAGTAAGTCAAATCTCATGAGAATTAAATTAAACTTTCTTCATCATAAAACAGCTATCACAGCAGCTTTAATATACCATAAAGATGAATATTGTTATAAATTAACTATTGCCAGAAAATGTAATTAAAATTAAATTTCGCATTATTTTTTGCTCATTGATTTTTCCCCTGAGGCAACCCCTTGCTGACTTCAATTGTGCCACTTATTCCACAAGAGATTCTGCAGACGCTGGAAATCTTGAGCTGCACACACAAAACACTGGAGGAACTCAGCAAGTCAGGCACCATCAATGGAGGGGAATAAACAGTCAATGTTTCGGGCTGAGCCCCTTTACAGACTCTTGGAGACTTGAGACCCAGGGGCCTGACGTGGGATTGTGTGGGAGGAAGAACAGGGGCTTGTTTTTGCTGCTGTTATTTTGCTCCTTGTGTTCTATGTTGTTCTGCCGAGCATTGTGGGTGCTCTGGTTGGCATCAACACTGGCGGGCTGGCTCTGGCACATCTTTGGTTCTGTTGGCTGTTGATTCAAATGATGCATCTCACTGTATCTTTTGATGTACATGTGATAATAAATTAACCTGAATCTGACGTATTGGGCCAAAACTTTTGAGCAAGACTGAAAAGGAAGGGGGCAGTGTGGGTGCCATCAAAGGCAGATACATTGTGTCTTTACTGGCTTTCCAGTTACAAAGGTGCTTTGGATAGTAGCCCAAGTGGTCATTCAAATTCAGGAATTACTTGCAGATTTTACAGCACTTTTTTTTTAATGCATGGGACTCTTGAGAGAGGATTTCTGTGTTCACTCGCTGCTGTCCCCCGTCCTCATACACCACACCCTCTCATATGCAACAAGATTAAATTCAAAACTAAAGAACATTTGAAAAGTGCCAGCAGTGTTGAATTCGCGTGCCACCAGACCCATACATGCTCACACATAAACAATGTCATGGAGCTAAAGCTATAGCTGAAGGAACCATCTACTCTCCTATTTTAGGGTGCCACTTTCTTTAGAGATGGGGGAAGAAGCAGTAACTGTAAGAGCTTTCGCCGGGGGTAATGAATATTTCAGTCTTCTGGTAACAGCTCAATTTTTACTTCTATTCAGTGACCAATTCTAAGAAAATCATATACAAACAGGTGAATTGTTTAAACTTTCATGTTGTGAAGTAATTTGTGGCACAAATTATTGATGACTGTGTGCAGGTATGTATTTCTATGCACACAGATGTCTAAGCTGATTTGGTCAGCAGTCTATGTCAATATTGCCTTCTGTTTTAAATGCTCTTCACATACAGTCCCCTGAAAAAGTTAACCAAACTTATGTAATTGCTTTTAAACCCATGTGTGATTTTCACCTACCTGTTCAAACAAGGAGATATTAAAGCAAGAACTCTAGGTGGAATATATATTTTTTGTCAGTGCACTCTAGCTCGAACCTTCAACTGTTTGAAGATAGCAGATTAATAAAGAATAGCACCAAAGAGGAAAGGCTTTTCTTCTGAGACCTAGAAGAATGTTTTGCTCTACAAAGTAAATAAGAAAGTTGATCATCTTTTGCCTCCAGTTTCAGGACTTTTGGACTGGTTTTTGCTTGTATAGAAACCCTATCTGACCTCTTCATTTGAGTATCGTGTAAAATATAGTGGCCCCTGTTGGACTCATTGAAACCAAGAGAAACACATGTAAAAGACCCCTTAAGAAAGGATGCATTCTGCTTGCTTATTAGAATTAAAACCAATGGAAGATTTTAAAAAGTAAATGCACAGTCAAACAGCTTCCTCTGGACAAATGGGGTGAGAGAAGTAAGCCAAGTATTTGGTCAAGTCACAAGGAGATCACTGAGCTGAGCAGTAAAATGTAAGGTTTAGTGTAATCACACATGACCAGTGATGTTCCTACAGTATCTGTGATTGCATCCTATGCTCAGAATCTGGAAGGAGGGGCACCTTAATACCAAGTGCTTATAGGGTGTTCTTTCTGTTACTGCTGATATGCTCCATGCTTGCACACGTTCATACGTTGCTTATTCATTATCATGAGTTTTTACACACAATGTTGACTGACATCAATTCACTCTGGTTTGGAGCCTCCACCTAATTCATTCAAATTAGAATTTTGAAGAAAACTGATTTTGTTGAAACTTCTTAAATTCATTGCTAATTCTGACCTCTGACACTTAAGTACCTATTAAATTGTTGATAGTGGTCTGCAAATATATTCATTAAATAAATGTGAATGACCAGCATAAATTGCACTTTTTCCTTCGTTCACAGCTAAAATGAATGGGACTTTAGTAGTGAACCTTTGCAAATCCTAAGATAATAGTGTTCTCTCTTTTCAAACAGTAGAAACTAGGACAGAGATCAATGTGCAGAGTATTTTTACTCTCTAGCACTCGAGCTGAAATGAACAGTTATGCTGTGGTGAGGGAAGAGGTTTAAGGTGATTTTCAACTTGTCATCTTTCCAATATGGAAGTTAAAGGCATCGAGAAAGTGCAAAAAATTGCTATAAATAATTTGCTAAGACTGAGCATGTACATCTGGTTCTTTTCTCAAGAATTATGCAGAATAAAGCTGACAGGGGAATTACTAAACGTTCCGAGAGGGTTTCATTGGGTAAGCAAAGAGAAATTATTTCCAAACATGAGAAAATCAGCAGATGCTGGAAATCCAAGGCAACACCCATAAAATGCTGGAGGAATTCAGCAGGTCAGGCAGCATCTATGGAAATGAATGAACCTTTAATGTTTTGGGCCAAGACCTTTCATCAGGACATCAGAAATTATTTCCATTTGTGTATGGGGGAAGTGAACCCACAGTAAGAAATATATGAAGAGTATTAATAAGCTATCATTACAACAAGCAGTTCTTCATCTAAGTCAGTGGTCTTTATTACATAACGTAGAGCAGCTGATTTGGAACTGGAGACTGGGGTTTGGCTGGGACGATATGGAGCATCAGGGTTGAAGGGAAGGAATCTGTGAGAGGGACCAGAAGCACAGAGATTACACTGGACAGGAAGGGAAGAAAACACTAAGTGAAAGTTTTCAGGGATGAAGAGAACTGTGAGTACAAGGGATCAAGGGGAATGTGTGAAGCCGGCATGTAAGTATATATGTGTGTTTGAGAAGGAGAGAACAAGATCATGCCTATATGTGTGGCACAACGTGTATCAATAAAGAGGGCTATGCTAACCGAGTCATTAGGTTGGATCACAGAATTAAGTCTTTTCCGCCAAAGTGACCCCCACTTACAAATAATGGAGTGGATAGAATGTAGAACTCACCAACTATGTGTGAGCCACATTAACTACTCATGTAACAGTGCTTACGCCTCCTTATTGGTGCACCCTGTGCCAGCAGCACAAGTAATGACTGAGACATGAAGAACAGGTGCATTTCAGAAACTGGCAAAACAACATGGTGGAGGTAAGAATAGAAGCTGCACAGATACGGTAAGAGAACATTCGGAAAGAATCAGACATAGTGTGAACTCAAGACATAAAGCAGGTGGGCAATATGTCTAAAGATAAGCTTGCTCGGTTTTATTCTCATATTAATCCTCAATGTGACAGATGTCATTTAGATGTGGCTTCATTGACCCACATGTTTTGGTCATGTCCTACTTTACATAATTATTGGGAGGACATATTTACTACCATTTCCTCAATTTGGAATATTGATTTACAACCTCATTTTATCACTGCAATTTTTGATATTCCAAATGAAGATGATAGTCGATTCTCTCCTTCAATTAGACGAATGATTGCCTTTGTAACATTAATGGCCAGGAGATCTATATTACAAAATTGGAAAGAAGTAAATCCTCCTACCACATTTCAATGGTTTTCTCAAACTATTTCTTGCTTAAGTTTAGAAAAAATTAGAAGTACTATTTTTGATTCATCAATTAAATTTGAAGAAACTTGGGGACCGTTCATTCGACACTTTCACATGAATTAATTTGACTTCTTCCAGACCTTTACTCTTATTATTCTTGTTCCGGTATGGAGTTCCGGAGTTTTTTGACACTATCATATACATATAAACTATTATTATTGCCCATGTTAGTTTAGGTTTAGTTTTTTTTTATTATTTCTTTAAATATACATTTTTTATTTTTCTTTTGATGATTATTTTTACTCTTTTCATGTATAATCAATATAGATTAGATTGATATTGTATGATCCTTTTTCGCTGATAGTTAATAAGATATTGTTATCTTGTTATCAATTCAATTTTAAATCTATTGTATTCATAACATATGTAATACAATATTATGTTATGTTTTTTTTTAAATTAATAAAAAGATTGAAAAAGAAAGAAAGCAGGTGGGCAGAACGGCTAATCTTGCACCGGACACCTGGTAATTTGTATTCAAAAGATTTTAAAAAAAATCTATTTTCATACATATTCCTGAGTACTGTGATAGAATAATGGTTCTTTATGAAAGATGTCTGAACATGAATTAAGCTATGCAGTCCACCTGGTGTGATTTCTGAGGCTCATTTTGGGATGACCATTCAGAGGCCAGTAGAAAGTTAACATTACTTCATCGTGCAATGGGGCCATCCAGTATACAAAATTACATAGAATCGAGAATAGGAAATGTAGGAAATATTCAGATCACAAGCACTATGATTATAACAATTCAGCTCTTAACGTAGACACAACATGAAACAGAAATAAAATCTTCAATATCTGTAGGTGCTAACGCTGTGTAATTCATTGTTGATTATATTAAACAGTGAAATTAGATTTGTTGCAATTACACTGAACCCCCAAAACTACAAATTTTGTTGTGGAAAGTCTGCAGCTTCCATGCTTTGAGAAAACAAAATTATGAGAGCACATTAATTCTGTTGCCCTGTCTAAGAGTGATGGAAACAAAATCTCTTGGTGTCCAACGTGTGATTAATCAAACACTCCATTTTGGATGTTGTAAACTATAAAATAATCCAAGTCATTTATGTCCAAAATAATTCCAAAACAGACCATAGGCTTGACAACCAAGGTTTTGAGTTAATCAATCTTGGTGAGAGTCAATCCTTGTTGATTCTTAACACGCAAACTTCCAATTATTGGCAGATATGTAATGTAGTTATTTGATCTATTTAATGTAGTTAATGAAGATACTTAATGCTTCAAGAATTGTGCTTGTTATGCCTGCAGCCCCCTCCTTTGTGAGAATCGCAAGATCACTATTGGGTTGAGTCAGGAGACCCAGGAAATGAGAGAGAGAGACATGCGGAATGTCTCGTTACCCCCGGCGATATAAAGCTATGGGACACGGCCATTGTCTCTTGGAGACGAACTTGTGGATTGAAATACTATGCTACGTGAAAGCCCTCGGGCAAAGTGGGCTGGTTGAGGGAGGGATTGCATTACCCCCAACCTGATCGACATCTGCGACCCTGTGAGTCAGGATAAAAGAGGGTCTGTGGGAACAGCCCCTCAGACGCACCAGAAGAAACGCTAGCGATCCCGTAATGGCGGAAGCCATTGGAAGCAGGCCACGTGCGTTCGGTTCCGTTTGCCTGGAATCGGTGGCTCTTCTCACGGGAGACTGGCTTTTAGCTAACAACGGGGAAACCAACTCCCCCGACTCAAAGGATTGGCATCATAAAAGAACTGGGCAAGTTTAACCCGTCTCTCTCTTAAACCCAAAATGCTGCAGCTGGAACGAACTAACAGTGACTTTTATATTTCCATCGGACAATACATTATCCCTTAGATAACGATAGAGCTATTTCTTATTGATTATTATTATACCCGTGCTTTTAGATTTAGTATTGATGACGTATATTATCTGTATGTTTGCATTAATCTTACTTTTGTGCCCCTTTTTCAATAAATACTGTTAAAAATAGTACCATCAGACTTCAACGGACCTCTCTATCTTCGCTGGTAAGTGACCCAGTTACGGGGTTTCGTAACATGCTTCAGAACAAAAGCTCAGAAAATGGAACTTTCATTACCTGGTGACATATACACTTGCTTTATATTTTTCAGACAGTTCCCAAAATTGATGTTTTCATTTTGTAAAGCAGCAATAAACTAATCAAGCTGAGAGAGCCATTTTGATTTTTGTAAGAACACTGAACTCTGGTTATATGCATCAAAGTAATTTATAGTACTTTCCTGCTCAACTTTGACACTTGAAACTAAGTGACACAATGGCGATACAGGTGAGAGCAGCAATGAAAAAGATAATACTACTTGGGTATTAGTTACTCTGGAACTCAACCGTTGCATCCACGTCTTTCAAGCAGAATCTAAGCTTTTTTTCTCCAAGTTACTTTTTTATCAATGATTCTGAGAGCAGTTCATATGATTCATGAAAACTATTTCAAAACATGATTGCAATAGTATTAAACCTGTGAAGTTTGTCCAGAACTGATTACTCGTAACTGTACAAAAGCAGTGTCTTTAGAACAAAAGATTTACTGCCATTCTGCAAGTTAACGAAATCTATAAATCCTCCCATTCATGATAAATCAGCAGTTTCTATTCTTTCGAAAGAAATTGATGGAAACACATTTTTACCAATTATTTTCATATGAAACAAATAAAGGAGAAAATATGAAGCACTAACCTGGCATTGGCCACACATTCCATTGTAACCTCAGGAGAGCCCAAGACTACACTTGTGTTCTTTGGTGAGATAATTATAACTGGAGCTATGGGGTCTGCTGGAGCACCTGTATCTTTATGAACACAAAAAAGACAAAAGAACCATTTTAAAGGCTACGTACACTTGAGAAATTGTATTTTATAAACCACAGGTTTGTCTTGCAAACTAACAGATGTTTGGGGCAAAGGTTACGAAGGAAGTAGTATCCACAATCATTCGACTTTAAGCTTTAAACAGCAAGCCTTCAATTTTTATTATATGTTTTCTTGTATTGCTTCTATTGTGATATTTTCCTGTGCTCTTCTTCTGGCATAAGACTCACCCAAATGGCAACCAAGAATCAATGCCTAAAGTATATAATCAATAAGGTTTTCAATTATGTTGATCAATCAGCAAATGATGCTACTCATTCACAAAAGGAACAGCATTTATTTATACAAGAACTGTCACAGCTGTATTATTTTAAATTGCAGACTCATTTCCTCTGCAGTCATAAATAATGCTACACCATAAGAAAAAAGCCAGTCACCACACTGTCAGATAGTTATAGCCGGGACCAATAGGCTCCAGGACAGCTTCTTCCACCAGGCCATCAGACTGATTAAGAATTGTATTTCAAAGTTATATTGACTGTTCTGTTGTATAACTTACTGTACATGCTATTTATTACAAATTATAGTAATTTGCATCTTGCACATTCAGACGGAGACGTAACGTAAAGATTTCTACTCCTCTAGTATGTGAAGGATGTCAGTTCAATTCAGTTCCCTCAAAACACTGTGGCCATAAGAAATTCTTCAAAAAACAGGTAAACAATAATATAAAAGATATCTGAGAAAAGAGATGGTACTGATGCCTTTCCACGCAGCTTCACAGGGATTCACCATCAAACTGACACTGCCCACTGCAGCAGCATTGATGTACATCACATCACATTTGTGACCTCTGAACAAAGAAAAGGTGCAGAGGAGATTTACAAGGATGTTGCCTGGATTGGGAAGCATGCCTTATGAGAATAGGTGGAGTGAACTCGGTCTTTTCTCCTTGGAGTGACGGAGGACGAGAGGTGACCTGATAGTGGTGTATAAGATGATGAGAGGCATTGATCGTGTGGATAGTCAGAGGCTTTTCCCCAGGGCTGAAATGGCTAGCATGAGAGGGCACAGTTTTAAGGTGCTTGGAATTAGGTACAGAGGACATGTCGGGGTTAAGTATTTTACGCAGAGAGTGGTGAGTGCATGGAATGGGCTGCCGGAGGCGGATACGATAGGGTCTTTTAAGAGACTCCTGGATGGCTACATGGTGCTTAGAAAAATAGAGGGCTATGGGTAAAGCCTAGGTAGTTCTAAGTCAGGGACATGTTTGGCACAGCTATGTGGGCCAAAGGGCCTGTATTGCGCTGCATGTTTTCTATGTTTCTATGAACAGGTGCAGTCCAAGCTTAAACAAGTATCTCAGAATCAAGGTCAAGGCCCTTGGCTCAGGAGTTTCCAAGTTGTTCTTTCGTGACTGCTTTTGTATTGCATTTAATGCGACTTTAGGATTTAAATCGGGGGAGATCCCAAACATGCAGCCATTCAGAGGAAGAAACTCCCTCCCTTAAACACACTTCCCTGTCAGTTTCCTGCCAAAAGTGCAGGAGAAGGAGACCTCTTGTTTGCTGTTCTTCAGCAGCCTGTGCCATCTCCTCTGGGGGCAGTTTAAGAGACCTGTCACCTCCTTTGGTGACTGCCTGCACTGGGGACAATCTGCACCCAGCCAGTTCATGTCCCAACGTGCCTTTATGAGCGGAAGCAAACCGAAGAACATAAGTAGGAACCTCCCATCACAGGAAGAACATGCAAATCTCACTAGACAGCACCCATAGCCAACATCAAACCTTGATCACTGTACCAGTAATCCACCTGGTGCTAGTAGCTAGTGGGGTGTTTATATTGTGATATAATCCTTTATGGCCGTCCCTGGACTTCAGAGCTGTGGGGTAAGTGCTGACAGCCTGACAAATTAAACTAGCCACATTTGCTCATGCTGAACTAGAGTGGAGTTATAGAAGAAGTCTGATAACACTATTTTGAATGGGTGCAAACTAATTATGCCACACTTTGAGAACATTCCCAAACAATGTTCAGGAGATTCAAATATCTTCACACCACTAGCAAAATGGCACAAATGAATTTCTAACCCACGAATCTCGCAAACCTCAAGGTTGATATCAATCCCCATCACTAAGTCACTTGAACCTCATCAGTGACCCAGAACCATTGTCATAATTTTACCTACTGGTTTTAAATGGAAGAGCTGGGTTTGTTCTCCTTGCAGCTAAGGCAGTGAAAGGCACATTTAATAGAGGTGTTCAAGATCACGACTGTTTAGATTATGTGAGGAAAGAAAAGCTGTTAGCTGAAGGTATAGGCATGGGGTCACAATTTTAAGATTTAAGAGATTGAAAGGGGATAAGAGGAAGGACCTGCTAATGCGGTAGGTGATAATGATTTGGAACACACACCCTTTGAGAGAGGCAGAAGAATAGACAGTCAATCATTTTGAAAAGAAAATTGAATCAGCAACTGAGGGAACTCATTATGTTGAAAGAGCGATGAAATGAAGCTGATTGGAATGCTGTACAGACGGGTTTGATGGACTGAGTGGCCTCATTCTGCATTGTAATAACTCCTCTGTAGAGGTAATCATTAATATTTGCTCATGATATAACTCATGGCCCCCCCCAAGACTTTTATAATGAGATATTTGAGAGTCACAATCCCAATGCACACAGAAATGATTCCAGATCATCTTCATATATTGCGGACGAGTTAAAAGTCATCAAATATGTGGTAAATGTGGGAACAAAGCTGAGTGCATCCATCGTGGCGGTGAAGGTTGTGATCACACACACATTCTGCAGGAAGCTTAATCTTGGATCAGCAAGTTACAATTTTGAATCGATGATATCTGGTAAAATGAAATTCCATAGATAGGCTTGGTATGTCACCATCAGCTGCATCGCAGAAGAGGGTACATCATAAAGCCTGCCATCAAGATTGACTGCCATAAAGTGGGGTTGAAATACAGAATACAAAGTGCCTATCGTGTAACAGTACAAATGATCAGTGCAAAGAGAGACGGATCACAGAAGTAAACCGTTCAGACAGTTCAGTCAGTCTAGTTTGTCCCACTCTTCACCTTCACCCCATTGCACTGCAGATTATTTCCTTTCAGACACTCACCAGTTTCTTTTCAGTGTTACAATACAATCTACCTCCTGTACTACTCCTGACAAAGCATTCTAGATTCTCATCACCTCCTGTGTACAAGCATATACATGCTTTTGAAAATGTGAACTAGAGGCAGGCCTAATAAAATACCACTTAACCCTTCATGGCTGGTTAGTCATTTGAAGAGATCAAGGCTAATCTGACTGTAAATCTAACTCTACTTTCCCATCTATCCCTTGTCAACTTTCATCCTCTTGCTTCTCAAATTTCTACCAAGCGCTGCTTTAAAGATATTCAAAGACTCTAGTTTTACCACCCTCTAAGGAAGACTTCCAAAGGCTTCTGACTGTATGGTGTCGCTACTATTGTTAAATGGACAATACCGAGGTAGTGCAGTGGTTAGCACAACACTCCAGAGTACCAGTTCAATTCCTGCCGCCGCCTGTAAGGATTCATACATTCTCCCTGTGAGTGCATGGGTTTCCTCTGGGTGTTCTGGTTTCCTCCCACAGTCCAAAGACATGGTGGTTGGAAGGTTAATTGCTCATTGTAAATTATCCTGTGATTAGGCTGGGACTGAATTGGGGATTGCTGGGTGGTGTGGATCAAAGGGCCTATTCTGCGCAGTATATCAATAAATAAATAAAAATTAAAAACCTTATTTTAACTGATGGCCTCTAGTTCTAGATTCTTCCTTAAGAAGAAACATCCTTTTCAGAACCCTTAGGATTTGACATGCGCCCATCAAGATCTTCTCACTTACCAGTGTCCTGTGCCTAATCTGTCCAAATTTCCCTCCTTTGTCCATCGTAGATATTAGTCTGGAGTACTGCTTCAAATGAATTTAAATCTTCTCTTGCATAAGGAGAACAGTATGGTGTACAATACTCTATATGTGATCTTACAACTGAAACATAACCTCCTTACCTTTGTATTCAATTTCCCTTACAATTAACAATAACAATTTATTAGCTCTACCTGCATACTGGCCATTCGTTAATTATGCACCATGTCACCCAAATCCCTTTGCATTTCAGAGCTCTGATATGCGTTCATCTTATGGAGCACATTAAGTCTGTGACTATAATTTAGGAAGCTGATACAGTTCTTCCAAGCATTAAGAAAAACCAAACACTTCAGTAAATGGCTTCTTTGAAAGCCAAGCTGTTTTTTCTCCAATTCTGCTGACTTTTTTGAAAAACTCTCTGATAACATTAGTACTTTTGGCTGGTCACTTCAGCACTTATTTAGAGTGGTAGAATGTTGACCATTGTCCTCCCCTACACTTCACCAACACCGGCTCTTTTGAAAGAACTATCTAAGTTGCTTTACTTCCTTTATTTAAATTGAGAATGGCAGTATGCTTAATAAAATACATTTTGAAGTACAAGACAAAATCAAGGGATGTTTTGCATTCCAGCATTATTCCAAAACAAAACTGCATACTTCTCTTGTTAGCAAAGATGGCATCTGGGAAAGAACATGAAAGAATGTGAGCTGTATGATTTTCCTTTAGATAATGCTGAGTGGTGAAAGTAAATACAGCTGTTTTATGGGTTATCACCAGTGAATTATTTCTGCTGTGACTTCAAATATTTTTGTGCTGCTTGTAGATGTCAACTACAAAACTTGAAAATAAAGCAGTGCATTGAACTGAAGAACCCTTTCTACTTAACAACTACACTGGTCTATAATTTGCAGCAAGCACTGAGGTATCTACATTTTTCTCATTGATAACCAAGAGTAAATACTGAAAGGTTTCAGCACCATCCTTCAGAAGCATTACGTTGTAATTATCGCTACATATTCCAAGTTGCTTTAAGAACAATTATACATGTATTTTTGTACTGTTGTTGAGCAACCAGCCTGAAAGGAGATTATTAACTAAAATATCTGAATTAAATGCCTGCAATGTGGATCTTCAAAACATCACATTCTCTTCAAATATTTCTAACCCACTCACTCTACTCCGATCAAATAGTATTATCTTATTTATTCCCTGAGATTTCACAGGGTAAACTTGAATCTATTCCTCTGCCCTCGATTTCTGTGGTTTGCAGCATTAGTATGTGTTTTTAGGCTATCAGAATTGTACCTTTGTTTTGGAAATACTTTATGTTTTAGAAATCATTTGTAATTTGGAAGACTTTTATTCTGAGAGTATTCTGAGAGTTTTAAATGTGCTTGAAGAATGTTGTTTGGATTTAAATGTGTATCACTGAAAATAAATGAACTGAGTTTTAAACTATTTTGTTAGCTGGAAGTATACTCTCCATTCAAATAGTGGATATCAGCAGCTACACTTGCCATGGAAAACAAACAGGGAGGTGAATTAGTCTTTGAAGATTACATAGATATAGTATTCCCACACTTTAATGAGGGTACACTGTGGAGATTCAACATGACATCAAAAACTTTGACAAACTTCTATTGATGTATAGTGGACAGTGTATTGACTGGGAGCATTGTGATCTGGTATGGAAACACCAATGCCTTTGAAGAGAAAATCCTATAAAGGGTAGTGGATTTGGCCCAGTACATCACGGGTAAAACTCTCCCAACTATTGAGCACATCTACAAGAAACGCTATCGTAGGAAAGCAGTGCCCATCATCTGAGATCCTCACCACCCAGGCCATGCCCTTTTCTCTCACTACTGGTAGAAGGCACAAGAGCCTCAGGACTCACACCACCAAGTTTAAGAACAGTTACTATCACTGAACCATCAGACTCTTGAACAAAAGGGGATAACTACACTCACTAGCCCATCCAATGAGATGTTCCCACAACCAATGATCTTATTTTAAGGACACTTTATCTTGTTATTTCATGTTCCCGTTATTCATTATTATTTACTTATATTTGTACTTACACAGTTTGTTGTCTTTTGTGCTCTGGTTAATCTTTCATTGATCCACATATAGTTACTATTCTATAGATTTGCTGAGTATGGCCACAGGAAAATGAATCTCAGGGCTGTATATGGTGACATGTACGTACTCTGCTGATAATATTTATTTTGAACTTTGAATTTTAAGGTCTTTGAGTTTAGAAACTTGTGGTCAGCAAACCTGGTACCATCACATGAGCTACAACACCATCACATGAGCTACAACAATTGGGGGTTGCAGCCAGCTGCAGCTTCTTTCAGACCATGCTAAGGAACCAGAGCTGAAATTGAATGAACTCCGGATCATTCGGGAGGCTGAGGGGTTGATCAACTGGATGTAGAGGGAGGTAGTTACACCAAAGGGCACAGGACACTGGTAAATGGATGGCTGTCAGAAGGAGGTAAGTGGATAGGCAGCCAATGCAGAGTATCCCTGTGGCTGTTCCTCTCAGCAGCAGGTACACAACTTTGAATACTGTTGAGGGGGAATGACCTAGCAGAAGAAAGCCACACCAGTCGGGTCTCTGGCACTGAGTCTGTGGCTCAGAATGGAAGGGGGAGAAGAGTTGGGCTATAGAGATCACGGATTAGTTGGTTCAGGGAACAGACAGGACAAGAATTCCCTTCTGCCGCCTGCGTGGGATGACAAGTCTATCAGGACCGTGAGGACTTGTGGAAACTGTGTGGTGGTTTCTTTTGAACTTTTAGTCTTTTAACATCTTTGGACTATTTTTACTGTGCCCATGGTCTGTTTTTTTAAAATCAATTATGGTATCGTTTCCACTGTTGTAACTATGTGGTTTTGTGTAGGTCTTGTAGCTTTAGTTTTTGGTTTGTTGGGTAGTAGAGTTGGTCTCCTGACTTGGTAAGTCTGGGTAGTCATGTTTTGTCTGGTGAGTTTGGAGCTCCTTTCCGGGGAAAGCGCTAAGACGGTAGCGCGATATTAATACGCAGCAGCCTCTCCAGACTCTGGATTTGGGGATTGCCAAATGCTATGTGGATTTTCTGGTGTAGTCTGTTTTGTCGTGTGCTTTTGTGATATCATTCTGGAGGAACGTTGTTACATTTTTTAACTGCATTGCAGTTGTGGTTCCTAAATGACAATAAACTAAAATTCAATCAATCAAGAATGAGATTCCTGGATAGTATGTTGCCTCCCAGATGTCAGAGTCAGGGACATCTCGGAATGAGTCCAAAGCACTCTTTAATGGAAGGTATGCAGCCAGAGGTCATAGTCCATATTGGTATCAGTAACATGGGTATGAAGGGTTTTGAGGTCCTGCAAAGTGAGTTCAGGGAATTAGGTGCTAAATTATTGGGCAGGACTTTCAGGGTTATAATCTCATGCCACATACTAGTGAGGCCAGAAGCAGGAAGATTATACAGTTTATCTCATGGCTAGGGAGGGAGGGCTTCAGATTTTTGGACAATTGTGCTCTCTTCTAAGGAAGTTGGGACCTCTACAGAATGGATGGTTTGCACTCAAACTGGAGGGGCACTAATATCCTTGTGGGAAGGTTGAAATCTGTGGACTAACTGTAGCTTTTATTCACTGTCCTGCATTTCCTGTTTAAAAATTCATTGTTAATCACTCTGACCCCGATACAAACAACTGAATATTTATAATTTAAAAACAAGGTGATGATACCTTACTTGATCCAAAATGTCAACTCTTTATTCCTTTCCATAGATGCTGCCTGACCCATAAGTATGTGGCTCACACAATGTTATTAAAACCTGTCACAACTATAAGATTTTCTTTTAAATGTACCAGAGAGAAAAAACCCCATAAAAGATAGTCCTGGATCTTGATAAGAATGAATTATAATCATGGCATGAAGACTGATGGTGTTACTGAAGGTGTGAAGTGGGGACATACTGTAATTGTGGTATATAAGATTGTGAGAAGTACAAATAAGATTGCCAACAGGAAACCTTTCCTCTTATCAGAAATGAATAAAACTAGACAGATCTAGGTTTTTAAGGGATCTGAGGAGGATCTTTCTCACCCAGAGAGTGGTGAGTATCTCAAATACACTGCCTGAGAGAGAAGTTGAAGTAGAGTTGCTGATAGCATTTAAGATATATCTAGACAAGCACTTAAATCACCTCGGTATAGAAGGCTAGAGGCTAATTACCAGAAAATGGGATTAACTGGGATGGGTGCCCAATGATTGATGTGGTTAGGATTCAATACTGTATGACTCTCTGACCCTGCTACATTTGGGGAAAGTACAACACCGTTCAACATTTTAGCTAGATCTTGTGCACTGTAATTACTGTCCATTTTCAATACAATTCAAATCAAAGTGCATTTATTATCAAAGGAGGTTTAAATTATACACCTCAAGATTTGTTCGCTTACAGGCAGCCACAAAGCAAAAAACCTGGAACCCAATTTAAAAAAATGCAATTACTGTTATGACTTACAGTGCTAAGATAGAATAAAATATTTGAAGACATTTGTAGTGAACTTAGTATAAACAAATATTACCCTTTTCAACAAAGGGACAACCCATCAAAATTTTAAAGAAATAAACCTTCATTTCCGCCCCCACCCATCTATTTTCTCTGCTAGTGAAGACTTTTATTTCATATTTTCTTTCAGGAAAGGATGAAAATAGTTCATTCTAGGACTTTCCATGGCATTCCATGAGAATCATTATTAAACAACTGCTCTGACCTCTTCATTGGATCTCAGCTAAAGCTGTGATCAAAATATCCGGGGAAGGATAATTCTAGGAGGGTTCAACTGTCAAACAATGGAAATTATTGAAAGTTGCGGGAATATTGTAGGCCGTGTTGGAATTGAAAAATTGCTGAACAAAACCAATCATTCAACACAATCCTGCATCACAGAGATGTTTGTCAATTTGATTTGCTATTATTATCTGAGATGGAAGATGTAAACTGAATCAAAAAGGAAATTGGGAATAAGGGAAAATACATCCAGCTTTAATATTTGAATATCCAACTAAATATTTGAATGATCTAGTCTCTTAGCTGAAATCTGTGGTACCTATCCCAAGAGGAAATTACAGAAAGAAAATGAATGTAATAAATGACATAACCTTCATCCTGTAAACACCACACATTTCAAAGCTGCAATGCTGAACAAACGGGAAGGTGCATTTTTACAGTCCTCTTACTGGCATATCAAGGACAGTGTTAGTAAAGCAAAAGTGAAATTCTAACAATAATACAACAGCAATGATGGTAAGAATTTAAGTTAGAAGTATTAAACTAAAATAGGCAAAACCTTGAACAGATCTAAGTATCAGATTGTACAGAAGTAAATTACAACATTCACGGAGCTGTAAGAAGTAAATGCTACATTTTTTCTCTATCTTTCAACGCTTTCCTTAATTTATCGATGCTGCAATTTAACACTGATAGATAGTCTTGGTACTGGGACAAATGTAAAGCTAGGTTCATGTTAGCTGCTTTCTCATTCTCTCCAAATAACCTGATCAAAAGCTAAGCTTCTATCCTTCCTTTGCCCTTTTGCAATTTCCTTCCCAAAGGCAGTGGCTCATATTTGGAAGATCAGACCATGTTCTGAACAGTTCTTTATTCATTCCAACTTCACCCTATAAGTTCCAACAAGAACCACAAAATTTACAACTGTTGTGTAACCATCTGGACAATGATGGAAGAATATGGGGAGGGAATTTGAATTCATCCTGATTTTCTGCTTTCCATTTATTTCCTTCAGCGCTATTCCAGCATGTAATAGTTAGTACACAGGGGGAGCAAGGCTAAAATTCCCTGATGTGGCATTTTGGAACAATTTGTTTTGTAACAATTCAAATACCTGACTGAACTAATTTCTCTTCAAGATAAGTATTGGAACAACTTATATTTGTCTAAGAAAAATATTAGAATATGGAGGATGGGAATATTTGAAATAACTTTACATAACAAAGAAAACATACCTTGGCACAGTTCCTTTATTATTAATAAATGTCCAAATTGTTTCAAAGAGACATTGTAAGACTAAGCAACATACACAAAATGCTGGAGGAACTCAGCAGGCCAGGCAGCATCAAGGGAGAAGAGTCAACAGTCCACATTTTGATTAAGAGTCTTGGCCTGAAATCTTGTCTGTTTACTCTTCTCCAAAGACGTTGCCTGGCCTGCTGAGTTCCTCCAACACTTTGTATGTGCTGCTTGAGTTTCCAGCAACTGCAGATTTTCTTGTGTTTGTGAGACTAAAATGGGTTTCACTGAGAGATTTGTGTAACCTGCATCTTTGTGAATTAGATATTAAAGATCACAGTGAAAAATAATAGAGAAATGGAAACAGCTTACGGAAGGAATTCTAAAAATGAGTCCTGCAGTTTAATGCACACTTTGCAAATGTGGGGCAAAGTGGAAGTGCATGATATAGGAGGTGACAGACACAGCACATGGTGTTCTGGCGGCCAAAATGGGGAAATAATTGTAGATCTGCAGAAGGCTGCAGACAAGGGGCAATTGAAAAACCAATAAGAACTTTAATTCAAAATAGAGAATTTTAACTTAGTTTACTGAAGTAAAAGGAATTAATGTATGAGCAGAAAACAGGTGGCAGAATTTTGGATGAATTGGGATATGGGATTGGGATATGGGAATCAATCAGGAGACCATAGGAATAAACTAATCAAAGGGTCGACTTTTAAAAAAAAAGTGTTTGAGTAGCAAATGGACAAAAGCAATGGGAGAGACAGCAAGGTTGAGGAGTTTAAAGCAGCGGCTTTTGTGATGGAGAATATTTGGGATTAATCTCACATTAGAGTTGTGTATGCATTAAGATTTGAAGCAGTCTGGATCAACATATCTTATAATTGAGCAAATAAGCAATGTAAGTATTGACAAAATCTTATCACTAGGGGTTCCTATAGTTAAAAATCCAAAGTAAATTTATTATCAGAGTACGCATATGTCGCCAAATACTACCTTGAGATTCATTTTATTCACAGTAGAACTGAGAAATACAATAGAATCAATGGAAAACGACACACAAAGATTGGGAAACAACCAACGTGCAAAAGAAGAAAAATTGCGCAAATAAATACATAAATACATATGTGGAAAGATAGATAAATAGATATAGAGATAAAACTAGGAACGAGTCCTAGATCATGTGAAATCAGATCAGAATTTATCAGTTCAGTGCTATATAAAGGCAAGTGCCTGTTGCTCGGGATTTATAAATAAAATCATTCATTCTGTGCTAAGCTAAAAAAACTATTTTTTTTACTATACAAGAATACAAAAGGAACAGGATATTCCATGTGTGGTAGAAAAACTCCCAAATCTTCATTTTTATTTGTCATACCTGTTTTTAATATATGCCAAAACTTTTTTTAGAACATTATAAAAATATTGCCTTGATTTAAATATCAAAATAAAATTTGTTTCCATGCTGAAATTAACTGCCAAAGGTAATGGACTGAACAGTCTATGGATTATGTACAGAATTAGTTTTTTTGTCTGTAGATGCAATTAGAAAAATTAATCTTTCCATATATTTAAAAAGAGAATGTTCATCTATTTATACATTCACAGGATATTGTCCATATGAACTGTGTCAGCTGAATTCTAACTGATAAAAGGAGGTGATTGTCAATCAGATTGGTGGATCTAGAGTCACATATAAACCAGACTGGATAAGGATTTGCTTCCCTGATGGACATTTGTGAACATATGTGGTAGCTTCATGTTTGTTATTAACGCATTTTTATTTAGGATTTATTTAATTACTTTAATGTATACAGCATTGTCGAATTGCTCAGTGGAATCAGTGGTCCAACATATCAGATGCTAGTCAGGTTGCTGTGATGTAGATATTTTGAAGCATTCATTCAATGAAAATTATGAGTATAATGTATTTTAAGTACTGCTTTCTATATTGTATCTCAACAAAATTGTAATGATGACCATTAGAGAATTCCAGAAAATAACTTTCTTATTAGTATTCATTTTATTAAAGAACAAAGAATAGGTATAATGTGAGGATTGGTGTCATGTAGGAGCTGTTATTATTTTTGACTACTTCTTGATACACAGTGACAAAAATAGTGGTAAGAGATTCAAGATCACTTAATGGCATAGTACACAAGTGTAAAGGAGGATTAAAAACAGTGGATTCCAGCTAATTGGGACATATTGGGACCAGTACATTTTGGCCCAATTAAGTAGCTGACCCAATTTGCCAAAGTTTCATGGAAATAGTTAAAATGGTATAAAAAAGACAAACTACCATTTAACTGTAACAACGTATGCACTTAAACGAAATACAGAATGAATTAGAACATTAGCAATACCTCCACAGTACTAAAAATGTGCATTAGCTCCTAATAGTTCATCTGCTGTGTTCGCTTGAATGAAATTTAAATGAACAAAATCGGTTTTTGTTCTTTCAGAGTTGTCCAAAAAAACTGGCTGCTCTGATTAATTGAAATCCACAGTACATGGTTTCTGAGATATAAATATGCTTCTTCTGAGGATAGCATTAAACTCATGTATGTAGATATTGAACTATAAGTGAATAATATTAATGTGAGTTGTCGATGTCTTTATTGTCTGATGGTCAGTATTTAAGTTGCTATATCTCCATATTTTCCCATTATTGCCAAAGCCTTTAATTGAAATATGTTTTACCAAAGCTATGGATGTCTTTGTCAAGCAAATTATGGTGAAAATACTTAACATGGCAATATTTCAACATTTCTCAATTTATAGACCATACACATGAGAATACAAACATCTACAACACATTTTATAACAACAGTCTGAAGAATCTAATTCATTCATGTCAAGATATTTTAATAGAGTCTACCAAGTTGAACATATTACGAATATTTTTAGCTTATCTACAATGAGTTTGCTCCATGAAACAGCAAAATCTCTTTGAGAGAGGAAATGATACACACTTGAGCCTGTATAGGGAGCTTATCTGATATGCACCACCTAAAGGCAATGCCATTGCTGGCTAACAGCCAGGTTTCACGATCTTCCAAATCCATTTTGATGTCTGGGTTACTAATCTCGGTTTACCCATGTTTTAATTTCCCAGCTCTGTAGGATATCATCTATAATTAGTGGGTACAGTTACAGCTCTTCATTTTGTAAAAATAAGTCCCTTTTATGGAAGAATTTGGAAGTTTTCTGAAGGCATTAATAAATAAAAGGGTTCCTTAAGGTTGCTATAGCCAGTGGTGTTAGTGGGGGACAAGCTCCCACTGCCTATTAAATACTCCCAATGGCATGTGCCTCAAATAGCCTCTGACAATCAAGTTCAACTCCTGGCCTTCAAGCCGAGCAGAACCGTTTCTACTGACAGGAGAAGGGACAAAAGTGGGTTACTGACACCTTAAAACCAGTTGCTTCTGGTAGATGGGGCTCATCAGCCATGGTTGGCAGCTCATCTAGGAGAAGGAAAGCTCTGAGCTCAAACCTCCACTGCCTTGTGGTTAAACCCACTCACGGGGAAGGTTTCGGCACTAAACCCAGAAGGAAAAGTCTGGAGCTGGAGTCTCTAAGGCAGTCCTACGTTGAGTTCAACACTGACTGGCAACACTTGCGATGTTGCTGGCGCCAAACTCTACTAGTCTCTGCTGTTCCTTTGGGATCATCGGATGCATGGGGGGGGGGGGGGGGTGATGTTTGCTACATGAGCAACAGCTTGTTCTCCCAATTGTACTGCCCAGGCTTATGTATCTAGACAGCTAGGATGCAACACCCTGACCAACTGAGGTCTCAATAAGTAAAAGAGAAGCGGTCTCTATGGAACTTAATTGGTCAAAATCTGTGGAGCAGGTAGGGCAGAAAAGCAAGCCAAGTCAGCAAGAATCCATTCAGTCTTTTCCTAATGTCTTAGTCCACGTGCAGGGATGAAAAGTCTTTTGTGGCTTTGATTTGGAAATATATTAAGGGACATGTGTTGTTAAAAAAGTGATTTTCCACAAACTGTTTGGGAAGATCATAATTGGTAAAGAAGTGGGCAAGGCAAAACAATTCACAAAGGGTGTCACGCAGTGTGGACATGGCCCAAGTGCAGAGTGAGACACTTAAGTTGGTCGATATTTTACAGATTTTAATGTTAACAAAGTTAAAAGGAAAAAGAAAACAATAAACACTTGGCCAAAACAGGGCCATTGACTAAAACACTCAAATGGAAAATGAAGCCTAGACTGCGGCTGAAAAATAACAACTAAGAATTAAATGAATCCCGCTAGTCTTCAGAGTCAGTTGAGTCGACAGTCCAACTTCTCAGGCAAGGCGGAATGCAGATAACGAAGCGTAGCTATGAATGAATGAATGAATGCAGTTAAATACGGTCACAATGAAATAATAATTAGCTGACATGTGCATATTCAAGAGTGCAATTACAAAATCTGATGCGCTGCTGAATCCGTTGTTGTGACAAAGGGTTTGGGTTAAATTTTGAAGTGTTTGAAAAGATAACTCCAAACCTTGTATTTTTTTTTTGGAAATAAATGTAGAGTTGAAACAATTCCAACCTACAGTGGGTAGTAGAAACAAATCAACAAAAATAATCTTTATAAAAGTGGAATGTTCAAGATTCTTTTAATTCTTCACACATTCTCTTGAATAAGAGTTGCTCAGCCATACACAGCAGGAAAGACCCATTCTAACTACTGGCCTGTTTTGGACAAAATTACTCCAATAAATACAGAAACTGGCTTCAACATACTCAAGTGAAGTCAAAGTTAAGCAAGGTTCTAGCAGGCAGTGAGAAACACACCTAAGGACAGGATTGTGCTTTGCTCTTCTCCAAAACATTCACTCCGAAGGCTTGTGAACAATTTGTGATATTTTGGTGAGGTAAAGGAATATGAACTGCCACCAAGGAAGTTCATGAGTGGTCCCCAGACCAATTCAACAACTCATGTCAACTGTAGTCTCAAATCTGCAGCCATTGAGTTTTGGTAACGAAGTTCCAAAACAATTGGTTGTTCTATCTTATTGGACAGTTGTTACATTGTGCATCTACGAACGGTGCATGAACACCAAGCTACTTTAGGTGATGGTCGGGTCAGTTCAGCTTGCTGCTTTGCTCTGTGTTCAACTAAGGGTCTGTGAACTCAGTTCAGAATGCTATTTGCTTGCGTTTATTGTTTGCATAATTTTTTCTCTCTGTATTTTGGGTGTCCGATTGCCTTCTATTTTTAAATGGATTCTTTGTTTCGTGGCTACCTGCAAGGAGACAAATCTCCAGGTTGTATACCGTAATGCATACACTTTGATAACAAATGTACTTTGAACTTTGATTCATATCAAAAGATATATCTGAATTACAATACCAAGAACTGAAAGAATCAACATCTCAAAATATTTGGAAATTACACAGATCATGGATTAGAGAATTGATATTTAATACTTCATAGATTTTTTTAAATGAAGCTTCATGGTATGCAACTACCCCATAAAGTTAAAACAAAATTTAAAACCACCACTCTCAGGCTTGAAATACATCCTGAGTCTGCACTAATTGCATCAGAGGAATGGGTTCCTTGTTAAAGTACAAATTGCACATTAAAAATGAATTGCCTTTGCATGAATAAAAGGCAAACAGTAAGTGCCAATTAATGGTGGAAAATAAACATCATTTAGATGGATAACAACAATCCTACTGCTGCATAAATAATTTTAAGCAAGCAATAGGAAGCATCTGGCTCTACATGCACTGTTAGTTGCCTTACGTTACCACTCTGAATGATCTAATCTTGACCAACATGAATTACTCAATGAATACCATCAGAAACTGCCATTAAGCTTTTCCATTTTTAAAGGGCCTCACTAGTATTAATTGATTACCTCTTTTGGCTTTTAAAAGCAAAAATTTGAGAGGTTAAATAATTCATTTGAAATTCAAACATATTAAGGCTTGTGGAGTACATAATAAGCTCCTATATTGATCTAAGACCTCAAAATTCTATGAATAGCACAGAAGCACATTGAGAGAGAAGATAGATTTATATGAGACCCCCTTTTACCAGGCATCTCTATAGATGCAGCTCGTTAGCCCCTCACTTTTAGCCACCGGACTCAGCAACGAGAACACACCCTTTCTCAGGCTCTGTATGTCTAGGATAGATATGACTTAGGTCCCACAAAACCCCAGAGATTGGGATTTCTCACCCACCCAAACCCCAGTCTGTGTGAATATTGTGTAAATACTGGCCTCATGCAATTAGCTGCTGGCAAGAAGTAACAGATTGTACACTGCATACAATTATAAAGAAAATATATTTATTAATTTCAGCTTTTTCGAACAGTTAGCAGGAAAAAGAAAAGGAAAAAACTACAAACTGTAACTACATTACAGTTAACCCAGTCCAAATGTGCACTTAAGTTGGAGCTCATCTTGAAGTTGTCTTTAACTCACGCGTTGGACCCTCGGTCTGCGTGAAGGCACACACCACCTTCTGAATGTCGCTTGAAATCCATCTGGCACAAATGGGCTACCCCATGGGAGGATCAGTCCTTCCTCCTCGAAGCCATTCATCTGCACAAAGCCCCTTGTGCAACAGGATCAGCATCCTCGGCCATCTTCACTCCTGTATTCTCCCAGCTCTCTCCAAAAGACCCTGACCCTCACCAGTGTCCGTCACAAAAACCTCTCTGCCCAGCATTCTCTAGAACATTCTCCCAATTCCACCTTCCTGATTAGCTAACACAACATCTCTAAGTTGAACAACAAAGACCCTTATCTTAGCTCAAACCCAAACAGGCTGAAAGCGGAACAGACTGCTCTTACAGAACTGCTAAAATGAAATGCCTACAAGCACAACAGTAAAAATCTTAACCAGGGTGTCACACACAGTTGTTACATTTTCTTTTGCGGCCTTGTCCCTAACTAACAGTTTGGTGAACATTCTGTGGAAAATGTTGCAAGTAGAGGACTATAGTTTGGGTGCAGGCAGATGTGACCTGGCAGAAAATCAGGCCAGGACAGACTAGATGGGCCTGTGCTACAGTGCTCTGTGACTTTAAACAATGGTTCCTCAAGTATTAGTTTTAAATTGGGTTCCCATCAAAATAATCAAGAAGTGAGTGAAATGCAACAGTGCATCAGCGTTACGGTGTTTTACACCCTGTCACAAAACCTAACCCAAAGCCCACACAAAACTTGCAGTAACTGCCAAGACATTTCAGAGAAGGGTAGCAGCTGTAAAGAGTAAATTGGCTGCTTGCTTTGGCTTTTAGTTGCAGCAAATGCAGATACTTCACATGGCTGAAAATCAGCAGCATCATGGAGGAGGGAGTGGCTGCCAGGGATTGGGAGAGAGCTCCCAGTTTCATGGAGAGTGATACTGAAATCTCAGTGAATTGGATACATGCTGGTAGGCCACGAGAGTTAAGGGGCCAGGAGATACACCAGATCCCTACAGGAAATGCTACAGAGGAAATGCTCAAATTCAAGTTTATTGTCATTTAACTGCGCAAATGTGTATCACCAAATGAAACAAGGTTCTTCTTCAAGGTGCACAACACAGTACATATACTAACTCATAAAGTAATATTACCACAAGACGAGAGCAGTGTGGTGGCAAGGTGTTGAGTAGTCTTATGGCCTGGGGGAAGAAGTTGTTCCCCATCTTAATAGTTCTTGTCCTTGTGAAAAGGTACTCCTGCTTTTTGGTAGAGGGTCAAAGGGATTGCTGGACGGATGGGAAGGATCATTGACAATGCGAACGGCTCTATGTATGCAATGTTCCTCATAAATACAGAAACATAGAAAACCTACAGCACAATACAGGCCCTTCGGCCCATGAAGTAGTGCCGACCATGTCCCTACCTTAGAAATTACTAGGGTTACCCATAGCCCTCTATTTTTCTAAGCTCCATGTACCTGTCCAAAAGTCTCTTAACCCTATCATATCTGTTTCCACTACCACTGCCGGCAGCCCATTCTACACACTCACCACTCTCTGCGTAACAAACTTAACCCTGACATCTCCTCTGTACCTACTCCCCAGCACCTTAAACCCGTGCCCTCTTGTGGCTGCCATTTCAGCCTCTGACTATCCACATGATCAATGCCTCTCATCATTGTATATACCTCTATCAGGTCACCTCTCATCCTCCGTCACTCCAAGGAGAAAAGGCCAAGTTCACTCAACCTTTTCTCATAAGGCATGTCCCCCCCCCCCCAATTCAATAGGGGGATCCACCATTCTAACCAATTTTTACAGGAGCACCATTGAAAGTGTGCTGATCAGCTGCATCACTATCTGGTGTGTGTATTGTAAAGCATCTGACCGTAAGTCCCTACAAACGATTATGAGGACTGCTGAGAGGATCATTAAGTCTGTGTTTCATCTATCAGAGATAGATAAACTCAATAGAGTTAATAGAGGATCAAAATAAGTTGCAGGAAGTTGTGAACTCAATCGGCTCCATCATAGGCATTAACCTCCCCAGCATCCAGGACAGCTTCAAGGAGTGATGCCTCAAAATGACGGCATCCATCTCTAAGGACCCCATCACCTAAGATATACCCTCTTCTCATTGCTATCATCAGGGAGGAGGTACAGGAGCCTGAAGGCACATACTCAACAATTCAGGAACAGCTTCTTCCCCTCTACCATCCGATTTCTGAATGTACATTGGACCCATGAACACTACCTCACTATTTTTTTTCTCTTTTTGCACCACTTATTTAACTTTTTAAATATACAGTATATTCATCTTATTGTAATTTACAGTTTTTATTTTGTATTGCCATGTGCTGCTGCTGCTGCATAACAACAAATTTCATGACATAGGCCAGTGATATTAAACCTGATTCTGACAGAGACCTGAATGTGCAAGTCAAAGAGGGATATGGAATTCTTGCAGCCAAGCGGGATTAGTGTGGATTGATGTGATGGTTGGAATAGGCACGGTGGGCTGAAGGGTCCATCTGTGATTTTGCGCCATTACGTCAGGGGCTGGCAATACAGTCAAAACAGGGTGGATGGAAATGAGCCAAGAAGTAGTACAGTGGGCAGTAGAGAGAACCTGGAGCCAGGCTGCAGAGGTCCATGCTTTGGTACTGGCCCAGTGGTCTCAAAACAAAACCAGGGCTGGGGTTCCTTGATGATAAGAACGATGTGGTACACATTGAACTGGTCAGTTCTTTGTCAGCCCTGCCTCATCAATGCAAAAAAAATGATGAGGAGAGAAGTGAAGTCCATCGCCATGTTCTCCAAATATCAAAGGCTCCAATCAAGAGCTGATGCAACAATTCTTTACAGGCATTGGGTGATAGCTCTTCAATGCAGTCTTGTGCTGATCCAGCTAGTGTTGTCCTCTTGCCACCCAAAGGTGGCATAAGGCTCTCCAGGGCTGGTGACACAGAACCATGGGGCAGCTAGATGTCAACACTGAGAATGGATTCCGAACACCAATGCATATTGCTGCCCCTATGGAGAGGCATAATGCCCCATCTGAGCAGAGTGAAGTTCACAGTGAACACTGGGATGGTATTTGGGAGCAGCGTATGGTTCTCTTGGAGCTGAGCGAAGGACCCTCCTGTATTAGTAGAGTGATACCACACATGAGCAAGTCTCCTTCTTACTCATGCAGAAGTAAGTTGTGCAAGAATCCCTTCTTTTTGCAGAAATCCACTCACTCGCACATATCTCCATAATGAGCAGAGTCCGGCTAAGACTATACTGTATAAGTACTGCTGACTCCAAAGGGACAGGAGAAATGTGATGTAGTTGTGACTGTTGCTCAAAACAACAGGGGTTTGGTCTGAGCACCAGCAGACTGCCACACAAGACTTCTATGTCCTAACTCAGAAGGTCACTCATTGATCTCCCACCATGTACCTTAGGCAGTGCACTCAGCTGTCCCCCACGGCTGGCCAGTTCTGAATGCTGCTGCAGGGGTAGGCTGCAGTCAGCCCAACTGGGGCGAGAACCTCCTATGGATCAATAAGGGTGTCTGCACAAACCCAAAGAAAAGGAACAGCTTTCGAGTAGCAAGAAGGCAGCCACAGAAAGAACTGTACTTGGGCAATGAAACCAATGAAAAGGTTGTAAAATAGGAAAGACTAGGCTAGGGCATTTAACGAAAAATACTTGATTTTCCACTTATGCATTGTTTGATTTTACTTTGTTATAATTTATTCATGAGATATTAGAAAACATTGAAATTCATGAACACAGCCTTCTGTGTGCACAGATAGGTCTTATTGATATACCAGATACTGACCTCAATGACCTGATGAAGGGCCTCGGCCTGTAGTTTCAACTGTTTATTTCCCTCCACAGATGCTGCCTAACTTTTTGTGTTCCTCCAGGATTTTATCTGTGTTGATCTTTATACATGGGTTTGATATCAGCAGCAGCTGCACTGGTGGTTTGTCAGACCCTGTGAACTTTTAGGCATTGTCTCTTTCAACTGGCATCTTCTCTCCATATATCTTCAAGATGATTATTCAGAGAACCAGTGAAACTGACAATGTGTTATCAATCATTGGTAGCTCACTCGCGTACTGCTTAGGACAAACCTTGAGACGGTTTCAGAGGTAAGTTTGTTAATAAGTGTATTCGTTATGTTAAATCTACTGTATGCTTCAATAGAGAATAAACTGTGCATACAACACAAGAGTTATTGCTACAGTTATGACTATTCAGACTGTGCCACAGAAATTAAAAGAAAATACAAATGATTTTGTTGTGAAGAGAATGAAAGATTACACAGCAGTGTGTATGTGTATGTGTGTGTGTGTGTGTGTGTGTGCGCGCGCGTGCGCGCATGCAGAAATAATACAATAATGATGCAATTCAAGGTAGTTTTACAAAGTTTTGTAATAGATTTAACTGGTAAAAGACAAATGAAAGTACATGGCTAAAATGGTGAAAAAGCAGTGTGAAGGAAGAATGGAAAAAAAAATTGCCAGGCAGCAAACTCTGGCAACAGATAGGAGATAAAAAAGTGAATGGGATCAGTCACATAGATGTCTAAATAAGGACAGGATATTTTCATGGCTCTTTACTCATTCTTATTTGTATATTGAATCTTCATGAAACGTAACTTTAAACAGACAAATTGTAAACAGTTCTATATTTAACATATTGTACTTGTTGAATACAATTTAACTTATGTAAATGATATTTAAGGGTGTCAAATTTCCACACCATGTCTGTAGGAGCCATGTATCTGTTTGCTATCTGCTTTGAATTCTGTGCTGCATGTTTACTATGTTTATTCGGTGACTCGTCACGAGTGCTGGGCATGGTCAAAGCAAAAGGAATAAGTTACATATTCTTGCTTATTTCATTGCAGTTTGATAGCTTGGGACTGGCAGAGGTTGCTAAATAATGCTACTGCATTGTACATTCGTTAATTGCTGATAAAGGGTTGATGAAAGAGTTTGACTTTTGGAACAATCATTTGAGCGGTGGGTGCTTCACACAAGCATATCAGTCTATAAGATCGCAGGCAAGTGTTTGGATTAGTTTTGCTGCTACAATGTCCACAGGTGGCACCAAAGACCTTCAGCCAGAGACTGCAATCAATTTATAATTTATTGTACCCTGATCTGTCTTGTTGATGTGTTGCCGCTGGAATGGAATGTTTTTATATAAGCTCTAGTGTCTCACTGATGGTCAAAACCTAAATCAAAATCTGTTCTTACCAGCAATATAAAAATATCAATTCATGGAGCCAACTTATGTGCATTGTGAAGTATGAATGCAGTCAGAGAAAAATTGGACGTCCTGTATGAAAAACTAGGGATTAGGCTTAAAATTACCCCAATGGCCTTGCTCATTGAAAGAGAACAAGTAAGTTATGACACAAAAATAGCTATCCAGATTTGTAACAATACTTTGCAAAGTAACTGAGCAGAGATTCGACGAAAGTTATAAACTGGGAACATCTGATCATTGAGAAAATAGTTCACTTGCGAGTTACCTAACTGTGACCTCCAAAATTACGCATAAACATTAGTAAAACTAGCATAATTTAAACTTCAACAGTTTTTAGTGCAGCACCGAATTCTACTTTAAGTGAATTTGAAATTGAAGAGAATTTAATTTTCTCTAATTCTTTTATGCTTTCAATAAGGCAAATCTAAACTGACAAGCATTTAATAAAAATATTAAGATTTATTACATGTAATATGACAGTCACTTCATTAGTTATTTATGAAAGCTGGACACAATGAAATTAAACTTTAATAATGGCTTTGTAGATTAAAGGAGGCAGAGAATGTGAAGGACGAGAATCCTGAGTCACACCACAACTGGGAGTCAAAATATGAATATCTTTGAATGGTCAAGGACAAAGAGTTGCTATGGATGAAGGACACAAGCATTGAGCACTGGTTATCAATGCTTTCTTTTGTTATTTTGCAGCCAAGCTGTAACTAGTAACCTTATTTAAACTCTAAATAATAAGTCATGGTGAAGGTGTATGGAAGAACAAACTAGTGCCAATGAGGGTATGACAAAAGTTCCCTTAATGAATGATATTTAATCAGCATTTAAGCCTGAGGAAGAGGTAAGCAGTTATATTATAAAACTACTTGTTATGTACAATGTAGTTTTGCAAAATTGAAACATATTACAGATTTAAACTTACTTCTCTTCTGATTAGGAATACTCGTGTCTGCTGAGCTTTCAGATGTCAAAAGATTCGCGTTATATCAGAGAGATAGGAAGGTAGGCAGAGCAGTGGTGTGGCTCTACTGGTAAAGAATGGCATCAAATCAGTAGAAAGATGTGACCTAGGATCGGAAGATGTTGAAACTTTGTGGGTTGAGTTGACAAACTGTAAAGGTAAAAGGATTTTGATGGCAGTTCTATACAGGACTCCCAACAGTGATTGGGAGGTAGACCACAGGTTACAACAGGAAATAGAAAAGGTGAGTCAAAAGGGGAATGTTATGGTAGCCACGGGAGATTTTAGTATGCAGGTCAATTGGGAAAATCAGGTTGGTAATGGATCTCAAGAGAATGAGTTTGTTGAATGCCCAAGCGATGCCTCTTTAGAGCAGTTTGTCATTAAGCCTACTAGGGGATCAACTTTACTGGATTGGGTGTAATGTAATGAACCAGAGGTGATTAGGGAGCTTAAGATAAAGAACCCTTAGGAACCAGTCGTCACAATATGATTGAGTTCAACTTGAAATTTGATAGGGAGAAAGCAAAGTCTGATGTAGTTGTATTTCAGTAGAGTAAGGGAAATTACTGTGGTATGAGAGAGGAGTTGGCCAAAGTAAATTGGAAGGAGCTGCTGACAGGGATGTCAGCACAGCAGCAATGGTGTGTGTTTCTGGGAAAAATGAGGAAGGTGCAGGACATGTGTATTCCACAAATGAAGAAATACTCAAATGGTAAAATAGTACAACCATGGCTAACAAGGGAAGTCAAAGCTATTGTAAAACAAAAGAAAGGGCATACAACAAAACAAAAATTAGTGGGAAGATAGAGGATTGGGAAGTTTTCAAATCTATGGAGAGCAACTAAAAAAATTATTGGAAGGGAAAAGATGAAATATGAAAGCAAGCTAGCAAATAACTTCAAAGTGGAGAGTAAAAGTCTTTTCAAGTATGTTAAAAATAAAAGAGAAATAAGAGTGGATGTAGGACCACTAGTAAATGAGGCAAGAGAAATAATAATGGGGGACAAAGGAAATGTCTGGTGAACTAAATGAGTATTTTGCATCAGTATTCCCTGTGGAAGACACTAACAGAATGCTTGATGTTGTAGCATGCGAAGGAAGCGAAGTGGGTGCAATTACTATTACAAGAGAGAAGGTGTTCAAAAAGCTGAAAGACCTAAAGGTACATAAGTCACCTGGACTGCACCCTAGGCTTATGAAAGAGGCAGTGGTAGAGATTGTGGTGGCATTAGAAATGATCTTTCAAAAATCATTGGATTCTGGTATGGTGCCACAGGACTGGAAAATTGCAAATATCACTCCACTCTTTAAGAAAGGAGGAAGGCAGCAGAAAGAAAATTATAGTCCAGTTAGCCTGACCTCAGTGGTTGGTAAGATGTTGGAGTCATTTGTTAAGGATGAGGTGATGGTGTACTTGGTGACAAAGGACAAGATAGTACAATGTCAGCATGGTTTCCTTCAGGGAAAATCCTGACTGAGGAACCTGTTGGAATTCTTTGAGGAGATTACAAGTAGGATCGATAAAGGAGAAGCAGTGGATGTTGTATATTTGGACTTTCAGAAGGCCTTTGACAAGGTGCCACACATGATGCTGCTTATCAAATTAAGAGCCCGTGGTATTACAGGAAAGTTACTAACATGGTTAGAGCATTGGTTGATTGGTAGGAGACAGCAAGTGGGAATAAAAGGATCCTTTTCTGGCTGGCTGCCAGTGACTAGTGGTGTTCCGCAAGGGTCAGTGTTGGGACCACTTCTTTTTATGCTGTATGTAAATGATTTAGATGATGGAATAGATAGCTTTGTTACCAAGTTTGCAGATGACACAAAGATTAGTGGAGGGGCAGGTAGTGTTGCGGAAACAGGTAGGATGCAGAAGGACTTAGACAGATTAGGAGAATACGCAAGAAAGTGGCAAATGAAATACAATGTTGGGAAATGCATGGTCATGAACTTTGGTAGTAGAAATAAATATGCAAACTATTTTCTAAACAGGTAGAAAATCCAAAAGTCTGAGATGCAAAGGGGCTTGGGAGTCCTTGTGCAGAACACCCTAAAGGTTAACTTGCAGGTTGAGATGGTGGTGAGGAAGGCAAATGCCATGTTAGCATTCATTTCAAGAGGTCTAGAATACAAGAACAAGGACGTGATGCTGAGGCTTTATAAACTACTGACGAGGCCTCACCTTGAGTATTGTGAACAGTTTTGGGCCCTTCATCTTAGAATAGATGTGCTGGCATTGGAGAGGGTCCAGAGGAGGTTCACAATGATGATTTCACGATTGAAAGGGTTATCATATGAGGGATGTTAGGTGGCTCTGGGTCTGTACTCCCTGGAATTCAGAAGGATGAGGGGGGAACTCACTGAAACCTTTCAAATGTTGAAAGGATGTTTCCCATGGTGGGAGGGTCTAGGACAAGAGGGCACAGCCTCAGGATAGAGGGGCAAAAACAGGCCTAATTCTGCTCCTATGTCTTATGATCTAAGATTCCCTCCATTAACTCTCAAGGTATTCATCTTCCACTTAAAACCCAACACATAATCTCTCTCTCCCTTGTGTAGACACACACACCCTGAATCTCTCCCTATTTGGCTCATTCCTTGTAGCTTCCTTTAAAATAACTATTAGCAAATTTTATGCACTTTATAAATGCAGGTTGTATATAAATTGGAAAACTTGAATAGATAAAGTTAAATGTGATTAATTAAAAACATAAAATGATAGAAAGATCCCTGGCCAGAAATACTAATTCTATTTTTCTCTGCATAGCAGTTGCCTAACCTGTTAAGTATTTCAAGTATCCTTGACTTTTAATTTCAGATTTTCAGCAGGTATAATTATTTTGCTATGATAATTTTGTTTGGGCTTTATATTTTCTACATGTCTGAGTTCTCTATTAGCCATAGAGCTATTGGCCATTAGAAGCCAATTAAAAGCCAGCTGGTGTTTTTTTCCCCATTATTTTAAAACTTCTCCCTTCATATTTCAATAGTTGGACTACTTTTCCCTTAAAAGTTGCAATGATGTTTACTTCAACCATATCCTGCATTTATTAAACCCATTAAAATCTTAATTAACATTAATGTACAACCATTTAATCTTAACTTCTATGCATATTTTCCATATGTTAACTGGCATCAAGATATTCTCAAAACTGAAGTAAAATAGAGCAGGGTGTTTTGAACCTCTTGTATGAATAAACAGCAAGAGAAAATGAGAAAACAAATAAACCTGTAAAAGATAATGTCAAAAATAATGTAGTGAAATTTGTGATGGAAAACATGACTAAAGTGTCAACATTCACAAACTTTGCTATTTTAGACTTCTGGGATAAGCATGGAACATTGAACATTACAACACAGTATAAGCCCTCAGTCCACAATGTTGTTCTGACCCTTTAACCTATTCTAAGATCAGTTTAACCCTTCCCTCCTACATAAACCTCCATTTCTCTTTCATCTATGCCTACTAAGAGTGTTTTAATTATCCCTAAAGTATCTGCCTCTACCACCACCCCGGCAGCGTGTTCCCCCCACACACACCACTCCCTGTGTAAAAAACCTGACATAGCCCCATACTTTCCTTCAATCACTTTAAAGTTATGCCCCTTTTATTAGCCATTTCCATCCTGGGTTAAAGTAAATGGCTATCCACACTATCCATGCTTCTTACATCTTGCACATCTCTATCAAATCACCTCTCAACTCCTTCTCTCCTAAGAGATATCCTAGCTCGCTTAGCCTATCCTCATAAGACATGCTCCCTAATCTAGGCAGCATCCTGGTAAATCTCCTCTACATCCTCTCTTCAGCTTCACATCCATCTGTTGCTAAATGTTAAGATCCAGAGACTGCTGCCAGTGATGTTGTGTTTCTCTCCAAAATGCAAACTTTGGCTGGAAACCAGCCAGATAAAAACACTTATTTGTCCCAATTTGCAACTTTTCATGAAAGATCGTTCTACACCTTGTGGAATAATGTATTCTTAACTGAGTTGTAAGCCATAATTACTAATGAGCAACTTCTCTGGGTGAAAAAACCAAATTCCTTTATTTTCCTTTTAATATATTCCATGGATTAAAAATAATAACTGATTCTTTCACTTGTTTATGATATTTAATCTCCTACATCAATTCATGTGCAAGTAATTTTTAATAGCTCTATATCTAAACTACTGCCAAGCAACCTAATTGGCACTGAAATTACTTATTTCAAATGTATGCTCACTCCTTCAGAGTTTAATTACTGTTGGAATTTTTAAGAAGCTGCATATAGGTATCAACTTCAGATAAAAGATGATAAGAGGCAATGTTGAATTAGACTCTAGAATCGTTATTTTCTTTTGCAGTTTAACTTCTATGCCTGCTAGTATTTTTACATATCCAGCTAAATGTTACTGTTTAGTATGTTTCCCAGAGGTCACAGTATGTATATGCAAATGTTTAGTGAATCCCTGAGTGAATACAGTTCTTTACATAATTCTGGAAGCTCCTCTTGGTATCACATTATTTGAATAGGGGCTATCTGATTGTTTAACTCTTATCTACAAATTTGATTTGGTTTATTATCTACAGCATAAAAAGAGCTGATTATGTAAGCTCGTTATCTTGTATTCTTTATCCTTTTAGTATTTTAAGGTGAGAGGAAGAGAGTGGTTGATAACCGGAATTCACCTTCAGAGGAGTTTGTGGAATTAGATACAATGATGTCTTGAGTGACATTTAGACGAGTACTTGAATAGGCAAGGCTAAGAATGATATCAACCTAATACAGGCAAATGAGATTACTGTACATGGGCAGAAAGTTCAAAGTGTGTGTAATGGACTGAAGGACCTGTACTGTATGACTCTACGACACTATGCCAACCAGTCTGGAGGTGAATGGGTAACTTCACTGCAGCAAGACTGGCAATAATGCAGCTGTAACATGGTGGGATTGATTTATATGCAACTCTTATCCACTCATACCACTTTTCTGGAGAAATTGCCTTTAACTGGCAGAAGCTTTTGCTGTTTCTGTAAGGATATCTGACTAAATTAATTTTCTTTGGTACATAACAGAATATAGCTTTCCCACTTACATCCCATGCCAACTTGAAAACATTATTTCAAATTTAAATTCAAGTTTAATTATCATTCAACCATACATGAATACAGCCGAATGAAACAATGTTCCTCCGGGGCCAAGGTATAAAATATACACAGTGCACGACTCAAGATAGCGAGCAAAAAGAAACACAGTCACATAAAAAATTTAAGTGTATATCCCACGAGCCTGAGCGACATGTCCTGCAGATTGATGGTGTAGTTCTTGGAAGTATGTAGCCACTGCAATCCAGCCTGTCACTCCACGGATCGAATACTGACAGCACCGATAGGAGATGTCAGCCAACTGAGCACGGACGCGACACTACACCGCATCTGGCGTCTCCTCTCCTGGACTGCAGCAACAGGTAGCCCTCTGGCTTCAGTCCAAGTCCTTGCTACAACTGAGGCTACGCAGCTTCCCCGCTGCCTATCTCACCACAAAACAAGGGTAAGAAGACTGTGACATCTTACGTTACCTTACATTAGTAGTGAAGACTGATATTAATATAAAATAACATTGTAAAAATAGAATACTCCTTCGTCTCTTGTGTCCTTCCTTCTAATCGTAATTTGCTATCCAACTCCATATGCAATATACAGAAAGATGCTGGAAAAGGGCCAGAAACATCATGATGGATTCCATCCACACTACTCATGAGCTGTTTGTCCCACTCCCATCAGGGAGGAGACGATGTAGCACCCACACTGGGACCAACAAACTCAAGAACAGTTATTTACCCCAAGCAGAAAGGTAGATCCACCCTTCCACGTACCCCTCCACCACACCTGTGCCTAGCATCACTTTATGGACATACAATTAATATGCATGCAAGCTATCTTATGTATTTATGGCCTTTGCAAGGTGCTTTTTAAAATTATGATTGTGTTCTTATTTTTCTGTGCTGCATTATTTGCAGAGTACAAATTATTTAGTTTTCCTTTACACTTGTTCTTTTTACAGTAAATTCCAGTGGAAAACCTCAGAGGAAATCTATGAGCAAGTGCTTATAATGAACGGCAGCTACTGAATAATTGCTGAAGAGCAAAGCCCATCTAATGATCACACCAAATTAAAAAAAAAACTCTCTAATCCAGTAGATCCAAGAACAGTTGTACAACATTTCTGAAAGTAAAATCATGGAAGTGACACAACATTTAGCATGATCAGATTAGTATGTATTCTTGTTTTCTAAATCTATACCAAATGAATTCTGTCTGAAATGACCTTGTTTGCTTTCATCTGAAAACAAGACTTTATAAAAATACTTGCCTTTGATCAAACCTATACTTGCTTTATACAATTATAATAGTCAATTTCTGGCAAATTACAGTGCAAACATGTGAAGGTGCCAGTGATCTCTGTTAAAATCATTTCTGAAAGGAGCTTGTGCTGAGTACACCACTACTTTCACCACAAGATCTGTAAACTACTTGGGCTACTTAAAAATATGCTTCACAGCTTCCTGCTGTTATCGAATATTTCTAACATAATTTACCTTAATACAAGTAATGAACAAATTACACACACCAGTCCTCATAGAGAGATCAGGAATGGAAAGCCTGAGCAATTTTAAGTTCCTATGTGTTAACATCACTGAGGATCTATCCTGGGCCCAACATATTGATGCAGTTACACAGAAGGCACAACAGCGGCTATACTTGAGGAGATATGGTACTGTATATCACAAAAGACACTAGCAAATTTTTACAGATGTACTGTGGAGAGAGTATTCTAACTGGTTGGACCACTATCTGGTACGGGGGTGGGGGGGAGCACTACACAGAGTTGAAAGAAGCCGCAAAAATTTGTGAACTCAGACAACTCCATTATGGGCCTTAGTCTCCACAGCATCCAGGACATCTTCAAGGAGTGATGCCTCAAATAAGCATCATTAAAGACCCCCTCTCCAGGGACATATCCTCTTCTCATTGCTATCAAGGAGGAGGTACAGGAACCAAAAGGCACACACTCAATGTTTCAGGACCAGCTTCTTTCCCTCTGATACCAGATTTCTGAATGGGTATTGAACCCACGGACACCACCTCACTACTTGTTTTTGCACTACTTATTTAACTACATATATACATATACACACACACTTACTGTAATTGTTTTATTATTATGTGTTGCAATCTACTGCTGCCACATAACACAATGTCTCATGACGTATGCCAGTGATCTTAAACCTGATCCTGATTCTAAGTTCAACTGTGTAATTTTTGTATTTTAGGCAAGTCAGATCATTTAAAAGTATAACTCAAGTTGATACAATTATTAAATTAGGCATACTAAACCCATAAGGTTCGGTGCTGGGACCCTAGCTGGCTGTAACATGCACAAAGGATTTGTGTGTGGATGTGGGAGGCGTGACCGTGAATGACACAAAGTTTGGCAGACTTGTTGGAAGTGTGAAAGATTGTCTTAGGCTGCAGAGAGAAATCAAGGTGTCAGTGAAATGGGCTGAAAGAAAGTGTATAGCCCAGATACATGTCAGTTAATGCATTTTGGAAGTACTAAATGAGGCTAGGGCATACAACATGAATGGTTGTGACTTAGGGAATTCTGAGGAACATAGGGACTGTGGAGATCGAATCCACAGATCTTTGAAGGTGGAACCATAAGAAAATAACGTGGTTAGGAAGGTATATGGGATATTGACCTTCATTAATCACGTTACTGAATACAGAAGCAATGAGGGTTTTCTCCAACTTTATAAAACATTGGTCAGACCTCAGTTAAAGTACAGTGTGCAGTTCCGGTCACCACACTGAAGAGTTATAACACTGGAGAGATTGCAGAGGAAATTCACCAGGGATGAAGCAGTTCAATTATGAGGAGAACCTGGAGAAGCTAGGTCTGTGTTTTTCTGGAGCAGAGGAGGCTGAGAGGTTTATGATTGAGAATACAAAATTACGAGGGTATAATTAGGGTACATTGCAGGAAACTTTGCACTATTCGACATCGCTAAAGCTAGGAAACATCAATTTTGGGTATGAGGGAAGATATTTAGAGAGGGCTTTCCTTTCCTGGAGAGTGGCAAGTTCTTAGAATGCACTGCCTGAGTCACTCACAGAAGTGCTTCAATGAGCACTAGAATTGCTTTGGTAAAGAAGGCCATGGACAAAGTGCTAGGAGATAGCGTCAATACAAAACATGTCTGCTGGGCAACGTCAATAATTGGGACAAATGGCCATTTTTCAGGCTGTGTAATTCCCTGACTATGAATATAATCATTCATGCAATTGGCAATATCTTATATTGGTGATAATTTGCACATAAATCTGACTAAATTTATGCTGTACTCAATTAAATCACAAAGGAACAAAATAACTGGGTGCCACAGTAGTGTAGTCATTAGTATGATGCTATTACACCTTGGGGAGTCGGAGTTCAGAATTCAATCCCAGTGACCTCTGTATGTTCTCCCTGTGGAATGCATGGGTTTCCTCCGACAGTCCAAAGGCATACAGACTCAAGTAGGTTAATTGGTCATTGTGAATTGCCCTGTGATTAGGTTAGGGTTAAATTGGGGCTGTCAGGGGTTGCTGGGTGGAGCAGCTCAAAGGGATGAAAAGGCTTATTCTGTGCTGTATTGATAAGTAGATAAACTAAAAAAAAACTGCAGCAGAAATTCTCCACTTTTTGAAGAGCTGGAGGTATCTATACCGGGCATAAAGTAAGCAATTAAAAATATTTCCACTGACTCCAGGAACTGATGGGTTACAACTTACTCTTTTTGAAGTTGTATAAAAATGCTCTTGATTAAAAGAGATACAAAATGCATTTCTTTAAAAAAAATTATTTGGTCCTATTGAATGTTCAGTTTTTTGAATCTCATTCTAATTAGTTACTGTACACCAATGTCAATAATCTCTACTTTAAACTGAATGCATATTTTAGTAATCTGAGTTGGATATGAACTTCTCTGGAAAGAAAGCATTTTTCCTATACTTTAGAATTTAGAAATAAAAACATAAAATGTGGTACAATTAGAGATTCTGATACAATTTAGGCTCAGCATTATTCTCAGTCCAGCAGTGTTTATTCCACTTGAGATTTCACTGAAATTTATCTCAACATCATTGAACACAGTCTGCCAAGAAACAGCACCACTAGGTTCCTTTCTAAAATGTTTCCCCCCTAAATTTTGAAGATATTTGATAGTTTAATTAATAACTGAAAATGCTTTATTTGTAGAAATGAACAGTATCCACATCCTCCATTAATCTATTGTTTTATATATAGCAAAAAATAACTCATGACTGTTCACAGGAGTTTTATCAAACTTCCTTTAATCCCAAGTAGAATATTACAAGTTAATGGGCAAGAACTTGGTCAAAGATGTAGGTTTAAAAAAAAAGATTGGAAGAGAGAGAGAGAAGCAAAGGTGGGAAGATGTTTCAGAGCAGAATTCTGAGGTGTGGGGTGCTGAAGTTGAAGGTGCCAAAACAGGAGCAAACAGAACTGAAACTATTGAAATATTTGGGAAATATAAGGCTGGAGAACATTACAGAGGCAACAAGAATGGCAATGTTAAAACTGAGGCACTACTTAAATGCAGTCAGTTGGTAAGCATGTGGAAAATAGGTGAACAAAAATGTGCAGAGAGTTTTGCATGACCTCAGGTTTATGGAAAATAGAACATCCAAGAGTCGTTCAGAATAGTGAAGTATAGGGGTAGCAAAGGAACAGAAGGATCAGGAACAGAAAAGATGCTGTGGAAAAGGAAACAGATTGTCTTGAGGATCTCAGCTAGTTTTTATCAATTCAAGCTGACGTAATGGTATTTTAAATGTCTAAATATAGGGAAAGCCATCTTCTATTTAAACTGGAGTATGATATCTGGAGTATAAATAGTGGAGTATTTGTATCCTTGCACTCAAAAGAGCCAATGAATATTTTGGTTCATTTTTGCAGACCTGTAAATTATATTCAGGGGGCAGAATGGTAGTGTAGCGATTAGAGCAATTGCTTTAAAGCACTGATCAAGGTTTGATTCCTGCCAGTGTCTGAAGGAGTTTGCACATTCTTCTGGCGGCCAGCACCGGTTTCCTCTGGTTGCTCCATTTTCTTCCACGTTGTAAAGATGTGCAGTTGGGGTTAGTGACCTGCAGGTGCCAGATTTATGGGAAAACTTGCAGGCTGCCCCAATAAAATACCCCAAATACGTCGTCATTGATCCAGAATGACGCTTCCACTGTGTGTTTTGATGTACAGTACATGCGACAAATTCTTTTTAATTCCAAATGCTGGGTACTTCACTAAAATGTGGCAAGTTTCGGAGATGCAGGCTGATTCAAGCCTATCTTTGAAATGTCACAAAGGATTACAGAAGATTTGGTTGAACTGTATGTAATCTGCGGCTGAAGCTCTTCAGGTATCTTGCTCGAGTACTCTGATTTTGGATCAACTTTGTCAAAGTTCCTTCAGATGTTCCGGGTAATTCATTTTTATTTTTATTGCTGATGTGAAGTCCACATGATTTAGCTTTTATAAACAAAAGGAACTTACTTCCCTCCTCATATCTTGTCTGCACCGTTCACCATGTAGTAATTTCCTGTTCTGTAACTGCCTGAAATATCTGAATGAGACGGTAACCTGTTTAAATAATTGACACTCAACTGCCTCCTCCCAAGGAACTGCTCTAAAGGAGGGCCAGTGTGCTGAAACCTAATCTCTGTTTCTCTCCTTACAGATGCTGCCTGATCTGCTGAATGTTTTCCAATACTTGTGAATATTGTGTTTTAGCATCTGCTGTTTTTATTTTCCTTTAAGGGTCCAGATGGTAAGTGTGTCTCTGTTAAGCATAAATATATCTTGTTTCTGCACTAAAAAAGTTCAGGTGAGGTATGAACTGCATATGGAAGTTTGTTGGACATTGAATATAAAACCAACACCCAAATGTTTGTATTGATCGTTAGGTTGTGCTTTCTACCTTCCAACCTGATAGAAATATCCAAATATACAGGAAGACCATTATTAATAGCATTTACAATCTCTGTAGTCACTTCTTCTGTCAGATATAAGGGTTTTTCTGTTTTCAGTTCCCTTCATTGTTCTATTATTTTCACTTATTAAGGATAATTAAATTTCTCATTGGTTCCACCCATTTCTGTTGCATTAGACCATAAAATCTTAAAATATAGGAGCAGAATTAGGCCATTTGGCCCATCAAGTCTGCTCCACCATCTAATCATGGCTGATCCAATTTCCTGTCAACCCCAATTTTCTGCCTTCTCCCCGTATCCCTTCATGCCCTGACCAATCACGAACCTATCAACCTCTGCCTTACATATACATAAAGACTTGACTTCCACAGTTGCCTGTGGCAAAGAATTCCACAGATTCACCACTCTCTGGCTAAAGAAATTCCTCCTCATCTCCATTCTAAAAGGATGTCCCTCTACTTTGAGTGTGTGTCCTCTAGTCTTAGACACTCCCAGCATTGGAAACATCCTCTCCCTATCCTCTCCCTATCCACTCTATCAAGGCCTTTCATCAGTCGAGAGGTTTCAAGTAGATCACCCCTCATTCTTCTGAATTTTAGTGAATACTGGCCCAGAGCCATCAAACACTCTTCATATGACAAACCATTCAACCCTGAATTATTTTCATAAAACTCCTCTGAACACTCTCCAGTTTCAGCACATTCTTTCTAAAGATAAAGGGCTCAAACCTGATCACAATACTCCAAGTGAGGCCTCACCACTTTCATAGTTTCAACATTACATCCTTGCTTTCTCTTGAAATGAATGCTAACATTTCATTTGCCTTCCTCACCACAGACTCAACCTGCAAATTAACCCTTAGGGAATCCTGCACAAGGACTCCCAGGTCCCTTTGCGTCTCAGTTTTTTATATTTCCTCTCCATTTAGAAAATAGTCAATCCTTTCAATTCTTCTACCAAAGTACATAGCCATACACTTACCGACAATGTATTCCACCTGCCATTTCTTTGCCTATTCTCCTAAGTTCTTCTGTAGCCTTTTTATGTCCTCAAAACTACCAGCCCCTCCTCCTATTTCATATTATCTGCAAACTTTGCAACAAAGCCATCAATTCCATCATCCAAATCATTGCACTTAACATAAAAAGAACTGGTCCCAACACAGAACCCCATGGAAAATCATTAGCCACTGGAAGCCAACCAGAAAAGGTTCCCTCTATTCCCACTGTTTGCCTCCTGCCAATCAGCTACTGCTTTATCCATGTTAGAATCTTTCCTGTAATGCCATGTAGTAGCTTGTTAAGAAGCCTCATGTGTGGCACCTTGTCAAAGGCATTCTGAAAATCCAAGTACACAACATCAACCAATTCTCCTTTTTCTATCCTGCTTGTTATTTCCTCAAAGAATTCCAACAGATCTGTCAGGCACAATTTTCCCTTGAGGCAACCATGCTTACTACAGCCTATTTTATCATGTGCCTCCAAGTACCCTGAGACCTCATCCTTAATAATTGATTCCAGCATCTTCCCAACCACTGAGGTCAGACTAACTGGCCTATGGTTTCCTTTCTTCTGCCTCTCTTCCTTCTTGAAGAGTTGAGTGACTTTTGCAACTTTCCCATCTTCTGGATCCATTCCAGAATCCAGTGATTCTTGAAAGACCATTACTAATATCTCCACAATCCCTTCAGCCACCTCTTTAAAAACCCTGGGGTATACACCATCTAGTCCAGGTGACTTATCTACCTTCAGGCCTTTCAGTTTCCCAAGAAACTTCTCCCTAGCTATGTTGCTTCCCACACTCCGTGACTCCTGCCACTTGGAACTTCCACCATACTTCTAGTGTCTTCCACAGTGAAAACTGATGCAAGATACTTATTCAGTTTGTCCGCTATCTCGTGAGTCCCCCATTACTAACATCCAGCAGTCCGATATCTGCTCTCGCTTCTCATTTACAGATGATGTATCTGAAGAAACTTTTGGTATCCTCTTTAATTATCATTGGCTAGTTTACTTTCATATTCCATCTTTATCTTCTTAATTACTTTTTTAGTTGCCTCCTGTTGGTTTTTAAAAGCTTCCTACTCCTCTACCTTCCACTAATTTTTGCTCTATTATATGTCGCCCCTTTGGCTTTTATGTTGGCTTTGACTTCTCTTGTTCGCCACAGTTGTGTTATGTTGCCTTTAGAATACTTTCTCTTTGCTTCCAGAAATTCCAGCCATTGTTGCTCTGCTGTCATCCCTGCCAGTGTTCTTTTCCAATCAATTCTGGCCAACTCCTCTCTCATGTCTCTGTAATTCCCTTTACTCCACTGTATTACTGATACATCTGACTTTAGCTTCTCCTTCTCAAATTTCAGGGTGAATTCAATCATATTATGGTCACTTCCCCTAAGGGTTCTTTTACCTTAAGATCTCTAATCAATTCTGGTTCATCACACAATGCTCAATTCAGAATAGCTGATCCCCTATTGTGCTGAACCATGAGCTGCTTTAAAACGCCATCTCATAGGCACTCCAGGGTTTTCCCTCTTGGAATCCAGTACCAACCTGATTTCTCCAATCTACCTGCATATTGAAGTCCCTTCTGACTATTGTAACAGTGCCCTTTTGGCATGTATTTTTCATATCCTGTGGTAAATTTTAGGCCACACCTTACTCCTGCCTGGGGAGGTCCGTATACAACACCCATCAGAGTCTTCTTACCATTGCAGTTCCTTAGCTCTATCCACAACAATTCAACACTTTTTGACCCCATGTCACCTCTTTCTAATGATTTAATTACTTACCAACAGTTCAATGTCGCCCCTCCACCTTCCTTCCTGTACTTCCAATGTATATCCTTGGATATTAAGTTCCCAGCTATAATATTCTTTCAGCCATGATTCCATAATGCCTACAACATCATACATGCCAATGTGTAACTATTCTATATACTCTGTGCATTTAAATATAACCCCCTCAGTTCTGTATTCACCCTTTTCGATTTTGTCTGCCTTTTACACTGCAGCTCATTCTTTTGGCTGCAATTTTGCCCTATCAACAGCCTCTCCTCACTACACATTGCCTCTTTGTAAACCAGCTACCCCATCTTCAGCACTATTATCTGCCTTTCCTATGATACTGCATTCTACAGTGCAGACATAAAATATTTATTTAGCACCTTGGACATTGTTTAATACCTATTACAATTCTTCTGGTTCTGCATCCAGAAAGCCCAACATTTAATTTTCTGACTTCCTTTTGAAATGCAAGGGTTTTTTTTTAAGAAGCTACTGCTTGTTATTTGCATAGTCTTTCTCATTTGTTGTCACATTCCTAAGGAATGATAAATATTTTTCTTGACAACATTACGATACAAGTTTAATTTTAATTTGCTGCTCTACATAACTTTTCAGTGAATTTTAGATTCATCACCTGTCTGTGGAATTTCTCTTTCCCAACGCTGAGTGTAATTAAATATTTATTTAAATATTTGCCTTTGTTCGTCTCCAGCCCCATGCCTGTAAGTTTAATTCCCAATCTACCTTAGCTGACTCATGCCTGACGATTGATTTTATTTAAATTCAAGACCATATTCCTGATGGAACTACATCCCTCTCAAAAACAAAATGCCATTATAATGTGCTTATTTTTCCCTCAAGGATTCCTTGTCATGAAGTTACCAATTAACATTACAGAAAACTATGCCTGAACTACAATGTATTTTAGTTCTCCCAATGAAACTTTCATAGAATTACATCTTACAAACATAGGATTGAAACTACAGTATTTTCAGTTCTTTATCATCAATAAATTATTGTTATTTATTGGAAATGTTGTTTTAGAAAATAACAACACAAGAAAAAGGAGGAAAAGAAGGGAGTCAAGGGAAATGGGAATAGAGAAATATTGTTTTGATGCCAAAATTAGATCAGTCACACCCTCGAGCCTGCACCGTCATTTAATAATGCCATAACTAAACCAATTTTGGCATCAATATCACATTTATCTTTCCCCAAAGCCCCTGACTATCTTCTTGATTAAAAGTCTGCCATTCTCTGCCTTGAATATAGCCAACAACCATTTCTGGGACACAGTAGTTCAGAGATTTACAACACTCTAAGATAATAAATTCTTCCTCATCCCTGAATTAAATGGGTGACCTCTAACTCTGAAATACACTTGACTGATGTACAGGTAAAACACAGCCGAAGCATTAATTGGACCATGACATGCAAATTTCAGGATTTCAAGAACCAGGATAAAATGTAGGACACACAACACTTCAAATTACTAAACAGGATCAAGGCCAATCTTCTACCTTTTGCATTATATATTTTTCCATGGGATGTGAGTATTACTGACAAGACCAACATATGTTATCCATCCATAATTGCCCTGAACCCAAAGTGCCATTGAAATATTTAAGAATAAATTTAATAATTAACATTATTGGGGTGAATCCATAAAGACAAGATGATATAAAGGTGCAGAACTTGTCATTTAAAGCACATCTGTGAGCCACATGAGGAAAAATGGAGGGTTATGAGGGAGGGAAGGGTTAGATCAATCTTATAGTACATTAACTGGTCAGCATAACATCACAGGCTGAAGGGCCTGTACTGTACTGCACAAGTCAGAAGGGGTCCAATGTGTTTTCTCAAAGTGGCGCCTGAAACAGCAAAACTCATTGGTCAATAGTAGAAATGACTGAAGAACCTGGAGTGTGGCTTAATCCCAAAACCTTCTGATTCAAAGGAAAGAGTGCACCTTACGTAATCTGCAGGTGAGACTTCAAGCAACTCTATCTCTGACAGTTCAAGATGCATTCAATGCCATGGTCTGCAGATCTTTCAACTATAAGGGAATTGGGGAATACCTGGTGTTGGGAAAGAAAGGTGGGGATTAATTCAAGCTTATTTTGAATAGCAGAGCAGCACTGGTGATCAATTTGATCTATTTTCATTTGCTTTAGGAGAAAAGATGTCAGAAATTATTGCTGCAGAAGAAGTAGCAAAAGACCAGGAGTACACTGGGGAAAAGCAGAAACCAGTGCCAACAATGATGGCAATTGGTAAGCCAGCACAGCTGGGAGAAATGGAAGGAGCAGCTTTTTAAACCACTGCACTTTCAGAATAATAAACTGCATTCAAGTTCTTTACTCAAGGCTGCTTCTAAGTTACTTGGAATTTGAGAGCTTCAACAATGTGGGCTGATTATTCAGACAGACTTAATCAAGGTTTTATAAAAACCTTGCTGGATTTGCAAGGAACACTCATGGATGGAAATTCTGTGCATTATACTTAACAACAAAGAGTAAACGAATGTCTTTGGATGGAATAAACTTTGGCAGTAGGAAATTTGCCTGAACAACTTTTAAATACCATATTGTTATGTCAGTCTGCAGAGATTTACTGCAAATTAAATTCTGCAGGAAACTGACAGGATCATCTGAAACCAGGAGAGTTGCGCAGAGCTCTTTAAAATTCATAACTTAGTGAAGAGTATGAAGTCCAAATAAAATACATGAATTCTTTTTGTATTTAGAGATTAGTCAGCCAAGGGCTAAAGTGAATGTCACAGTTGTTGAACTATAGCCAAACTAGCTGGTTAAGAAGCCAAAATAAAGCTGCATATCTTCAATCAACTTGAAATTCAATAGTAATAGGAACTGTACACTAATAACATGTTAGTATTGATTACTACCTAGATTTCTATTGTTTTCATTTCCAAAGGCTTTCTTTATTTCTTTCAAAGGCAAATCATTAATTCTAAAGACAATTTCATTATAGACGTCAAGGGAAAAAACAAATATGTAAATGAATCAGAGGTGGAATATATTTATCTTTTTTAATAACTCCATCTTCTAGAATATGTCTCTGTCCTCCATTAATGGGTAATTGAATCCACTCACCTCGAGACAATGTCATTATGATATCTGATCCTCCAGTATAAATCTGGTGTTTCAGAGGACAAATGCAGAGCAAGGTAAATCACACCAGTCCCATTATGTGTGAGGGGTTGGAATGATGACTTCTACATCCTCCACAGTTTTCCTTACCTTCTCAGCAAAAGGTTTCTCACTTGTACAAGAACCCCACAGTTTTGTAATGAAAAACATTTGAAAGAAGATGAGGACTAGATCACATTAGAATTGAATCCGTCAATGTGAAATTAAGAAAAAAGAATAATGCTTGCAGGTAGCAAGCTAAATCATGGCAGTTCAGACAGTATTCCTTCACACCAATTTTCAATTTGTTCTAATATTACATTAGGAATTCCTAAGGGGGACGGACCATAATAAACCTGGAAAACATAGTCATAGGAAGAATAAAACAGAACTTGTTGTCAATGAATAGTTAAATCTGCAGTAATTCAATTTCATGGTCATTTAATTTTAGGGCACTTTTATTAGGTATATTTAACCAATAAATATAAGATCTGAATCAATGTTTTAGTAGTTAAGAAGAATTCTGAAAAAAAAAAGTTTTGCACATTGATGATGTCTCCTGGCATGGTGACAAAATATTTGCAAGTAAAATTGAGAAGATCGGAAAACAACTCAACTCAAACATCAACCACCCAAGCTACACATCATCCAAATTATTTCCAAGATTTAAATTTGAAAACAAAAATAAGTTGAATTATTCCATAGAAGGTGATAGTTTTGGAGTATATGTCTTAACTCTAGCTTCTAATAATTATGTAGCATTCCATCCATAGAGTTAAGCTTTTGGTTAACGATGGAATGATTTCTTATCATTTTATTGTTGCACCATTGCTAAACTCCTGCTTCTCACCTGTAACTTACCGATGAGATCTGAGCACTTTGAAGAACAGTTTAGGATTCTGAAGTGCTGCATTACTTTAGTTATTGATTTATAGTAAAACCACAATAAGAAGAGGGCTGTTCATTTGCAGGCTGTATGAATACATTTGTTGAAGCAGAGGAGACAAAAAATACAAAGTGTTTGGGGCAAACAGAAATTTCACCTAAATTATAATTCCTCTGACCTAGTCAGCTTGAGGCTAAGATTTCATCATTTAATGCAGATACAATTTATACATAATGATTAAGAAATCACTGAGATGATCTTGTCAATTTAACATAAATCTACATTACTAAAATACTAAATTACTAATCATATTATTAAATGCTTGCATATTAATCCAATGAGTGGAATTCATTTTTAATTCAGTACTTGAGAATTACCATCCTGCTCATATAATGCCAGTAAATAGATCCATTTTGTAATAACCTTGGGTATTTCCTGACAATAATGATCTGATTCCATACTTGTGATTTAATTGTTAAATTTACATAATATACCATTTTTATAGTTTTTAAAAACACAGCAAATAGTCTTAAGATCTTTTTAATTAAATGGTAAATAATTATAATATATGGGATAATGTTCAATTACACAGTTCTTGATCCAGTTTCTGCATTGGATATTATTTTAGTATTTATTTAGTACAAGTGTCAGCCTTTCTTTCAAGTACTTGTCATTCATTACCATTTAATGAAATCTTAACATAAATAATTTAATCGCAATCTGAAGCACTTACTTTCTACGGTCAAGGTAATGGGTTGGCTGGTCTTGTTTTCTCCATTTCTGTCATTTACTGCCTGAACATAGTACCGTCCTGTGTCAGGAGCGACTGTCGACAGGATGACAAGCGTGTTCTCCATTGTAATAGCTCTGTTGGGGCAAAGTGGAAGGAAATGTGAAAAGGGAAGGTATGGAGTTTGCCAATGTTGTCTTCCAGAACAACAATGTTCTCCAGATACATAATAACCTGGAGTCAAAAGGCATTAACCCCATGATGATCCACAATCTCAATCAAGGTTTCTGTTAACTGCAGGTAAAACATAATGAGAAATCATGATGAAGATAAAAATACTTTAACAACATTACTACTTAACTTTATTTTTTAATAATCTGTCAGAATGTTAAGTACCAAGTTATTACATTAATATTTTTAGGATTGGATCAGAATTTCTCCAATCTGCAAGGATTTTTGACTAGTTTTCAAAATACCTCATCAGGATTTAGTTAATTGCTCATTGAATATCTTAGCAGATTTGAAAACATTTTAAATAAAATACTAGATAAAAACATGTGATTCCTGATGTAATTAACTTTCTAATAAATGCCACCATGTCCATTTTACTTCAGAACAGATACCCAACATGACACTGACACAAAAAGTTCAGCAGATGCTGGAAATCTTGAGAACATGCACAAAATGCTGGAGGAATTCGGCAGGTCAGGGGCATCCATGAAGGGTATGTTTTGGATCCAGACCCTTCATCAGTCTCAGCATGAAACACCCTTTATAGATGCTGCCCAATCCACTGAGTTCTTCTAGCAATTTGTGTTTGTTCCCTACATGACATGAGCATTAGGTTATTAGAGAAACATTTTTTCTTGCACCAGGACATATTATTTTAGCAGTACAGTTATTATGCAGACCTTGTCATTGCAGTTAGGCTGACCTATTAAGCTTCATGGTGTATTTAATATTTCAGTAATATTGTAAATACATTGCTATGTTAAGCATACCTTGTTGTTTAAATAATCCATTACGGGTTATGTGTAAAAGTACATGAATGGCATTCATCATCATGTCACCACGTCATATGTGCACTCCTTGCTAAAAGCAAAACAAAGTTTACACTCATGCTCCCTTATTTTAATCTTCGTTAGTTTTATGTTTTGGAGTTGCAAAACATAATAGTGATGATGAGGTATTGTAAAAATGAATCCAAGATAACTACCTACCTGTTGAAGTGCAGTGAGACATTTGAGTTTTAAAAAAAACAGTGCAGCACATGTCTCTTCAACAGAGAGAGGACAAAGATGGTTGTTAAAAAAATGCAGAAAACTGAAAAATTCACGAGTTCATAAACAGTGAGTACTGGGTGATAATAATCATAAGTAAAATAGAGTAGAAATGGCTGGCTACATCAGAAAGACAGACATGTTAGAGTGCAGAACTGTTAACTATATTTTCTATACTCAGTGAATTGAGCAGTATTTTAAAACAAAGGGAATAGCCGATGAGAACGAGTGTCAGTTTTGCTGAGTGCATTAGGTGGGAAGCATACAGTTTGCTTAGAATTTTGACTACTCTAGGAAAACCAGCCAAAATGAGCCAAAATGAATGTAATGCAGGACATGTAGAACTGAAACCATTGTTGACTGCAGAACTTTAGGTTTTATAAGCGCAATCAAAAGGAAGGGGATTACACCATAAGTGAATGGCAAATTGATTACAATGCAATTGGACACTGGCTTAGCTGTTTCAATCATGTATTTTAACAGCATTTCAAAGATACTGAATTGAAGAGTGCAGATATCCAACAAAGAACTTATACTGGAGAAAAGATAACTCCTGAGGGAATGCCATTTGTAACAGTCAATTATGAGAACCAACAAGCCACAATGGGCTTGTATGTGGTAAAAACAAGAGGGCCAGCACTGTGGGGCCATGATAAGCTGAGACAACTACAACTTAATTGGCGATCCATCCACTACTTGTATGCCACATCCACTGAAACAGAGTCAGCTGAAAGCAAATTAAGAAAGGTACTGAATGATGCCACAGCAGTGCTCAAGGATGGCACTGGAAAATTCAAACTATTAAGGATAAAACAGTGTGAAATGAAAATGCTACACTCAAGTTATACAAAGTCCATCCAGTTCCTTATACCATCTGTGATAAAGTAGCCAGTGTGCTAGATTGCATGGAGGCTGAAAGAATTCTTTTCAGGGTTGTGTAGTCCATGGGCAATGCCGGTTATCCCAGTAGCCAAGAAGAATGGATCTGTCAGGATCTGTGGTGATTTTAAAATCATCATCAACCCAAAACTGAAAGTAGATTAATAGCCTCTGCCCAGGATAGATATACATTATCCAGTTAAGCTGGCCTCTGGCACCCTGCCTTATGGTATAGTTGTGTTGCGTGTTATGAGTGATGGAAGTGCATACCCTATAGATTTTGCATCACATTACCATACGACTGCAGAGAAAATTTGTGCACAGATTGACAGTAAGGCCTTGAGCTCAGTTTGGGGTGTTAAAAGTTTCAATCATTACTTGTATGGGAGAGAGTTTACCCTCATTATTGATCATCAACCACGCGTTCCCATTTTCAATCCACAGAAGGGTGTTCCACTAACAGTAGCAGCATGAATGCAAAGATGGAGGACACAATTACAGGATCAAATTCAAGAGGACAACTAATCTTGGAAATGCTGACAGATTGTCCTGTTTACCCTTGGGAAAGGAAATGCCTGAAAAATTTACAAAAGTGGCCACTCCTCTTGACATATTCTCCCCAATGCAAATTAAAAGTTTCCCTATTCCAGCACAGATGATCCAAAGGGAAACCAGAAAAGACCTACATGGCTCAGATCTACATGGCAGCTCAAAATGTCTGAACATGTAGCCAAAATTTCAGTCTCCCCATTTTTCCCAGCACGGGATGAATTTGCCCTTGACGTGGATTTAGAGTTGTTGTACCATACTAGCTGAGAACTAGTGTTGGAGGTTCTACACGTCAGTCTTCCAGACATGGTCAAAATGAAAGCATTGGTTTGAAACTTTGTCTGGTGGCCTGGGATAGATCAGCAGATCAAACAGCTTGCCATGTACTATTTGGCATGCCAACTATATCTAGAATATGCCAAGAGCAGTGCCTCTTCATCCCTTGGAAAGGCCTGCTTTGCACTGGTGGTGACTCATGTAGATTTTGCTGGACTAGTCATGGGCACAAATTCTTTGGTAGTATTGGATGTAGCTAAAAATTGGGCAGAAGTGATCCCAAAAGCCTCCACTACAACCTTGCACACTGTTGCTGTGCTGAGAAGCCTCTTCTCAAGGATTGGTGTTCCAGGACACAGTCACTGATAATAGACAACAGTTTGTTGTGTAACCATTTCAGTCATTCCTGAAAATGAATGGAATAAGACATGTTGCATCTGCATTGTACCACGCAGCTGCAAATGGCTTGGTGGAAAGCTTTGTCCAGGGTCTAAAGTATGTACTATGAGCAATGTCAATAGAACTTACTAGACTGACACTGAATCAGAAACTCAGCAATTTCCTTATTGCATATTGCAAAGCAGCATACTCAACAACCAACAACTAACCAGTTACGTTCTTCCCAGGTCATCCCTTGCGTTCATGCTTGGATCTTCTCAAACCCAATCACAAAAGGAGTATGCAGGACACCTGAGACAAACTGAGGTTCCTCAAATACGGAGGTCTGAAGTTTCACTCTTGGACAAGCAATCCTGGTGAGGGATTACAGAGGTGATCAAATGATTCATACTCGTAATGATTAGAGACAGAACTGGACTGTCCTCTTACACAGTGGAGATTGCATTACCATATGCAGACAGCACATCAATCAGTTGAGGAGAGCAGCCAGTAGTTAGAAAAGAAAGGTGGCCAGGGCTGTCAGCACAACTTTCAGCAGTTCCAGAGTCAACTCTTACAGCCACAATGAAGGAGGCCCTAGAACCTGAGATTGTTTCAGAGACTGTCTCACCTGCCAAGCACAGTGATCACTTGTCAGGAAAGACAAAGTTGAGATGTATTCTATATTGAGTTGTAGTTTATAGCTAAGCAGGGAGGCGTGTTATGTATTTAATATTTCAGTAATATATGAGTAATATTGTAAAGCTTTGATTAAGCTTTCTTGGTTGTTTAAATAATTGATTACAGTTTATATGCAAAAGTACGTGAATAACGTACGTCATCACACCACCACTTCATAAGTGTGAGCCTCACTAAAAATTATAATGAAGTTTACATTCATCTCTTAAACTCTCTTGTTTTTCTTTCAATTAGTTTTATGTTGTGGACTCACAAACTATAACAAGCTTCTGTATATAAGATAAATGAAGTGGCACTACAAAAGCATCTTTATCTACATGAAGAAGTGATTTTCCCAGTTGCCTCCAGTTTTAGTGGCACTGGAGCAGTAATACATCCATTGCACAGATGACTGACTTTTATGTTCCTCTTCTTTCATGTCATTTCCATTGAAATGCACCTTCTTCAATCAGTAGAAATGGCTTGGCGTACAGCAGAATAGAGTTTAAATTAAGTGAAGCATTATATCCAGCTGAGCAATTCTGGTTTACACATAGGTTCAGAGTCAGGTAACAGACCATAGTTAAGTCCAGTTGAGGAGCTGAGTTTGAAACCCTGGGTCAATTGTTTTGCTGAACTTCAAAGCAGCTTTTTGAACTGTTTCTTCATTTTGAATATACATCTTGGAATACATATAAAATTTATTCTGATTTAAAAAATCTAAACAAAATTTTATGCAGATTCACATTCAATTGATCACCTTCCCAAATTACCAAGGCAACGCACCAGAATGCAATACTTCCCTCCACAGCTCATCTCATTCCTATAGTTGCAGTCTTGTAACACACACAAACTGTCTGAGGAACTCAGCAGGCCAGGCAGTATCTTTGGAAAAAAGTACTGTCGACAATTCAGGCCAAAACCCTTCTGGGTGGCAGTGTTGTATTTAGTTATGCTGTCCATTTTGTATAGGGATGCTATAAATCTTTTGAATTACACTGTAAATGAAATTAAAGTCTGGTAACAACAAAGTAACTTGGGCTATTTTGAGTGGTTAAATTGCTCTTCCCTGAGAAATGTAGAATGTTTTGGTATAAAAAGAGTTGTGCATTTTAAAAGCATGATGTGAGATTTTTAGATTGGAGTGGAGCAGAAACATGGGTAATTATTTGAGGACTAATTATCATTAAAAACATCAATTTAATAATCTTTAATTGCCCATTTAAGATCAGTAGAGAAGTAGACTCTTCAGAGAATTGCAGTGAAGTACTGTGATTATAATAAACAAGTAGTAATATGGAGTTTAAAATCAGAATATCTATCAGGCACAAACTACACAAATTTAGCACCAAATTATATCTGCACTTTTCATAAATGATCTAAGCATGATGCACTTTCATGTTTGGAATGTACAACTGGTACAAGCTTTTTATTTCAGTGATAATGAGAGGCTTGTATTTTTTTAACAACCTGTCATGTATTTTTCAATTTACTGGATCTGCCACAGCTCTGCATGAAATTAGGCTTATACTGTTAACAGCAGTGTCCTATTGTTACTGAGGCCCATTCTCCAATCTAATTCTATGTACAGAAATGCGATTTCCCATATTTTCAGTTCTGTGGGTTTAGGGAAAGCAGAGCCAATTGAATTAAATTAAATGGGAAGAACAGTTCAATTAAAAGCAAGTGAAGAACTTTAAATGTAGACTAATGCGCTGTTAATTCCTTCATGACACATCAGCATAGAGTATTGCAGGTACTGCTGCACTGGTCTCTAAAGTGATATATCATAGTCACCTTTATTCTTACTCAGACATGAAGCTTCAAGTGAACACAATGAGTCTGGGAGGGAGTGTATATAGTGTAGCAATGGCTAGCTATTCACCATGTTTCTTAATGTAACAGTAACACAATCACACTAATAAATGATGCACACAAATTTCCCATGGAACATGTCAATACACACACTCAACATATTTACATTCACAAACTTACTGTGCATGAAAACATATTCAATGAATTAAAGGCTTGCAAAAGGCTCTGTCCAACTCATGTATATTCTATTGAACACCCGAGCTTTCAAGAATTAATATTCATTTTATGCACAACGTGGATTAAACACAACCCAATGGCCATAAACTGATGAGCACTTGGGTCACTTTTTGAAGTAACAAGGAATTCTTTCCTCTCCAGCCAAACTTTCATATTTTTTTAACTCTACAGAACTTCTGTGGCTGTCTTCTGTGCTACATGCTGACTCTCCAGATGCTCAGTTTTTCTTCTCCCGCTTTGCTTCCTCGACCCTTGCTGTGCACTCACCCTCTTCTACTTCCTCTTTTTTAAATTCCCTCAACATCACTCATTGTAGCTGGAATGTTCTATATCCCATTTACTCTTGCTCCAGCCACATTTTTCTGAAAAAATATTGCCAAATCTATTTTCAGTACCACATATTCAAAGGGCATTGACTATAGCCCTGAATTTCAAAGCAATTTCGGTGAATTATATACTTCTCACCTCTCATCCAAAGTAAGTTGCATCTTCCATTCTAGAGGTACTTAAGCACCAATAATAGGCCCCTCTTAAGATTGTGGTGAGGAGCCCATATCTCTATTTGTTTTGACACCTCTAAATTTCCCCAAATAGACCTGCTGGATCTCTGTATTTGTTATGATTGTTGGGTTTCAATTGTTTTATACCTTTGTCCAGAATGGCATAGATTCCTCACATAAACTGTTTACTCAGGGTGATAGTGCTAATGTCCTATGACACTCTGCGATGCTGACAATGGGGTTAATATCAATACGTACTTGACAGTCAGCCTGCACTTAATTCTGATAGTTCTGTCCTTTGCTTTAAAGGAACACTCACAACACTTTCTTCAGATCTCTGAATCTGCATGATTCTTTCTGATTACCAGTTTTATTGACAATTTTTATCCTGATTCTTCATAACAAGGTCTTATTGAAAATTGTCTAATTGTGAACATTTATGTTCAAAACTTACACTGTAACAATCCAATGGCATGACAAAGTTGACCAAGTGAATTGGATAGTTGGTAGGAGATAGTCATCCTGAGCAGAGATGTTTAACAAAATTACAGAAAGTGGGTGTGCTTAATTCTACCATTAGGTACCTAATGCATGGGCCTTAAAAGAACAGCCAGAGATTTGAAGCAAATTGAAAACACTGCAACAAAAATAGAGGATAGTGGGAAAGAAAAGGGAAATGGGTGAATGTTTATGATGTGTTTAGCAACATATCCACAACTTCTCAGAATTTCTCAAATCAATGTAATTGGTCTTGGTTTTCTATTACTTCTAGTATATTACCAACTGTTTCACATTCACCCATTGCCTTGCTAACTCAAATGCTGATTCAGATATTTGTTAAATGTTATAACGGTACCTGCCTCACCACTCTCTCAGGTAGTGTGTTTCAGGCTACATCCACACTAGACCGGATAATTTTGAGAATGCTGGTTTCACGTAAAAACAATAGGCATCCACACTATACGTTTTAAAAAATATCTCTGTCCACATCGAAATGGAGATTTTGGGAAATCTCTTCCTACTGCACATGTGCAGGACACATCTTCCGAAAACAAGTGACATGTTTCGTGTCGAATCTCGCTGTGAAAGATGGTGCGTTTGTTCAGTTACAGACTAGAAAAACTTAAATGATGGGCAGCTGTTGGCTCTCGAGCAGGAGCACTTAAAAGTAAAAAAAAAACAAATACTGAAGCGTATGGAGACAACCGACAGGGAGTTCACGGGCAGTATGACCCGGCTGATGACGAGCATTGAAAAACTGACAAACTCTGTTGCATTAATAAAGCACATTGTTAAATGTGTAAAACATGTCTGCATCAGTATTATCTTGTATTTCCATACAATGTTACATTACGCTGTTACACATCTATTGTCAGAGAAGTACTTGCATAAATAGGTAAACCACCTTCATACAAGCAAGGACAGAAAACAGGGCAAAGTGAGTATACTTATTTATTCAGTAAGTTATGGGTCAAAGTATTTGGTGAGTACATTTCTAACTCTTCTGGCTTCAGTCTCGTTGCCGTCTGTTCTGAAATTGTTAGGTTGTGTCTAAGAAAACAATGAAATGGAGCGTTGCAGTCTTCCAGAAGCAGTGCCTCAAGAATCTGGCATCCATCATTAAGGATGCTCACCACACAGGACATGCCCTCTTCTCATTACTACTGTCAGGGAGGAGGTAACAGGGAGTAATTCCTGCCTGAGCAAGGACCTAGACCCAGTGCAATTTTTCGTACTGTCAAAACAGCTCTACGGTAATGCAATCTCACTGGTTCCCCACTTGGCTGCGGACCATCTGAACAACAGCAAAACCTACATGAGTTTGCTGCTTATTGATTACAGCTCAGCATAATCTATACTACTCAATACTTTAGGGGCAGTTTCTTCCCCTCTATCATTAGATTTCTGAATGCTCCTTGAAAACTGCCTCGGTATTTTGCTCTCTTTTTATACCATATCTTTTATTTTTCTTATTGCAACTTCCAGTAATTTTTAGATATTGCACTGTACAGCTACTGCAGAACAAGAAATTTCTTTCCTGGGAACATTTAATGGATGTTGCTTGGCCTGCTGAGTTCCATCAGCATTTTGTGTGTGTTGCTTGGATTTCCAGCATCTCCAGATTTTCTCCTGTTTGTGAATTTCACAACATGTTATTGATAATAGACCTGATTCTCATTATGTGTCCTTGCTAATGAAAACTACATTCCATATGCCATCCTCATGACTGTATCTACCTGTACTATCACCATTAGAGATCTATGAACTTGTAAGCCAAAGGGGTTTCTCAGTACTCCCCTTGGTCCTACCATTCAAGGAGTATGCCTTTCCCATATTAAGCCTTGCAAAATGCATCACCTCTCACTTGTCTTAATTAAATTTCATCAACCACTGCTCTGCCCCACTTACCAGCTGATCAAAGTCATTCTGTAACTTAAGACTATTCTTCTCACTGTTGACAACACCCCCAATTTGCAATTACTTTTTTGCTGACTAGCTACTCTGTCTCTTTCCTTTGACCAAGAAATTGGGACAATTTTTGTACTGAAATCTTGGTTATAAAAATACACAATAAAACAGAATCTTTGAATTCTGTTCAAGAGAAAGCAAAATGTGCTTTTCAGAGATTTGTCGGATCTGTACATTAAGTGGTCAATTTCTGCTGCTGATGTGATCTTTGGTAGATACTTGAGAACTGCATTTTAAACACACACAAATCAGTGCAATGTTTTAGTGCTAAACCAAGTACAAAACATAGATAATTTGGCCTAAGTGCATCAGCTGACAGTGGCAAAAGCAGTGTTCATCTCACTCTTTTCATGGAGATCTACAAAGACAGATGCCTGCAACGGCCTGATAATTTTAATGTAAAATCATCATTGTGTTGTTTCGCCTCTTTTCTCTGTACAGAGTACGCCACTGATAAAGACTTAACAATATTGGCTCAACTCAGCAAAAATTAAATTTGCCCAGAATCCACCTGCCTTTATTAAAATTCTGTTTGCTGGAGACCATCAGAGTTTGACACCGTATGTTGAAGTATACAGGAATTCAAATAAAATTATGCTTTTATCGGTGAAATAACAGTGACTATTATCAAAATTCAATGTACTATTAAAGTGCAAATGCATTAATTGTGTTTGCTAGATAACACATGTTATCAGGAACGTTTTTCTTGAATTAATTATGTGTACTTCAGATATAAGGGAGAATAGCAACACTTTATTGTCAATAAGTAACTGTATTAAAATAGTGGTGGTGGGATGAGGTTCACTGTATGGCCTTAATTCATCACTAAAGATCGCTCGTGGTAGAATGAACAAGATAGAACAATAAATGGTTTATTGGCAAGGCAATTAAGATAATTTTTCAATAGTGGAAACCATCAAAGAAGATGATATATAAATATTGGAAGCCTTCAGGTTCCTACAAAAAGTATTACTTTATCTTGGGCCTAACAGGGCTAAAAAAAAGGAATTGTATATTAAATGTAGAAGCAATAGCGAAAGCAAGACTGTAAAAATGCATAAATTAGGTCAATTTTTGGATTAATACAGGAGATGCTTACCAAATCTTGCACAACTACCCAGAACATTTGCACATCAGCCCCCAAAAAAAGGTGATAAATGGAATTCAACAAAAAGAAGCAAATGGCAGAATTGGTCATTGGTTTGTTATTGTCATATACCCTGGGCTATAGTGAAAAACTTTGTTTTACTAGCCATCCATGCATCAGGGTATCAAAAAGAAGTGTATCATGACCTCACAGGTCCTCACCAATTTTTATAGATGCTTCATAGAAAGTATCCAATTCGGATGCATCATAGATTGGTATGGCAACTCTGCTGCCCAAGACTGCAAGAAACTGCAGAGAGTTGTATTCACAACTCAAACATAAATGAAAGCCAGTATCCCCTCATGGTCTCTGTCCATACAACTCACTGCCTTGGTAATCATCTACAAAATCAAAGACACCTCCAGATATTTTCTCTTCACCCTCCACTCATCAGGCAGAAGATATAAAACCCTCAAAGCAGGCAACTCCGGGCTCAAGGCCAGATTCTGCTCTGCTATGGAATGGACCTTCTGTATGATAAGACAGACTCTTGACCTCATGATGGCTTGCTTTTATTGCATTTAATTTCTAAATGCAACACCATATTCTGCATTCTGTTACTGCTTTTCCCTTGGACTATCTCAAGAAACTAGCATATATTATATAAGGGAGATATGTGAAGGAAATATCTGTTACTTCACTATGATACAACACTTGTTGAAAATTTTAACTATAGGCCAGTTAGACTGAACTCAGTGGTTGGGGAAATGACGTATAGTCGACGTTTTGGGGGAAATACTATAGCAGGACCGCTAAAGGGTCTTGGCCCGAAATGTCGACTGTACTGTTTTGTGCAGGCTGCCTGGCCTGCTGAGTTGCTCCAGCATTTTGTGTGTGTTGCTTGGGTGATGGAATTGATAGATTTGTTGCAATGTTTGCTGATAGGTATGAAGATAGGTGGAGGAGCAGGTAGTTTGAAGAAGAAGAGAGGCTACAGAAGGACTTAGACAGATTAGGAGAATGGGCAAAGAAATGGCAGATGGAATATACTGTCCGGAAGTGTGTAGTCATGCACTTCGGTAGAAGAAATAAAAGGGTAGACTATTTTCTAAATGGAGAGAAAATACAAAAAACTGAGGCGCAAAGGCACTTGGGAGTCCTTGTGCAAGATTCCTTGAAGGTTAATTTGCAGCTTGAGACTGTGGTGAGGAAGGCAAATGCAATGTTTGCATTCATTTCAAGAGGACCAGAATATAGAAGCAAGGATGTAATGTTTAGACTTTATAAAGCACTGGCGAGTCTCAGCAGATTTGGGCCCCATATCTTAGAAAAAATGTGCTGAAACTGGAGAGGGTTCAAAGGAGGTTCACGAAAATGATTCCAGGATTGAATGGCTTGTCGTATGGAGAACGTCTGATGGCTCTGGGCCTGTATTGACTTGAATTAGAAGAATGAGGGGCGACCTCATTGAAACCTATCGAATGCTGAAAGGCTTTGATAGAGTGGATGTGGAGAGGATGTTTCCTATGGTGGGAAAGTCTAAGACCAGGGACACTCTCTTAGAATAGAGGGGCATCCTTTTAGAATGGAGATGAGGAGGAATTTCTTCAGCCAGAGAATGGTGAAGGTGTGGAATTCGTTGCCACAGGCAGCTGTCGAGGCCAAGTCTTTATGTATATTTAAGGCATAGGGTGATGGTTTCCCAATTGGTCAGGTCATGAAGGGATATAGCGAAAAGGCAGGAAATTGGGGCAAAGAGGAAAATTGGATCAGCCATAATGAAACAGTGGAGCAGACTTGAAGGAGGCCAAATGACCATTCTGCTCCTGTTTCTTATGGTCTTATGACTGCTGCTTTAACTTATAGATCAGCAGCTGAGTTCAGCCAAGAACTGGATGACAGTCTAGAGAAATCATTTAAGCTTGCAGTATTTTTGCCTCATCACCCAGCATGAAATGACACAACTGAAGAATCAAGTGAGAAATGTCAAAGAAGCATTGAAGAAACACGTCTCGCGAGGATGATCCTGCTAAGACTTTTTGCTAAACTACAGACTGACAACACAACCCAGAACAGTTATACTTTGTTGAATTACTAAAGTGTATAAGGGTCAGAACACAACCACCCAGAATTTAGCCAAATCACAAGGGGACAATAGGAGGGGAAGACCATGAAAATATTTAATTCAGCTCAAGCAGTGACACCACTTTCATGTCCATAAGTGGGCATCATGCCAACGACAAACAAGAGAAAATCCAAGCAACACACACAATATGCTGGCAGAACTCAGCAGGCCTGGTGGCTTCTATGGAAAAGAGTACAGTCGATGTTTTGTTCAACTGAAGGGTCTCGGACCGAAACTCTTTTCCATAGATGCTGCCTGGCCTGCTGAGCTCCTCCAGCATTTTGTGTGTGGATCGTGCCAATGACTCCAGTCCGTTTGGGAAGAACCAAATGACCGATAAAACCTGAACAAATTAATTTTGTAAATTATAATATTTCATTCACTCTTACTTTTTAAAAACTGAAAAATTATGTTTACAAGATCATGAGACATAAGAGCAGAATTAGTCAACTTGGCCCATCTATATTTATAAATGATTTATATTAATATAAGAGATAATATACTTGTGCACAGTTTAATTAGGGACGGGTGGTAAACCAGATGCACACATTCTCGCAGTTTTGTATTTCCCTTCTTATTCCACATTGTTTGGATTCAAAGGAAGGAAAGAGTACATGTGCACACACATAATTGCAAGCACATCATAATCTCTGTATCTAAATTTGAGAGCACTTCCACCCTGGCGGAGACACCCAACATAGGCACAGAGTTAGATGGAAACTGTATCAAGGAATTCTGAGCATTAAGTCTGATTCGGTTCTTTCACTACTTGTTTTGACAATGACGATTATCCGAGTGTGGATTTAAGTTGATTCAGGGTCATATCCAGCAAGCAGAATTTATAAGAGTAACTGGATATTCCGTGATGCTTCCCTGCATTATATACATATACAATTACTGAAGTAGTAACCAAAAAGAGCCAAAGAAAGCAGTGGTGATTCCTGGGAAATTTGTATAATTACCATGGAAATGGAGCAATAGCTCTCCTTTCAGATATGATGAATATATCTGGATAATAAGCTACATGCAAATTGCTATATTGTACCCAAGTTTATAGTCATTATATAAACACGCACTCCATGCACACAGTTTAAGATTTGAATGTATGGCTATTTTAAGATAAGTTTATACATATTCAAAAGCTGGTGATGTAAATTTACACAATTCCCCATGATTAAAATCTATTACTTTCTTATGATCATAAATGTAAGAAAAAAATAATCAAACTATGAATGTAACTCATTAAATTAAGATATTGGCAGAAAATACACCAGCCATTGGACTAAAGAAAATAAAAAGCAACATAATTCAAACACTTAAGTGGAAAGGAATTTATCAGGTCAAATATTTAACACGCATTTGAAACGAATAAAGCAACGTAGGTTTTAAACATTGTAATTTTCCAGCAATTATTCAGCTCAGGTAATGATGATAATAACCTGCAAGAGACAGATCGAGCTCTTTTGTAGAAAAACAGTTTAGTATGTAATGATTTAGGGAGAAAGTGATCATGCTTCACTTAACACCACTTATTCTACCACATTCTTTTAAGGACTCAAAGCATTCATCTTATCCACTACAAATATCAGTAACCATAACATTGTTACAAAATTGTTTTCTAAGTGAAATCAACAGAAATTCTTTGGGCTGGTATCGTTCCTCAATCGAAACTAACTTTATAGTGTATTTGGTTTTACAGTAGTATTTTCTTCTCTTCTTAAACCTTTGGAGTGTGAAAAAGAGCAGCTGTTTTTAAGTAATTAAGTTGCAGTAATTAAGTAAAAAGTGTTCCATCATTAGTACTAAATTTCAAAACTAAACAATTACAAATTATCATTAACAAGCTTTCATGATTTTGTCAGCGAAGGGGTGAGAGAGTTAAATGAACATCGACAAATGAAGCTGAAGTATATAGTCTAGTTAATGATTACATCTTGCTGGTTATTACCCAATCATTTTGGCTGGTTAACCACTTAACTTAAAATCCTCCCAGCATTTCAAACACAAGAAAAGGTGAACTTGAAGAACAGGAGACTGAAAATTATCTAAAAATTCCCCCTCCTTAAAGAAAATAACAAATGCATTATTTATTATTGCATCAATGTACATAAATTTTTTAAAAAAGCAAAATAAAGACATTTTATAACTTACATTCGACTGCTGGGTGAGATTTTCCGTCCATCTCTGAACCATGTAACTTGGGGTTGGGGGAAGCTGGAAATTCTTGGTGCCCTGATAACTGCAGCATTTCCTTGGGAGACTCTCAGATGTCTTTCGCCACTCTCAAAGTCTGCCATATCTAAGAAACAACATTTATAGCCTGTCAAGTTCTGATATACTTCATTGATCGAAGAAGGGCAGCAGGGATAATAAGCCAAGTCATTACAGACCAGGAGTCTCTTGTCAGTGGCTGACAAGTTATTGGACAATATGCTGAGATACTGGATTAACCGAAGTTTGTAAAGGCACAGATTAACCAAAGATACCATAGCGTTATCAAGGGGAGATCTTGTCTGGAAAAACCCACTGAACGATTTGAGGAGGTAACCAAGGGCACTGAAGAGGCCACTGCGGTGATGTTGGCCTGCAGTGGAACAAAAATCAGAAGGGTGGAAGAACTCAGCAGGTCAATTTTTATCTGCAGAGGGAAAAAAATGTAAGGTGATATGCTGGGTTGAGACTCTATATCAGAATCTCAGTCTGAAACATCAACTTTGCCTCAGCAGATGCTGCTTGACCTTCCAGCATTCTGTTTCTTTGTACCAGTTTCAAGCATTCCTCTCTAGTCTACATGGACTTTCAAGACCTTTGATGACATAGGAGGTCAGTCCAAAAAAAAAATTACAGCCCATGGGATCCAGGTCCAGTTAGCAAGCTGAGTCCAAAATTGTTTTGGTAAGAGAAAACATAGGTAATGGTGGAGGGCTATCCTTACAATTAGATGCTTGTGACCAGTCAATATGGATAAATATGGATGTGAATGTAAAATAAATTATTAATAAATTCACACATGACATGAAAATTGGTGGTATTATTCACAGTTAGAAGCGTAGTCTTGGGCTACAGGACATAACTAATGAGTTGGTTGAATGGCCAGGACATTTAATACTGAGAAATGCATTCTGGATGAATTGGTAAGATTAGAACATACACAAAAGAACGATTGGGCCTGGGGCATCATAGCGAACAGAGGGACCTTGGTGTACATATCCAAAGATCCCAAAAGGTGGCATCATATGTAAGTAAGTTCATTAAAGCAAAACACATTGGAGTCTTATGGTTTAGGCCACAGCTGGAACAACATGCACACTTCTGCTCTGTAGCTATGATGTACCCTGAAAAAAATGCAGAGGGAATATAAATTTTACATGAATCAACAAACAATATGGTGGGGCAGTGCAGTGGGTCGAGCAGCATCTGTGGGAGTAAAGTTTTGAGCTGAATTGTTGACAATTCCTTCCTTCCCACAGACACTGCTCGATCCAGTGAGCTTCTCCAGTAGATTGTTCGCTGCTCTGGATTCCAGCATTGGTAGTCTCTTGTGTCTACAGAAGACATACTGAATAACTGAACTTGTTTTCCTTGGAGAAGACGAGGCTGGGGGCTGGATTTGATTGAGGTGAAGCAAAGTAACGAGGGGCATGAATGGGTAAGTAACAGGAGACTGTTCTCCAAAGCTGGGGTGTCAAAAATTAAACATCATAGGACTTGGGCAAGAGGTGAGAAGTTTAGAGAGCACTTACAGCAGTGCTCATTTTCACCAAGAGGGTAGAAACATAGAAAACCTACAGCACAATACAGGCCCTTTGGCCCACAAAGCTGTGCCGAACAGGTCCTTACCTTAGAAATTACCTCGGATTACCCATAGCATCTATTTTTCTGAGCTCCATGTACCTGTCAAGGAGTCTCTTAAAAGACCATATCATATCAGCCTCCACCACCATCGCTGGCAGCCCATTCTACGCACTCACCACTCTCTGTGTAATAAACTTATCCCTGACATCTCCTCTGTACCTACTTCCAAGCACCTTAAAACTGTGCCCTCTCGTGCTAGCCATTTCAACCCTGGGGAAAAGCCTCTGATTACACACGATCAATGCCTCTCACCATCTTATACACCTCTGTCAGGTCACCTCTCATCCTCCGTTGCTTCAAGGAAAAAAGGCCGACTTCATTCAACTCATTCTCATAAGGCATGATCCCCAATCCAGGCAACATCTCCTCTGCACCCTTTCTATGGTTTCCACATTCTTCCTATAGTGAAGCAACCAGAACTGAGCACAGTACTCCAAGTCGGGTCTGACCAAGGTCCTATATAGTTGCAACATTACCTTTTGGCTCCTAAACTCAATCCCACAATTGATGAAGGCAAATGCACCATATGCTTTCTTAACCACAGAGTCAATCTGTGCAGCAGCTTTGAGTGTCCTATGGACATGGACCCCAAGATCTCTTTGATCCTCCACACTGCCAAGGGTCTTACCATTAATACTATATTCTTCCATTATTGAAGTCTGGAACACAGTGTCAGAATTAGTGATGGAAGCAGTCTGTCTCACATTTAACTTGTATTCAGAGGTGCATTATAAAGCATAGCAGGTTACAGAATAGATAAATGGGATTTGTGGAGGTAGTCAGTTGATCATGACTGTAGATATAATCGGTTGAAGATCCTATTTCTATGCTGTACCATTCTATTACCATAAAACTGGATGTCTCTTAACATGGAACGTTTATTCACAAACATAATTCACAATGGAATGGCAGAGTGGATTTCCAACTGCCCTTAACACTTCAGTGTTTGAATCCAAAGGCTCTACACAGAATAACAAGATGAAAGCAATCTGTGTCTGCTGTTTGTGGGATACTGCTGTGAGAAGATTAAAGGTAATCATAAAATAATTTCAGATGCTTAGAGTATAAAATAGTCCCTAATGAGCTACTAAATTGTTGATGATTTGTAGCTAGGTAGGAGGAACAAAGACACTGTGAGATAAGTGAACTCTTTCTGTAGTGTAAGTGCTCTGTTGATTGCAGATTATTGACTTCACTCTTGTAGGCCAGAAGAATGCCTAGTAAGGAACAAGAAGTCAGTGATATCGGGAGATTGCTGGTTCACAGTAGGAAAAATTACTTTGCAACTAATCTGTTGTAAGCTTGACCAGATACTGTATGATAACATAATGGATATTCATTCTCCTTCATGTTGCTTTGGATATATAGCATCTGCAGAATTTCACACGTTTACGTTTGCTGCCTGATCTGCTAAGTTCCTCCAGTATTTTGTGTTGCTTCTTTTTCAGGAGCTTAAGAAGAAAGAAATTATTTTTGTCTCCAAGCAGTAAAACTACTCATTCCTGAAAGGATAACATTTGATATAATAAATATTCTAACTCCTCTAATTGAGTTTGGAGGGAATCGGCCCCTTGCGATGTTGAACCTTGCTTAATTATGTGACGCTATGTACAACTTTCAACACTTGCCTTATAGAACACATTTATAGCATTGTACGTCACCTCAAAAGCCAGAAAAGAAGAGCCTGCATTATGGCTAACCTATTAGTTCCAGATGTTTCCAGTTACAACAGCCAACTTTGTGTCCATTTCACATTATACATTCAGAATCAACGATTCAATAATTACATACCATTTACGCTCATTCAGAAATGGCATCCTCATTGAGATTACTGAGTAATCAGACTGACAAACATACTTGGTTTTTGTTTTATATACTTAGGTAACATTGTTTTTAAAATTAGGTCTGTTCATCTATTTTGTGTATCACCATTTGTAGTGATTTTCTGCACACTGTTTATTAACTAAAGAATTACTCTCTCATTGTGATAATAAGGAACAACATTTTGAAATCGATTTTGATACCTGATAATCATTTTAAAGTTAAAACCTATGGTTTAAATTCTAACTACAATGATATTACTACACTGCTGACAGCATTATCAGCTGCAGAAATTATATTTTAGTGTTAAGAACAAAATAGCACAGTACAGGCCCTTTGGCCAATGATGTTGTGTCAACCTTTTATTTATTTATTTTCATTTATTTAGAGATGCAGTGTGGAATAGGCCCTTCGAGCTGTGCCACTCCAATTTAACTCTAGCCTAATCATGAAATAATTTACAATGACTAATTAACCTACTAATGGCTATATCGTTGAACTGCGGGAGGAAACCCTCACTTTCCACAGGGAGGACGTACAGATTCCTTACAGATGATGTCAGAATTGAACTCTAAACTCTGGCACCCAGAGGTGTTGTAGCATTGTACGAACTGCTACGCCTTTTTAACGTACCCTAAGTTCAATACTTCCCAAATAGCCCTCCCTCCTCCATTCTTCCATGTGTCTCCCCGAGAGTCTCATCAATGGCCCTAATGTACCTGCCTCCACAATCACTCCTGGCAGTGTGATCCACGCCCTCATAGATAGCAGGGCCAAGGGATATGGAGAGAGGGCAGGAACAGGGTACTGATCAGCCATGATCACAGTGAATGGCAGTGCTGGCTAGAAGGGCCGAATGGCCTACTCCTGCACCTACTGTCTATTGCGCTCATTAGTCTCTGTGTAAAATGCCTATCTCTGACAGTCCTCTGTACTTTTCTTCAAGCTCCTTAAAATTATGCTCTCTCTTATTAGCCATTTCCACCCTGAGAAGATGAAGCCAGTGAACAACACAACCAAGGGCCACATCCTCCAGGTGGTTCACGAAACAACTGCTTTTTTCCTTCAAATGTGGTTCTGCTGCTGTTGGAGCCAGTCAACTACATTTTGGTGGTGTGTTTTCAGGCTGATTGAGCGATCTGCTGCTTTGCTGTTTGTGAAAGGATTCCATGAGGCTTTCAGCAAAGCATGTGACCTCGGGGCCAAGAAGGTCGGAGACAGGTCATGAGCCCATGGTCGACTCCATTTCTCGGTGGTCTTGCTGACTAAAACGTCGAGGAAGGTTGAAATCATCGAGGCAAGTGCAGAAGGCGAACGGATGTTCAGTGCTGTCATCCAAGCCTCTCACCCATTGCTGCCAGGGGAAGGTGTCAATATGTGACAGTCTCTCTCTCCCTCTCGCTCGCTGCTCTCAAATGAAGGTGTCTGTGTTTGAATGATCTCCCTTTCCTTTGATATTGCCAGTGGATGGTGCTAGAACAAGGTTTTAATCAACACATTTTGTGGACTGGACTCTGTAGGTCATGTTATATGTTTGGCTTCTGGTCACTCCTTTTTTGTTGCTATTTTGGGCGATTTTGGAATTAGGGCAGCCTGAAAATAATGAAAACTGAGCTGAACTGAATATACCTGGACACTTCTGATTTTGTGCTTTATATTCTATATTTATCACTTTTTTTTTGCTGGTTGCATGAGTTGTTTTTTATTGGTGCTGGGGGTGTGTGGTTTGATGTCTTCCTTTGAACAGGTTCAATGGTTTTTCTTTGTTTTGTGGCTGTCTGTGGGGAACACGAATATCAAGCTACAATTCTTTGATACTACAATACAGACTTTGATAATAAAATTACTTTGAACCTTTGAATATTTGAAAAAGTTTCTGGCTGTCCACTCTATGCTTCGCAACATCTTGAACACCTATATCAAGTTAACGTTCATCTGCCTTTGCTTCAAAGAGAAAAGACCTAGCTCACTCAAATGATCTACATAAGACATGTTCTTTGATTCAGGCAGCATCCTGGTAGAGTTCCTTTACCCCCTCTCTTACACTTCCACATCCTTCCTATAATGAGGCAACCAGAACTGAACACAATATTCCAGAGTTTTATAGATAGAACATTACCTCATGGCTCTTGAACTCAATCCCCCAACTACTGAAGGCCAACACACCATCAACCTTCTAAACACACCCATCAACTTAACTTCCAAGGATCTGTGGATATGGAGCTGAAGATCCCCCTGTTCCTCCACACTACTAGGAATCCTGCCAATAACCCTGTACTTTGCCTTCAAGTTCGGACTTCTAAAGTGTATCACTTCACCATTTTCTGGATTGAACTCCATCTGCCACATCTCCACCCAGATTGCCAGTACATCCTATCAAGGTCCCTTTAAAACCTATGGTAATCTTCTACACTATCCACAACATCCTCAACCTTCATGTCATCTACATACTTATTAATCCAACCTTCCACTTCTTGTCCAAGTCATTTATAAAAATCACAAAGAGCAGGAGTCCCAGAACATAACCCTGCCGAACATCTCTGGTCACCAACCTCCTGGCAGAATATGTTCTATCTACTATACTCTCTGCATTCTGTGGGCAAGTCACTTCTGAATCCATACAGCCAGGCTTTCCTGGATCCCTTGCCTCCTGACTTTCTGAATGAACCTATCATGGGGAACTTTGTCAAACGTGTTGTGAAAATCTATATACACCACATCCACTGCTTTAACTTCAAAACTTGTTTTGTCACTTCCTCGAAAAATTCTTTCAGGCTTGTGAAGCATGACCTTCCCCTCACAAAGCCATGCTGACTATCCCTAACCAGATTATGTTTCTCCAAATGCTCATAAATCCTTTCTTTAAGAACCCTCTCCAATATTTTGCCCACCAGTGATGAAGACTCACTGGTCCATAACTCCCAGGATTCTTTTCTTGAACAAAGAAATAACATTTGCCATTCTCCACTCTTCTGGGACTATTCCTGGGGCAACAAGGACACAAAGATTGTCGCAAAAGGTGCAGAGATCTATTTTCTCACTTCCTGTAGTAACCCCTCGCATTAAAGTAAATGCATTTCAACACATTCAGCTAACAACGTTATGCCCTACCTTGGCCTATCCTTCCTCACAATCTTTCTACAAGTAGTATCTTCCTTTACAGCAACTGTTCCATTATCTAACCTATCACTCTGGTTCCCATCTCCCTGCCAATATAGTTTACATTCTCCACAACAGCTCTAGCAAACCTGCCCACAAGGATATTAGCCCCTCTCAAGTTCAAGTGTAATCTGTCCCTTTTGTACAGGTCATATCTTCCCCAAAAGAAATCCCAGTCCACAAATGTGAAACCCTGCCCCTTGCACAATTCTTCAGTCACACATTCATTGGCCAAGTCATCCTATTCTTACCCTCAACGTGTGTGGCACAGGCCAGAAATGCAGATATTTCCACCCTTTGTGGTCCTGGTTTTTAGCTTCCTGCTCAGCTCCCTGTATTTTCTCTTCACGGCCTCATCCCTTTTCTTTCCTATGCCATTGGTTCCAATGTGTACCATGACTTCTGGAAGCTCAACCTCTCCCTATAAGAATGCTGTGGACTCAGTGGGAGATGTTCCTGACTCTGGCACCTGGGAGACAACATACCATCTGGGAGTTTATTTCACGCCCACAGTGATAAGTTAAAATTTGGTTGGGGTGGAAAAAAAAGGAAGGAAAACCAGCAATATCAATTTAAACTAAATGACCATTAGGTGGGTGTGAGGAGATGCAGGGGTTAGCTATCCCAAGGAAATGAAAGAAGAATCTAAGGTATATTTTGTTTTGATTTAATTAAACAAAATGCAAGCTGATAAAAGGGAGCATTTCTCATACATGGCTTTTGTGATTGACATTTGATTTTTCCTCAAGACCAATGCGGGGAGTTCTAGAGGTCAAACAGCATACTATTACATCTAAATACTCATGCTGAACGCTCACTATTCTAACAACTATTCAAAGTTACTCAATAATGTCAGTTTTGTGTAAGCTCCCTGAAACTTTGATTATAATTCTCTATTTTTTAAAGAGGCAGTTATATGTATGGCTGTACGTTTAATTTGGCCACAAAATATATCTTGAGGGAGACGTGCCTATCAAACATGGGCATGACTGAAAAACTCAGTGGAAGCAATTAACTATTGAGCTTCCTTCAGAGTGTCAAGGTTATATACTCAAATGATTGGCCTGATGCAAAAGTAGTCCTGGGAAAAGTGACCTGACTGACTTGGAGAAGGGTTGAATCAAAGGCTATTTTCACAGGAAATCCAAATGCCTGCCAGCAGAAACTTAAAACATTAATGATGGTAAAGATACCTGCTGTTTCAAATGGGAAAGTATAAAAAAGGCATCTGAACCAAGGTGAGTTACAAACACTATTTCATGTCTGAACAATGCATTCAGTTTTCATCCTTTCAATTAATATTGCAGGAAATGCAGAGCAATAGTCACTAACCCTCAGCAAGATGGATATATGCATATAGAGGTAAGTGAATGTTTGACAGATAACCAACTGAATACGGCAAGTGCAGTGAAATAACATTTCCAAAACCAAAGTCATCTAAATATAAGCACTACATTTGTGAAAAAGAACTATGACTTTGGGGGAGCAGCCACTGTCAAAAGGAGAGGCAGGAAGCCCTACCTGGAAGAAAATGGTTTTCTTGGGCTGTCTGATAGCAGCCAAGATAAGGTTGGGGTCTATAAGTATCACTAAAGGGGGTCTCATTGGATAGTGAAGATGGTCATTAAGAAGTACAGTGGGATCTCGATTAGTTGGATAAATGGACCAAGGAATGACAATTTATATTTTATTCAGTTTAAGTGTGAGGAAGAAAATTCAGGGTCTGACTTGCAAAGTGAATGGTAGGCTCCAGGAGAGTACTGTGGCCCAGAGGAACACAGTCCCCTCAAAGCAGTGACACAGGTTGACAGGGTGGAGAAGGTGGCTTTTGGTGCACTGTCCTTCATCAGATAAAGATTAGATTTATTTGTCAAGTTCACTGAAACATCAAAACATATAGTGGAATGCATTGTTTGCATCAAAGACCAACACATTGTGGATCCAAATGTTGCCATGCTCCCGTACCAATGTAGCATGCCCCCAACTTACTAGCCCATCTTTGGACTGTGGAAGGAAGCCCAAGTGATCATGGGGAGAATGTGCAAACTCCTTACAAAGAGTGGTGGGAATTGAACCCTCTTTGCTGCCTCTGTAAAGTTTTGCGCTACTATCCCAACTTCTAATCTCAGGGCATCGAGTATAGTGGTGGTGTAGTGGCATCAGTGTCGGACTTCGGAGCGAAGGCTCCTGAGTTAGAATCCAGCCTGGAGAAACCTGGAGAGGGATGGGCTCCGCCAGGTTTCAGATGCCCAAGACACGCCGTACGATGAGCAATCACCAAAAAGTTCAGTGCAAAAAGCTTGTCATGACGGTGCCCCGACGACTCCACCAGGAGTTAAGGGTGCACACACGATCGAGTATAGAAATTGGGATGCTATGTTCTGTTGCACAAGATGTTGGTGAGGCCATATTGTGTTCAGATCTGGATGCCTTTAAGCTGAAAAGAGAAGACTTACGAGGACTGGGGCACAACAGACTGAGTTACAGAATGACATTGAGCAGGGTAGGTTTTATTTGTTAGGGCATAGGAGAATGAGGCATGTTTACAATAACAGAAGTGAATGCACAATCTTTTTCACAGGGTTGGGGAGATCAAGAACTGGAGGGCACAGGTTTAAGGTGAGAGAGGAGAGACTTATTAAGAACCTGAGGGGGCAACCTTTTCACTCAGACAGCGGTGAGTATATGGAATGAGCTGCCAGAGAAAGTGGTTGAGGCCGATGCAAAATTTACAAGGTAGTTAGTTGTAAAGGTGCATGGATAGGAAAGATTTAGCAGGATATGAGCGAAACCTGGGCAAATGGAACCAGCTTAGATGGACATCTTGGTGAATAAGGGCTGGTTGGACTAAAAGGCCAGTTTCCTTGCTGGAGACTCTGACCCTGCTCCACATTTAAGACCAAAGCCATCTGATAGATGGACAGAGGGGCAACAATAAATTTCAGCAAATGTGATACCAGTGCAATATTTATATGCATGGACCTTTCTAAAAAGTCCATGGTGTAATAGACAAAAACAAAGTGCTAAATGATAATTGATACAATTTCTACAATGGTCTTCTTATGATTCTGCAGCTTGATGTAAGTGTGCTCAATTCTACTTTAGTCAAATAGACTGTGGTTAATTAAGCTAATTAAAACAATGTACAAAATCTTCTGTGATTTTCACATTATCGTTATTCATTAATGCTGCTGCCTGATTAGGTTCTTATTACTTGGGTAATTAAGCAGGAGTGTAATGTCCCTGATTTCCCTTCTCCCCACTCCAACATGTAGACTGTAAACACCTGGACTGTCTCTTGGTACTCTGAATTTTAGAGTGGAACTCAGGTTGTATCATCCGATGTGGCTATACATTTAAGCTTATGTTTACTGCTCACCGTGGACTATTATTCTGATCCACTTTGGTCATTTTGCAATAAAAGTATGATAGAGTATTACTGCACATTTAGATATACTGATAGAGCTGAGGTAGGGGACTGGAATTCTGTGCTCCAAAAGAAAGCACTGAGGCAGAGGCAGTAGAGACACTACTTCATAGCATCAGAGGTCTGGGTTCAATCCTGACCTTGGGTGCTGGCATTGTGGAGTTTGCATATTCTCCTTTAACTGCATGGATTTCCTCCCAGATCCCAAAGAC